>NC_141326.1:30174831-30217331 GCF_037954235.1 Aulostomus chinensis | reverse complement strand
ATGCTAGTTAGCTTAGCACAATGAATTCTGTCAACAGTAAACTCGAAAATGTTGTCTTTCAGCTTTGGAATCGTCCTGTGGGAGATTGCAACCCAGAAGAGACCCTTTGATGGTACGTGTCCACCGCCATCGAGCGCGACCGCGTCAGCGGCTCTGCGAAGGTTCATCTCGTCTTAACTTCTGTCTTCCAGAATGTTCAGATACAGAAATTCATCAGAAAGTGTGCACAGAGGAATTTAAAGAGCCGGTCCCTGACGACTGTCCGGAACCACTGAGACGTGTGATCGACGACTGCAGGACCAACGATTGCTTCCAGAGGCCGTCGGCTGGAGGTGAGTGGTTGTTGCCCTCAGGCCGATATCATCGTGCGTCCTTCAAACAGATGTTTGTGTCGCCTGGGTGTTGTCCGTCTGTGGTCCCCAGTAGATTCCAGCAGTGCGTCGGTGATGATGTCTCGGGGAAGCATGTCTTTCTTCAACTGAGGCTGTTTTCTGTTCTGCAGTGATGATGGACAAACTCCGCAGTGCGGTGGCGCAGCTAAAAATGTGAATGTCCTCCGAATCTTCAGTCTCTGGACATCATGGCTCTCGAGTGAGGAAAACCTGGCCTGTAACTTGAAGAAAATGGATACAAATACGTTCCAAATACTAAAAACTACAAGTTGTTATTTCATGTCACTTTCACGTTATCATTCCTCCTGTATATTTCAACATGCAAGACATTAAAAATGGTGAACTAATAAAATCGACAACACATAAATGAAGCGGTGGTGTCGGTAGTTGATGTGATCTCCACGGTGCTGCCGGGCCGAGGGGCGTTCAGGGTCTTCAGCGAAACAAGCCTTCTTGAAGGAGGGCCTCCAAAGATGTGCAACCTCATGGAGCTGCACATCATCGCTTCCCCTCATGATTTGGTGTCGGCCGTCACGATTGTCTCGACTCCCAACTCGGTCACGATCATGGTCACAGAATGCAGGCGCCAAAGGCTGAGAAGGATAGAACAAATAAGTCGGGTCTGTTGGAACAGGGTACAGCTGGTAAAGACCAGGTCCTCTGCTCAGGATTCACGAGCCCTTCTGGAGTTCTAGAAAAGTCCACTGATGTCCAGTCTGAAAGTCTTTATCATCAATTTACCACAAACATGGAGTTGACATAGCTACGTCACCCACACCTGTGAGCGCGCCCTTCATTTTACTGGCTGTTGATTTCAAATAGATGCAAATTATTTGCACCTTCACAAATTTACAGGCTGGTGGCTGCTCCTGTTTCTGGTCGGGGAGCCAGAAAACTCCCTCATGACAAAGGCAAGCAGTTTGTCGAGAACTGAACTTGGTTTGGTTCAGTCTGAAGCTTCGCCCTGTCGTGGACTCATCAGCACTCCCTTCACAGCTTCAGTTCCCTGGCTCCTCATGACTCACCTGGTCATCATCATACATGTGACGTTACGCTTTCTGTCCAAGCTCCTACGTGCCCTCGCCACACCTGGCTTGTTGAAGTTGTCTCCAACAGGATGATGAAGATGTTGTCTACTCATTTTAATGACTTCTGCTGGGTCACGGCGGTGTTTTCTTTTACTTTAAGAAAGATTCAACAATGTTCTCAGTGCGTGGCAGTAAACGGCTGGTCTGATTGACTCCCTAACGCTCAAACAAGGCCTTCATACGTCTGCATGTCACACCACCGAAAATCGCACCCCTCGCAGTCTGGCGACTGATCGGATTCAGTCATGGGGAATAAGATGGAAGTCGGAATCTTGAAATCAGAGTCAGAGATCAAAGTCTGTCTTGAGTCAGTTGCTGGCTGGTGCCTGCATGTTTATCCGTCTGGATCGGATCCAGAAGAGAAAACTCTTATTTTGATGCTTATTAAATTATTATAGGACGATTTATGATTGACGATGACAAATGAGTGGTTCCTCATGGGCACAGCGACGGTTTCTGTCAAATAACCTTGTTTGCTTTGTCAGCAGGGATGGAGGAACCAGGAGCACCAGGAGCTGGGAGGCTACGTTCTCTGTCGCGTGTGACTCATCCTAACAACACACGATCTTTGGCGAAGACGTCACAGCAGGATGGGGCGGGAAGAGCGGACTGGCGCCGGGAGATTCGAGCCCTCACTGCGGCGCTGACTGACCCGGCATCCCGGGGTGACGGATCTCAGAAATCCCACAAGGACCAGGGCAGCTTGGGGGGGTCATGTGTTCACCACTGCGCGTATGCTGAACTTTCACCTCCCGTCAGGTATGTGGGCGGCGGGCGTCTCACTGCGGCCGGAGCGGAGCTGCCGGCTCGGGTTGGGAACCTGCTGCCGGGCAGAAGGAGCGCACCTTGTTCGTTCCTGCAGCGTTGCCCGTGGCCGCATTTGTGTTGCCTGATGCTGAGAAGCTGACCGTGGATTCCTGGTTTGAATACTGTTAGCCTCGCTTCTCATCTGATGCTAGCTGGTCCACAGACGTTAGCTCACCCGGCCGTGGTTACCAGGACACCCGGGCGGACACCCTGAAAAAAATCTGCAGAAACCCAGTTTTTCTGTAACATGACATTGATGCTTGGAAGTTAATTCGATAATAAACGTGAGCGAAGGCGGATCTGGGCGGCAGGAGGTGCCGCTAGCCTGGTGGCGGCTAGCAGGCCTTTATGTCCTCGGTCTCTATTTTGGTGCCAAGTCGGAGGACCCGCCACCTGCGCCCGGGGACCCAGCGGTGTAACTAGCACACAGCTCAAATAGAACACCGAGAGAATTTCTGTGAAACGACTGAAAGTGGGAGGCTTCAGGTCTTCCCCGCGGGAACTGTCACTTTTTTAAAACGAATATTGAGCTAATTAATGTTAGCTAACGAGTTAGCCAAACATGTAGGATGTGGAACTGGACTCTACGGCAGGTTGCAGCCTAATGTGACGGAGAACCCGTTAAAGGGAAATTGGCTCTTTTTTTTTTAACCCGGACTTTCTTGTCTGAACTTCTTTAGTTTAAATGAATGGTGGAACATTTCTGAACATTAACATTTCTGAAATCCCTCCAGTATGGAACAAGGACAGAGCTGCCCGCCCATGATCCAACGGGGCAACTTGCGACTGTTAAATTACATCCAGTGAAAGTGCATCTGCATGGACAGGCACAGGTTGTTTGTAGAGCTGTCTAACAAGAGTGAAGGCCTGTCTTTCCTTCTGTTTTTAGCATCTCAGCCAAGCTAACTGTCAGCTGACTGTCGCTCCTCCTGGTTAATCTCATGCACAGATGGAGGCCATGGAGATTGACTCCCCTGTGGACAGGGAGGGAGACAGTGGCAGGCAGCCGGAGGTCGCTGCTGCAGGCGGGGCCACGGACGCCAACTCACCTGTCGTCATTACGGACTCTGGTAGCAGCACCGAAGTGGATGAGGATGATGATGAGAGTATAGGAGCGCAGGCAGAGGTCCGTGGTCAACCCCGGCTTCCAGCCACCTGGGCTTTCAGTCAGAGGGTGGTGACAGGGCGAGCGGCAAGCACGCAGGCAGCAGCTCAGGGGGCACCGATACGGAGGAGACTCAGGTACCTGCAGTTACAGCACGAACTAAAGGCATCATGTACTTGACATGCTTGTCCTACTCGTCCATGTCCTGAGATCATCATCTGCATGTTTGCTGCTCCAGGCAGGGTCTCAGGGTGCACTACCCGAGCCAGACCGCTGCACCCTCCAGAGGCTTTCCAGACTTTCTGCTGCGGGCGCCAGCTGCCAGCGTGGTGGAACCAGAGTCTGGCAGCACCACGGAGGTCAGCGAGTCTGACGAGGAGGGAGAGGAGGCGGTGGAGGGGAATGAAGAACAGCCATCTGCTGCAGTGGAGTCTGCTGAACCTGCTAATCCTCAACTCCACTCCTCCTCTCAACACACACGCGCCCCTGAGGGCAGACCAACCGGTGAGTCAGACCCAAACTCACTCAGCATGTTACCTCAGTCATACATGCGCCAAAGAGTGTAACACACATCCTAAGTTACATGATCTCATGAGGACCGTTTTTTTCCCCCTGAAAGAAGTCATGCATTCTATTATTTTTAGGAGCTTTAAACCTACATTTCAAATGTTGATAAAATGTCATCTTGGAGTTCCAGCTGAAGCTCTTTTAATTTTCATCATGTTCAGACTCCACTTCAGTTGCTGCCTGTGAGAGAACAGACGTTGAAGTCCAGGACATCCAGGTAACGCAACACAGGAATGAAGTATTGGTCATCTAACAGGAAGTTAACATGTCAGGGAGGAGGTATGTTTGTAGTCTAACAGGAAGTGGTCATCTCCTGGCTCCTCCTCCAGCAGCCAATAGGATCGCTCCATGTGATTGTGGTGATTGAATCAGTAAATCAGCTCTGGTGAACAGAAGCTGATGATCTTCTAGGTTCAGTTCATCAAGATCATCTTCACTAATGAACCCTCTGATGATGCTGGAAGCCTGGATGCTACGTTAGCAATGCTAAGCTAATGTTAGCCTATGAAGAACTACTCCAGGGTCACATGACTTCAAGGTCACCACCACAAACCTTCAGGCTTCTTGTGTTTCCTCTGATGACCTTTAATGACCTCCAGGACCTCTGTAGGCTCCTCTAGACTCTTGTTAGCAACCCAGGTTTTTAATGGATGGTGAATCTGATGTAGACCTGAACCTCCACCATCCACCGGTCTGGTGATTTCTGGTGGATCTGATGTAGAACTGAACCTCCACCATCCACCGGTCTGGTGTTTACTGGTGGATCTGATGTAGAACTGAACCTCCACCATCCACCGGTCTGGTGTTTACTGGTGGATCTGATGTAGAACTGAACCTCCACCATCCACCAGTCTGGTGTTACTGGTGGATCTGATGTAGAACTGAACCTCCACCATCCACCGGTCTGGTGTTTACTGGTGGATCTGATGTAGAACTGAACCTCCACCATCCACCGGTCTTGTGTTTACTGGTGAATCTGATGTAGAACTGGACCTCCAACATCCACCAGTCTGGTGTTTACTGGTGGATCTGATGTAGAACTGAACCTCCACCATCCACCTGACTCCAGTCCTCATTTCAGGTGTTTAACCTTTTGAATGGAGGCCAGGGACTCAGATGTTCTACAGTTATTCCTCATTTACCAGCTTTAGGATTTATTCCTGCATCACTTTGCTGTGTCAAAGGAAGTGTCACACATAAACACACTATTATACACGGATATACACACAGTTTAGAGCTCGTTGTCTTCTGTTGGTGTGATGTAAGTATTTGACGTGTTGGGTGATGCTGTTAACAACCACAGCCAAGTAGTTTTGATGTGAAGCTCAAGATGGTATCAGGTTTATACAAAGTCTACTTGTGAGACTTTGATTCTCATCTCCTCCTCCAGTCAGCGTCTTTACTCCCGTCGTCACAGAGCGAGGACAGTGAAGGCAACACCTGCACCATCTGTTTTGAGGCGTGGACGGCTGCAGGCAAACACCGCCTTTCTGCTCTACGCTGCGGACACCTCTTTGGCTTCACCTGCATCCAGCGCTGGCTGAATGCTCAGGGCTCTGCAGCTAAATGTCCTCAGGTCAGTCTGCCTGGCGTCTGGACACTGAAGAGCCTTCTTTTAAAGGCTGTTCTCGGGACGTGGCTCTGGAAATTAGCAGTAGCTGCAGATGCTGTGAGGCTGTGCAATCATCCATGACCATTTCATCGGTCTAATTCAAAAAACTCAAGTCCTGTTCTTCTCTTTGTCCTCTTCAGTGCAACAAGAAAGCAAAGCGTTCGGACATCGTGCTGCTGTACGCTTCAAAGCTGAGAGTGCTGGACAACACGGAGCAGGAGAGCCTGAAAAAGTGAGTCAAGTTTCCTGTTTGACTGCCAACAAGCCGAGTCCCGCGCTATGATGAGCTTCTAGTCGGCAGCTTTATCACGTTTTGCAGATGAATTTGCAGCTTTTTCCTCCCAGCTGAGAAGTAACAGGCTGGACTGATGGTCTCAGAGCAACATGAGCACTCGCAAGCTCAACTCCGCTGGACCCCTCGTCTGTCCTTATTTAGCTCATCTAATTCATGGCTGTGTCTTTGTTAGCATACGGCTGCACCTTCTACCTTCTTTTTGTTGTCCTTTCAAAAATAAAATAATGTATTGATTCTGTGAAACAGATTGAGTTCTGTCAAGCCGTATCAACCCATTCCAGCTCATAGGCTGTGAATGGAAAATGATGGATCGGATCAGCTGAGCTTGGTGCGCTGTGGTCTGTGCAGGTCTCTGGAGCAGGAGCAGTCTCTGAGGAGGAAGGCTGAACTGGAATCAGTTCAGTACAAACTCAAACTGCAGGTCGTCACTAACCAGTATGGACAAGCACAACAAGAGCTGCAGGTAACGTCCTGACTTCCTGCTGCTGGTTCTCGACTCTTCCTAATATTACTATAATATTACTACTACTATATGAATGAAGTAATACTTGACGAAAAAAGTGTTGTATTTTTTTTTAAGTACTCTCTGATCGGAGTATTGAGCTCACTCATACCCCTTTCACACTGAAACACGCAGGTCAAAGCAGGTTTTTGTACCCGTGTTTGCGCGGCATGTTCCCATTAATCACCGTGTCCCGTACGGTTCCAGAAATCTGCCGCCGGATCCCCTCTTCGCCGCGGATGGCGAGCAGCTCGCGGACTTCACAATCTTGCCATAGGCTGTCATGATGGATAAAAAGATGTGAAGATGGCGATAGAAGTTGGTTATAAACACGGCCGCGCTTGTGCAGTTCACGTTCAGGTTCCCGGTAGGTGGGAGCCGAGTCAACCCTTTCGCCCAAACACCCGCGTTCACCTGCGTTTTTGGTGCAGTGTGAAAGGGGCTCAAGAGTTTTTTCCCTCCTCCAGCACTTCTTAGTGACTCAGAATGCAGGAAGAACCAGCCATGTATATTTAGCTAGAAGCTAACGAAGAATGACAGCTAACAGCAGCTAAACTGACCAAAAACGTCTGTCCAGCAACTCTCCGGGTGGTCTGGTAGAGTCCAGGTCTCCTTGATCCAGACGGAGGATCAGGGATTCAGTAACACTCGGACTGGAGGTCCAAACAAATGGTTGGAGTTGTAGTTTGTTTTTAGCTGTAATGAAGGCGTTTGTGCCTCACTGGGAGTTATTAAACTACCAGTCAGATACCCGTGGTCATGCTAACCTTGTGCTGTCCTGCACGGCGTCACTGCAGTGTTTATGATCTGCTCGTCGTTCATTTTATTTATTTATTTTCCTAAATATGATGCGTCTTCCTGACACGTTGTGTCTGACGGGTTGGTGTTCAGAGAACAAGTTCAGCCTCAAATTCTTCTGCGGTTACCCGGCACATCTCAGCCTGTGAAGGTTGTCCAGTAAATGTCTCTGTGGTTCAACCGTCTCTCGTGTCTCCTGGATTTGCAGGAGTTGAAGGCTCTGATGGCTCAGGCTGGGAGAAGCTCAGCTCACTCCTCCTCCTCCTCCTCATCTCCCTTGTCCACGCTTGCCCCCAGCTCGTCTCAGAGGTCCGACGGTCCCGCGCCGGCTCAGTACCTCTTCACCAAGGCGGTGCTGGTGTCTCAGGCTGGAGGCTGCAGAGTTTTGTCCTACTGTGAACCTCTGAGCTGCCTGTTGGCGTCGCAGCCGTCACCACACTCCACCCTGGTGCCCGGTGAGACCCCCCCACCAGTGTGTCGGCCCCTCTAGTCGGCCTGCTGTCAGATCGTAGCAGTCAGGCTTTACTAGAACCAACACAGCCACAAACGACAGCCTCCACCAACCAAGCTGGTAACATTCCACAGCAAAGAGGCAGACAAAAGTCATCAAACTAAATTAAGTACTGACGATGGGGGGGGGGGGCTCAGTGCTTCCCTCCTTGTGTCACATTCAAGCTCTCCACAAACAAGTTCACACTGTGGTCTTTGTCCTCAACTCAATCAGCCTGCGCTTCAGTCTGCCTGTGTGAATCCATCCTGACTCAACACGTGTTCACTACCTCCATCCATGTTGTGATTCCTCTCACTTCCAGAGGGGGGCAACGGTGTTGCTCTCGCCTGTGTCTTTAAATGAGGTTTGTCTTCGGTATGTCCTAAACCAGTGGGACTCAAAGCTCCGTGTTGTGGCTCCTCCGTCAGGGTGCGGTGTGAAGAAGGTGAGTGTGGTGAACATGAAGGCCGGCCAGTACGTCCCCATCCACAGCCGACAGATCCGAGGTCTGGCCTTCAACCGACAGAACGACAGTCTGCTGCTGTCGGCTGCTCTGGATGGAACCATCAAGCTGACCAGGTACGTTCAGCCTCATCACAGCCTTCTGTTTAACCTAGAATGGACTTCAGTTTCTGCTCAGTGGTGCGACTCAGTCTATCAGATTGACAGGTTAGACTGAGATGTAAAGGGTGTGTGTGTGTGTGTGCGTGTGTGTGTGTGCGTGTGTGTGTGCGCGCGCAAGTCTGCTCACCAACACGGTGGTCCAGACCTACAACACAGGTAAGCCAGTTTGGAGCTGCTGCTGGTGTCTGGACAACAGTAACTACATCTACGCTGGTCTGAGTAACGGCTCCGTCCTGGTCTACGACACCAGAGACACCAGCACCTACGTCCAGGAGCTGCAGCCGCTCCGCCTCAGGTACACACATACACACACACGCCATCATGTCATATGATCTTGAGCAGATAAAAAACCCTCCTAACTGCTTGTACTTGTCCTCTGATGTTCTCAGGTGTCCAGTGATGTCTCTCTGCTACATCCCCCGAGCGGCGTCCAGCTCCTTCCCCTGCGGCGGGCTGATCACCGGCTCCCTGGAGCGGGGATGTTTCTGGGAGCAGGTCAATGAGACGACGTACAGGCCGCACATCCTCCCCCTGGAGCCCGTCGGCTGCATCCAAGACATCCAGGTGGAGACGGAGAGCAGGCATTGCCTGGTCACCTACCGGCCAGGTGAGCCCGCGACACCACTTGCTCACGCCGTCTCAGAGCACCGGTCTGACCATCACAGGATTGCGGCATACCGCCGCTCACGTACACCAGTTCCTGCTTATTGCTGGAAAGTTTTTGTCATCAACAAAGTAATAGATTGTCGTCCTGCACTGGTGGAAGTCCAGTTAAAAAACTGAACGCTGTCCTGTTGCCAAAGTGACGGACACTGTGTGTGTTCTGCGTCTCCTGCAGGACGCTCCAACCCCTCACTGCGCTGTGACCTGATGGCTCTGAACCGAACGCCGCAGCAGGACTCCAGCCAGCTGCCCAGCTGCTCCTGCGCACCTGTGCAGACCTTCAGCGCCGGCTCGTCCTGCAAACTGCTCACCAAGAATGCCGTCTTCAGGAGTCCTGGTGGGAGCGGGACACTGGTCTGTGCCGGGGACGAGGCCTCCAACTCCACCATGGTCAGTCCTGCATTTGTGTTGACTTGAGTGTCTTTCGGGGACATAAACCTGACACCAGACCAATTGAGTGGGGACTCCAGCTGGCCTCCAAGTGGTAAAGCACTGATTTACTGCCAGTCTTTATCAGTGGAAGTCCTCATCACCAGTGTTGGAATTACACAGAGAGAAGAGGCTCACGGCCTCTCACGCAGCAGAGAGAGACGCTGCCAGCTTCAGGGGGGAAGTCTTGAGGAGTTTTGGGCTTTACTCACTTATGGAACTGCTCTGATTCTGGTCTATGGGGGCCAGGCGTTGCTGGTGAGCTGCTGTAGTTCAACTTCAGACTTAAACAGAAAGTCCCTCACACACACACACACACACACACACACACACACACACACACACACCCTGCTGTTACTGTGTGTAGCTCCTGCCTGGAGCACCACCAGAGTAAAACAAAAACTGTTGTGTTTTCAGAATTTCGGCATCAGCTTGGTACTGAGGTCTGGTTCAGTTGACGTCAGTAAACGGTTTCCTAATGTTTATGAATGTACTGCTGCAGTCCACAGTTGGCACACATGTAAAACCTGAGCCTCCTCCTCTTCCTCAGGTGTGGGACGCCAGCAGCGGCGCTCTACTCCAGAAGCTTCCGGCCGACCTCCCGGTGCTGGACATCAGCCCGTTCTCCTTCAACGGTGAGCACTTCTTGGCCTCACTCACAGAGAAGATGCTGAAGCTCTACAGGTGGACATGAGGAGGAGGAGGAGGACTCCACTGAATCTCTGAGCTCAGAGAGCTGCCTTGGACGGGGCGGAGCCTGACATGCTGCTAAACTCTGATCATTTGTTTACTCGCACAAAACACAGGCTGGTTACTGGCAGGGAGATGAGCGCGGACACACACAGAAACACACACACACACACACACACACTTGGCTCATGTCACGTGGTTCCTTTGTTAAACCCTTTATGGTGAATCTGCTGACCTTTGACCTGTCAGCTTAAAGAGTCAGTAGTTCATCCTCCATCTTCTGTGGTGCCTTTGAGGCTCCCTCATGCTACAGTGACTCACTGTCTCCCCCTTGTGGAAGAAAAAGGTATCACCATCCAGGCCTGACCTGCATCGGTCCTCCACCTGAGAGGAAGAACTTTCAACGGCTCCTAAGAGTTCAACAGAAAAATGTTTTAATGCCAAAAAGGAAATGTCCTGTTCAACATTTCAGTCTGGCTCCACCGAGAGGAAGACGTCCTTCAGTTCCGTGAAGCCGACTGTGTTCCAATCCTCGGATCAGGTTCTGTTTGTGAATACAGACATCGCCGGTGGTTCTGAGTTTGATTGTCATCATGTGTAAAAGGTTTACAGATCATAGCTGCTGGATCAAGCCAGCTAACCGTCAGAGAGATTTTGTCCCAGTCGGCTAAAAACGTGAATCTTCTTTGAGTCCGATTTTCTTTGGTTCCTAAAGGTCGTGTCTCTCAACCAACTCTGTGTCAGCGCCATTCACAGATTTGATACTCGTTTCCCGTCTGGACCAGAACATTAAGTGCCAAAGGACTCTGCTCCTGTCAATGTCCTCGCTGAATGTGTATATATTTACATTTGCTACTGTTTGTTTGTATGGCAAAGTTAATAAATCTGTTATTTTTAAATCTAACCTGTCAGAGTTGGACAGCTAATAACCAGCCTGTCGACCACCGCCGCCGCTGCGGGAGGAACCTGTCGAGTTTCCTGACTGTAGAACTTTGGTGCCTCCCCAGTGCACCAACAATTCTGAAATAAGTTTAGTCTCCTGCCAGGAAAATTAATGGTGGTGGTGGTGGGGGGGGGGGATTCACCACCAGCAAACATTATTAACTAAATTAACCTCATCTTTACATCGTTGATGTGTCAGATGGCTGATTGGCTGGTTTTTGTATAAAAGTACTCCAAAAAGAAGTATTAAGAACGCAGTGGAGCAGTGGTCCTCCCTGTGGTCCTCACTGTGGCCCCCCAGCAAGAAGGTTGTGGGTGGAGCCCCGGCTGCAGCACGGGGTCTTTCTGGGTGAGTCTCCATGTTCTCCCTGTTCCTGCTGGGTTCTCTCTGGTACTCCAGCTTCCTCCACAGTCCAAAGACATCAAGAGGGACCAGGTTAATCCAGACTCTAAATTGACCGTAGGCGTGGCTGGGAGAGCCAATGGTTGTCTGTCTCTATGTGTTGGCCCTGCCATGGACTGGTGACCTGTCCAGGGGGAAGGCTGCTGGGATAGGCTCCACCCCCACCACCCTCAACAGGAGAAGAGGGAGAACATGGAGGGAAGTAAAAGCCAAGTCCCCACAGTCAGTATGGTTCTCAGGTTCTGTAGGTGGAACTGTCTCCAGGGTTCTTTAAGCCAGTTTTGTTGCTATTTGAGAATTTACAGAAGCTTTTTAAACAACCGTCGTCCATTCATGGAGAGACACTTTATCTTCACGTTCTTGTCAAAAACATTCCTCTCAGTCGCGTCTCCTCGGTGTTCTGAGGTTCTTCGAGGCCAAACGGAGGAAACAGCACCCGCAGGCCCACTGGTCACCACCTTGTCTGTCTTTAGAACTCCTCCACATAGAATGAGGGGAACCGATCTAGAATCAAACCTCTACCAACTGTACAAATCTACTGGGTGCTGCATTCAAGGACTGCTCGTACACTTGCATTTTGTACATGTGCAGAAGTATGAGGTGACCTGAACTGCACTTAGGAACTTTTGGGTGGGAGACATGTCAGCAGAAGTGACTCGCTGGTTCCACACCTGGTTTCTGGAATACTGAATGATTACGGTGATTGAATGTGTGAAGAATCTTGCCGAGCACCGCGTTTTGAATTGAATGAGCTTGTTGGATGCGACCGTTGCTGGTTTTACCAACATCTCAGGCAAGAGAACTTTTTCTCTCTTTTGACAGAAGGTATTCAGTGTTTGTCCTCTCACTCCAAACAGAGCGATAATCTTCCTGATTCTTCATGTGTCACATTATGTTGAATCACACTTCATCCAGAAACTTCATTTTGAGTTTCAAGTTCTCATAAAAGATGTTTTTCCCTCCTCCATCACTTCTTACACGTTTGCAGGCATCATCTTATGATGCATGAACCCCAAAAATTTTTAGATTCTCTAAAAATGTTTGCGGTCAACACTTGATAGCAGACTGGTGTTGGGAGCTGAGTTGATATCAAAGATTTGGGTTTTTTTCCTTTTGCATATTTATTGATTGCAAACCTTTTCTGTGAGTGGAACAATCAAACTTTTCAAAGCAAATTTAATCAAAGAGCAATCAAGCTGTTTTACTGAATATACTTTTGTGATTAAAAACACTGTCACACGGTTGGAATCCAGAAATTTCTGCCCTCCTCAGTTCCGTGGCGGTGAGGATGAGTCAACACCTGAAGGGCCTTCACCTGAAACACAAACCAAACTTTTAGAACTCAGCAAACAACACAAACATGTTTTTTTCACTTGCATAAACATTTTTAATGATTTTTTTTATCTCTAACAATAAATTTCAATAGCTGTGTTAATAGTTTTGCTTTTTAATAATGATAAAATAGTAACTAGTCTCATTTCCTGTCATTCGTCCGAAACTTTTCAACATGAAAATAATGTAATAATCCATAGTTATAACTTGATCATGTAAGTTTCGGTTCAAACAGAACTCATCACTGTCCACTCCTCCTCCTCGCAGCTTGAGCCCACCCACGCTCATCAATTATTCATGAGCGAATCCTCGAAAGAAAGAAAAAAAGGTGAGCAATGCCGGATTCCGTAATTTCCGACAGCCCGTGAACGCAACGGTAGGCTGACTGGCTCTATGAAGATGGCGGACTGTATACGTGTTCCTCTTCTCTTGTTTTTGATGTGCATCTCGCCGTTTGTGAACTCACTTCGAGACGACAACAATGTTGTCGCTAAACCGGGAGCGAACCCCGACAGCCAACAGAACCAACCCGGGGGAGGAGGACCGGCTTTGGCGAACGCAGTAGCCGCCGAGAGGAACCCGGGTGCTGGGGCCTCGGTGCATCGGAGGCGCTCTACCGGCTGGAAGTTGGCTGATGAAGCGGTGTGTAAGGACGACCTGACCCGGCTTTGCCCCAAACACTCCTGGAACAATAACCTGGCGGTGTTGGAGTGTCTCCAGGACAAGAAAGAGGTGAGTTAGTGGGGGAAGGTGCTGTGGTTGTCGGGGAGGAGGCGGGGTGTGCCTGCCGGGCAGCTAACGTTAGCTAATACCGTTAGCCAGCCGCGACCGCTCGCGTTGAGAGACCGTCACGCCGAATACCGGTCAAAAATGAGCAAAGTTGGGTTTTGTTATCTTCGTCAGCTTGTCACTGACTGTCGGGCGTGACTTTACAGGTTGTTTCAGTCACCGGGAGCCGCTAGTCGATGCGGGAGGATGAAAACCCACCAAAGGCGCTGTACACCATCCTCGCCTCATATTCCTCGTATTTCACGTCACGATTTAACGATTAAACAGGGGTGCTCCGAAATGAACAGTACTTTGTGGGAGATTGGTAAGCCGAATCCACCAGAAGACATGACTGTCACCCAGTAACTAAAAATGATCTTCAGCGTGCCGGCAGGGAATCGACCCCGAGCTGCTGCCGCGAAACACGGGCAGTTTCTTTGAGCAGTTCGGGGTCGCATGTCAGGAGCCTGTTGATGTGCATCGACACCATAACCACAACCATCACCCCGCAGCAGGAAGGCTCGGTTCAGCCCTGTTGGCTTCCCAGCAACCCGTCTCCAGGTAGAAGCCAATACCTGTCAGCTGCTTCTCAGCTAGCATGTTGCTAACCGCGGCGCGATGCTCAACCACAAACCTTAAACTAAATACAGCGGCTGCGTTTATCTCTGCTCCACCTGTAAGACACTCGCAGCCGCCAATTAACGGGGGTGTAATTGGCGGCTCTTACGGTGCATGCAGGCCAGTTTGAATTGTCCCCGTCTGGGAAGCTCATTTCCTGGGAAAGGTTGCCGGTTGCCTCCCTCCAGGCCGGGTGAGCGACCGCTGGAGCTCCAGGCCAGTGGTTGTTGTCCCGGCGGAACCCCACCTGCAGATGACGAGCTGGATCACACTTGGCCTCTCTAATCACCCAGAAAACACGGCACCAGGGTTTGGCAGCAGACCCAAACTGCATGCGTCCAGTGAGCCGGTTTCTACCAGGTTGATCACATCTGCAAAGACAAGTGAACTGAAAACCACCAGGAAGCAGCCGTCAGATACACAGCAGTTCATGTCTTATTCAAGTATCCAATCACGTAAACTTCATTCTTTGCACCTTCAGTCATACATTGTTTAAAACTGATACATCGAGTTTCCAGAGTCATCAAGTGGCGTGTTAGTGATGGCCTCTCTTCCCCTCCTGACCGAGATACAGGGAGCCCCACCTTCATCGCTCCCTGGTGTCGGTGACCTCATTGGGAGAGCCGCTGACCCAAACCCTCCACATCAGCTGCAGGACTGGTTTAAGAAGTGAAGGTCACCTCCAGAAGTGTGCTGGTCACACAGAAGTCGCCACCCTGGCGTTTCCTCACCAGTTTGAGCCCAGCTGAGCTGTTACATTAAAACACCCCCAGTATCTGCAGACACTGATGACGAGGGACGGCCGAGGGTTCAGGTCATCAGGCAGGAAAGCCTCCGTGGTCGACTGAGACTCAGGCTCTACAGCTCAGGAACAGTTCACAGCTTTATCCATCCTCTTGCTTCATGTGTTCATAGTTCAGTCAACAGAGCAGAGTTCAACAAGTCAGAAGGAGCCGACTCCAACTCTGGTCTCTGTGATTCACCTCTGACTCCTCAGGTCAGAAGCTGTAGGCACGTTCAGGTCCTGAGCGCCGGCCGGCTGGCGGCCGGTTTCTTTAAGCTCATTAGCGGCTTGTCATCTGCAGGAGGAACTCCAGCAGACTCTTGATGACTTATCAGGCGCTGACAGCCACGAAGACAAGTTCTGGTTTGTCCCCCTGAAATCTGCTTACTCACAATCACGAGACAGGTTGGGGGAGGGGGTGGGGTCATCACAAGGTGCTCTTCGTGTGTTTCCAGTCCTATTCAATATAAAGGTCAAGGAGGGGCTGGAGACATGTGACGAGATGTGCGGAAGGAAACGAGGAGCTCTAAGGCCGTCCTCCCAGTGGGAGGTTTCTGAACGTGGAGGAAATGTGAGTGAAAGAAGTCAGGAGACAAAAGGAAGGGGGGGTAGATGGACGGGCTCGGCTACGTCGGCCCGTAGGGGAGGAGACGCGCCGCGTGTTCTGCTGAAGTTCATCAGTGTTCAGGCGTAATAGCAAAAATGTTGCAGCGGTGGGGGGGCAGAAAGCGGAGGGAAGGTGGGTGTGTTTGACTGAGAGCAGCGGCGGGCAGCACAGGAGGTCAAAAACCGGACAAACAGCCGTTGGTTGGTGCCAAATATGAAAGCTTGTGCTTCCTCTTGACTTCTGTTGATACGAACATGGAGGGACGCTTTGGCTCTGCTGATCTGCGTCCCTTCCGTCTGCAGCCGCGCGCTCATCGAGGGTCTTCACACCCCTCAGTGGCAAATCTCCTAAAGGAGGCAGATTGTCAGGTTGATGCCAGCGGCGTTGTTGTGTGCTCTTCATCCGTTGTTTTGCCAACATTCATCAACCTCCTGACCAGGACCCGCTGCTCTGACCCGCCTGCACACACAAACACAGCGAGCGTCGAGTCTGGTGGGAGCTGATGTCACATTCTGATTAAACGACCATGGCGCTGAGTCCTCTCCTGCTTGATATTTAAGGTTCATGGAAAGAAGGAAAAATAACCTCATTTGATATTCAGGAAGTCAGTGGTTAACCCCCCCCCCCTTGTTTATTGGTGTCGGTTGGCTGGCTGATGATGATTATCATGTGACATTTTTAATGCCACGTTGATCGACGTTTTACGTCATGAGCAGAAAGAGCATGATAACGTTAGTGTGGGATGCTGTTGTTGGTCACGGCTGTGAGATGGCGGGTGTGTTGGCGCTGGCGAGGATCCCTGAATTATTGCAGCGTCTAACGGGTGAATTTCTTTGAAAACAAAGGCGTGACTGGTGTATTGTTTACTCCCAAAGAGCAGGTTTCAAAGTTTAGCTCCGCGTGATGAGGCTGAATCACCTTTGAATGGTGCATTGGTCATCAGAATAATTGTTGTTTAAGTTCTTAAATTAAAAGTTTCATGTCCTCGAGAAGACATGAAACCTGCCGGCTGCTCTTGCAGTAAGATGTTTCCTCATCAAGTCTGTAAAGATTTCACCTAGAATGTAGACGTGAATACGGTTGTTTTTGAAGACAAACACCGAGTTTAGCGTCACCATGGAGGAGAGACGCTGGCCAGAGTGATGGGATGCTCCTGTCCGCGGTGTCAAACCAAACTCTTGACCTCCAGGTTTTCAGACTAAGGCTTTCAAGAGAAAATAAGGCTAAAAAAACAATAATAAATCATAGCTGCTTTTATTTTGGAGGCAAGATCTGTCCAGCCATGATATTCACGACACTCTGAACGTGTTCGCACCGACACACGACTCCCACACGTTCTCTGTTTTTGTTCAAAGGCTCTGGAAGAAATCCTCTTCTGTGTTCATGGTGTTTCAGATCAAAGAGCTCGACTTGGTCGTTTGATCCGCGTGTGAATGCAGCGAGTCCCGTGAAACAGGTTTTGGCGTAACATCTGGTCTTGCTGCATCATCATGAGCGCTGCCTGCTCCGTTGGCGCTGTGCATGGAGGGTGAGATTGAGAGCTGCTTTTAGACTGGAAGCATTTTTGTGTGTCTCCAGCTCGGCCGCTGTCAGTCTGGCTGGTGGCTGTGGTTTTGTGTACGTGGTGCCTCAGAGTCCAGAGGGAGGAGGCTGCAGAGAATGGAGGCTTCCGGTGCGTCAGCTGCGTGAGGCCACCACGTGTCCTCGTCGTCCCTGTTAGACCCCTTCAGTAAGACCATGAATGGATGTTCACCTGGACTCCATCAGATGGCGTCTGAGGAGCTGAACATTGTGACAGTGGAGGAAGACTTTCACCATTTAACTCCTCTAAACGTGGCGTCCCTGCTCCTGGCCTGGAGTGCTGCATGTCAGAAAGACAGGAACAGCAAACGCACGTGGACACTGAGGTTCCGCCCACCGTCTCTGATGGTGTGAGATGTTCCACTTGATATTAGGAGGAGGCTGAGTTGGTTTACTGTCACGGTTCACCATGCAGGTGCTGGATGGGTTTGATGCCAGGTCCCTCATGTGTTCAGACCAAGAGACGAGAATCCACCTGTGAACGTGGACACAGGTGCTACCAACGTCCTCAGCTAACTTTTCATGCATGTCACAATAGAGTATTGATTTGTTTGAGTGCTTAATGGGTACATTTTTAGTCCAACAGGAAGTGGTCATGTCAGGGATGAGGTGTGTTTGTAGTCCAACAGGAAGTGGTCATGTCAGGGATGAGGTGTGTTTGTAGTCCAACAGGAAGTGGTCATGTCAGGGATGAGGTGTGTTTGTAGTCCAACAGGAAGTGGTCATGTCAGGGATGAGGTGTGTTTGTAGTCCAACAGGAAGTGGTCATGTCAGGGATGAGGTGTGTTTGTAGTCCAACAGGAAGTGGTCATGTCAGGGATGAGGTGTGTTTGTAGTCCAACAGGAAGTGGTCATGTCAGGGCTGAGGTGTGTTTGTAGTCCAACAGGAAGTGGTCATGTCAGGGCTGAGGTGTGTTTGTAGTCCCTCCTTTTTCATCCACCAGCAGCCGCTAAGCTAATGTCAGCCTATGAAGGAGCTACACCAGGGTCCCATGGAAGCCTGAATGCAGGGGGTAGCAGTGGGGGCTTATTTCAAGGTTTTATGGCTCATTCCTTTGTGGCTCTTTTGGGTGTCAATATGATGTTTTTTTTCCTAAAGCGCTACTGTTGTTCAGCTAGTGTGGCGTTTGGAGCCCATGAGATCCCATGATCAGGGGATCTTGTTGGCTGGTTCTGAGTCAGAGCTGGAACCATCTTGTGTTTTTGCTCATGCAACAGGTGTTTTCATGGAATTGTTCTGTCACTGGTGTGCGTGGTTGCATCACTCAGGCCTGTGCTGGCTCTGACCTGAGAACTGCATCAGTTGGTGCTTTTAGCGTAAACTCAACACGATCCCAGTTTGCTTTGCTTTCGATATGGGAACCTGTTTGACCAGTGACCTCATCACACCAGTCACAGCTAAACAAGGAATAATTGATTAAAAGGATAACAAACCACTCCCAAAGCAAACTTCAACTGAACAACACAAGGCTGTCTCCCTGGCGTGTGTGTGTGTGTGTGTGTGTGTGTTTCTAGAGATGCACCAGTTTTCTATTTTCTGAGCTCAGTCTGATCAGCTGACTCAAATCTGGAGATGTTGCCTAGCTGACAGCAGAAACATGTTCATGAGCGGAATCAGAGACGGCTCAAAGTTCTGTATCCAACAGAAGTCGTGATCATGAGCCTGATGCACTTTTCACCTTTCCTAATATGGTTGCAGCTCAGAGTGCTTTACATTTCCTGTTCTGGATTTTCTAAACTTGCCGTTTGTGTGCACGTGTCAACAGTGTCCACGTTGTGAGCGTGCTAGCTCGTGGCGCTGATATCTGATATGAAGCGAAGCCAGGTGCTGCTCGTGAATGAGACCGGGGAGTCTGTGGTCACCAGCTCGGCCATCGCTGTGGAGCTGCTGGCCTTCACGTGCGACTGAAATATCGTGTGTTGTTATCATTGTGTAGTCGGTGGTGGTGAAAATACACACATTTGTCACACACCTGATGGGCTCAACTGTTGGGAACAAAAGCCGCTGTTTCCTGGGTGGAGAGTCAAACGCTGGTGGCAGCCTGCAGCTCCAGAACTGCTGCTTCAACCTCCAGCTGCCCTCCAGTCACTCCGTCGGCAGCTGGCCTGAAAGTCACAGAAGCCTCTGCTGAGGCGAAGCCCCTGGACGTCGTCAAGAGCTCCTCATGGGGTTGGTTTCTATTGAGAAAAACAAACGGCTAAGAGAACAACGATGAAAGTAAGTGGGAACATGAAATGACCTGAAAGACACGTTCTGAGGGAATCTGTGCTCAAAGATTTCTTTGTAGAAGTGTGTCTCATGCCGCAGGTGCACAGGCTTTAGTATCAGTCACCGTGTTTCTTCAACACTCAAACTTTTATTTTGGAAATCATCTCCCATGGCACAGTTTCTAAACCAAGATTTTGGTGGTCAAAGTTAAAGGTCACTGTGACACCTTGATGTGGTACTTGTAGTTTCAGGGTGCAGTGTTGACTACAAATGTCAAGAACACATTAGAGCTCAAATATAGGAGCTTTTTAATGAATTATTGTTGGATTTCAACAATCTGAATTTGTTTAATGTAGAAAGAAATGGGTTAGGAATGTCCTGGAGTCCTCCTCTTCCTCCTCCTCTTATCCAGTGGGTCCGGGTCACAGGGGCAGCAGCATCAGCAAGGAAGCCCAGACTGTCCTCTCCCAGCCACTTCCACCAGCTCTTCAGGGGGAATCCTGAGGCGTTCCCAGGCCAGCCCAGAGATTTAATCCCTCCAGTGTGTCCTGGCTCGGCCCCAAGGCCTCCTCACCTCCTGAGGGAGGCGTCCTCTCCAGATGCCTGAACCACCTCCACTGACTCCTCTACCTGGAGGAGCAGCAGCTCTACTCTGAGTCCCTCCTGAAGGACTGAGCCTCTCACCCTGTCTCTGAGGGAGAGCCCAGCCTCCCTGAGGAGGAAACTCATTTCGGCCGCTTGTATTCAGGATCTTGTTCTTTCAGTCATTACCCAGAGCTCATGATCACAGGGGAGGGTTGGAACGTAGATTGACAGGTAAACTGAGAGCCTCACCTTCTGGCTAAGCTCCCTCTTCACCACAACGGACTGGTTTAGCACCCCCATCACTGCAGACTCCGCCCCAATCCGCCTGTCAATCTCCCGCTCCATCCTACCCTCACTCGTGAACAAGACCCCGAGATACTTGAACTCCTCCACCTGAGGCAGGACCTCCCCCCCGACCTGGAGTGGGCAAACCACCCTTCACCATCTGAGGACCAGGGCCTCAGACTTGGAGGGGCTGATTCTCATCCCAGCTGCTTCACAGTCAGCTGCCAACTGTCCCAGCAAGAGCTGGAGGTGGTGGCCTGATGGTCTAAGAGGACCACGTCATCCACACAGAGCAGAGACGACACCCTCCACCACCAAACTGGAGTTTTCTGTTAACTGCATTTTTCATTTACAATAATTACAGAATTTAGTGTATTGAATTTTCCGTGGCTCTGTGATTATTTAAAAATTGTTGTAATGACGTCTGAATTTGAGCTAGAAAAGTAAATCCAAGAGCAGCATCTTTGAAAGGCCAGTCCTGACCAGCAATGGTACCGGCCTGAAAGTTGAGGCGGTGCACTTGAATGCAGCCTCATCCGCTCTCCGTGGCTCTCGATGCACCGTTGACCTGTCGGTGTTTGGAAGTTTGACTCCGCCTCTCCTGCAGCATGAACGCTCAGAGGAGAGTTCATGGTGTGCAGCGTTGGGTCACAGTGCAGGTGTGATCACATCTGTTTGAGACGAATGAATGTCAGAGAGGGAGGGAGACGTGCAGCTCTGTGGTGCGTTCAGGGGGCAACCTGGGTGTGCGTTAGATAAGCACTGATATCTACGGTTGGGGGACTGGCAAATGAAAAATTGACAGGCCGGCTTCGTTCAACCCTTTTTGTCTCGTGATTTTGTTAAAGGGAGGTCATTAATGAAAACGATCAGTTGGAGCAGAACAGGGAACCGAGCTGGAGCGAGACGTGAGGACCGATTTCTCTCTCACCATGAAACTCAGGGGTTGTTTGATCTTCGGTCAGACCGGACCGGTTTCATCCGGTTGAACTCCCCATGTCACCCTCAGCGTGGTACATTCTGTGCTCACACTCTGTGGCGATGGCGAGCATCAGTAATGGAGGTCGCACCCGCTTAAACAAGAGCAGCATTCCGATCCACAGTGTCCACAGACAGCGCTCCTTGTTCAGGGGACGTCCGCTACAGGAATTTCCTTCAGCCAACTTCCTCGAGCCGGGGCGCCAGACTGCACCCCACACATACGGGTTTCAGGCTTCAGGGGTTGAGGCCTGCTCCCTTCACATTGCCAACGTGCTGAGTGCATTGCGTGATGGTTCGACTATCGTCCGCCTGCGCAGGCCGTGGAAGTCTGACCGTAGCGAGGCGCAGTGACTCAGTTCTCCTCCTGCTGGCGCTCAGTGTCGAGGCCTGTGACGGCGCTCCTCTGCTTCCTGCCCAGCTGAGATTCGCTACTTTAGCCTGCGTTGGAGGTGAAAGTTGTCTGTTGTTGTTGGAGTTTTATTGCGTTACATATTTTTCACTTCACATTTGACTTTTACTGTGACTGAATATCAGTTATTGCCTTCTCACCTCACTAATAATCCATTTTGACCCTGAGGAAAGAAAAACTCCAGCGGTCGATCACGTTTATCCTCTCTCGCTGTGTCCGTCACATTTCCGGGAGCTTGCGTTCGTGTCTCTTCACCACTGACCGCGTCTGGTCTCACATCTGTGCCGTCCTCCTCTTCCCCCCCCCGGCCAGCCTGACACCCCCAGTGCACTGATTTACTGACTGTGTGAGGAGCATTGTGACACTTGTGTGCAGAAACCAACCGTAAATAAAACACAAACATGCACATTCAAACACACACACACCTCCTATTCCCGGCATGTGGTGAGCAGTCAGGAACTCTCCAGGTCTCTTATTTCAAACACACACGCAGCCAGTTGTCCATCGGGAATATGGCAGTAATCTGAGGTTTGGTTGGGCAAAGGGAAGGGAAGCTGGTGGTTGAGGGGGCCGGACAGATCAGCTCAGGTCAGCGCAGCAGGCAGGAAGAAGTCGATGGCAACATCAAGTTAACACAACACTGGAAGCTGGAAGGTTTTTACTGCGATAAATGAGCCGAATGACTCGGAGGAGTGTGTCACTCCTCACTGACTGTTCATGTTCCATTCGTGTGTGAAAGCTGCATAAATGTGGCCCCGCCCCACTCGGTCCCCACTCCTAGTGTGCAGATACATTTCCAATGGATTCTGGGACGTTGCGCAGTCCAAAGATGGCCTGTTTGTGTTCTCCAGTTTAGGCCACATGGATTCCAGGCGCTGGAGGCTGACGGTGTATTCATGTCTGAACTGGCCCGATGATCTGGAACCTGACACTTTCACTTTTCTTCTTCTTCTGTTTCAGGAAACTGAGATTGCTGCTGAATGCAACCACGTAAGTGTTTCCTCTTCTGGAGTTACTCCTAGACAACTTCCCAGCATGCACTCTGTCAAACATCTCAAGACCATTCAAATCACTTATCCAGGTTTTCCAGTGGGACAGTTTGCTGCTTTGACTTGTTTTACACTGAAAGACAAAGTGGCGTATTTGATGTCATCTTGAGCTCTTGGCGTTTGGGATGCAGGCGAGCAGTTGAAACTCTCTGTTTCTGTTTCTCTGTCATTTCCTGATGCGTGGGGATTGCGAAGGTTGTCAAGTGATCCAAAGCTTTAGTTGCGCATTGTGCAAACGACCCTGACACTCTGGTTTGTCTGGTCTGTGCTGTTGACTTTATGCCAAGCTGTTGAACCATCAGCAGCCTGATGATGTCACAGCGCTAATCCACCCTGGATGACGATGTCATTCAGGTCATCTTAGATGTTACTGGTTCATCTGCTGAGCTGAGATGACAACATGAAGAACATCAAACCCCCAGCACAGGTGGGAGGGGCCAGATGTGAAAACTAATCCCAATGAACGAATGAGTTCTGCTGCCTGACGAATCGCTCCTTGGGGCTTCAGCTCCAAGCTTCCAGTGTGTGTAATCCAGATGTTTCTTGGTCCCTCCAGCTGTTGTGGAACTACAAGCTGAACCTGACCACCGACCCAAAGTTTGAGTCTGTTGCTGTGGAGGTCTGCAGGACCACCATCTCTGAGGTCAGTCCCTAACCTCTGAATACCTTCAGAACCCAGAACGTTATGAGGCAAATTGAACCGACGGCTCAGTTTTCAGAGGGAGTTGATGAATCACGCCTTCCTCCCGCCTGCCCCAACTTATTGTTCGACACACATCTGCTGTTGTAACCCAACAAATCCGTGACGCATTCATTTCATTCACATTTTGAGTGCAGTATTTATCCGCTAAAGTCAGTGGGATTATGTAGATATCTGAGTTAGAGACGGCCATTTTGTAGTAAAAGAATGAATTTTGCGTCATGCTGTAACGAATGGCCTGTATGGACCGAAGGAAGCGGCTTCACCACACTGTGTTCCTGCTCAGATTAAAGAGTGTGCAGCGGAGGAGCTGGGGAAAGGCTACCTGGTGTCCTGCCTGGTGGATCACCGTGGCAACATCAGCGAGTATCAGTGCAACCAGTACATCACCAAGATGACCAGCATCATCTTCAGTGACTACCGGCTCATCTGCGGCTTCATGGACAAGTGTCGCGATGACATCAACGCTCTGCACTGTGGCAGCATCAGCACGGGAGAGAAGGTTTGTACCGACCCACTAAGACCTGCGATCAGACGTCTGTTAATGAAGCTGCAGGTTCGAGGCTTCAGCGCCGCTTCCACGCCATCTGTAAACCCAGAAAGCTGGTCAAAGCGCACCTCAGCTGAGATAAGACACGCCAGTTTTCTCCCACTCAGCCCAGCTAAACCTGACAAGCTCATTAAGCACAAGGTTCTTATGGGATATCACGGCGGCGCAATTAGGAGTGGAGCAGGGCGGGAGTCTGTCTCGGCGCCTCGCCGGAGCTGCTTGCACTGAGGATGAGAACGACCATGATCATTTCTCACTCGGCGCTGGATTGCCACCTCTTCCCCCTCTGACCACCAGCAGCACAACAGCTTCTCAGAATCAGGAACTGCTTTGCTCAACATGTGGTGAAGAATGTGCGGTGAAAGAAGAAAAAGATTAAAGTTGAATCCGTTCAAGTGTAAATGCTGGGACTCAAATCACAGGAAGTGAACAGAAACAAATGGTCGAGTGTGAAGGAACCACAGTTACACTTCATCCCCGATGTGCATGGGGGGGGGGGGCTGCTTATCTACTTGCACGTCATATTTAAAGCAACATGGTGTTGCTCTGAAAAGTGGAAGGTGTGTGTATGCATGCATGCGTGTGTGTGTGTGTGCGCGCGCCTGTGTGTGTGTATGCGCCTGTGTGTGTGTGTGCGTGCGCCTGTGTGTGTGTGTATGCGCCTGTGTGTGTGTGTGTGTGTGTGGTTTTGAGAGTTCGGTTTGATTTCATTTATCTATATAACCTCTGATTTTCACTGCTGTCATCACGACCTTCATCCTGGTGTAGGACATCCACTCTCAGGGCGAGGTGATCGCCTGTCTGGAGAAAGGCTTGGTGCGGGAGGCGGAGGAGCAGCCCGGGGCACACGCCATCAAGGACGACTGTAAGAAGGCCATCATGAGGGTGGCGGAGCTGTCGTCTGACGACTTCCACCTTGATCGCTACTTGTACTTTTCCTGTCGCGACGACCGCGAGCGTTTCTGTGAACACGTGAGTAGCTGCAGAGATTTTGCTGACAGGCTTCTGTTACATGGTGATGTCACTGTTTTGGAACTTTTAATCAGTGCCTTGATATTTTACACCTGCGAGGGAAGGTAAATGCTCGTGACACAGCGGTGGAACCTTTAGAGGAATCAAGTCTCTGTCCTGCTGTCTTTGTTTTGCAGACATTAGCTGGTGAGGGGCGAGTTTACAAGTGTCTCTTCAATCACAAGTTCGAGGAGGCGATGTCTGAGAGGGTGAGTGCTGCTCACTTCTGTCTCCATCTCAGCCAGAAACATTCACATTTTATCGAGCAGCTGTGAAGAAGTCGGGAAGCTTTGCCTTGCTTTCAATTAGAGTTCTCATTTTGTAAGTTGTTACTTTGACACAGCGATTTCTCGAGCTGAATACTGAGCTTTCAATTCCCTGGTGCAACGCTGATGGTGTGTGTGTCCGTGTGTCCGTGTCCTCAGTGCCGTGAGGCACTCACCACCAGGCAGAAGCTGATCGCTCAGGACTACAAGGTGAGCTACTCGCTGGCCAAAGCCTGCAAGTCGGACCTGAAGAAATACCACTGCAGCGTGGACAGCAACATGCCACGGGCCAGAGAGGCCCGCCTGTCCTACCTGCTGCTCTGTCTTGAGTCGGCTGTTCATCGAGGTAGGCCGCTCTTCATCAAAGCCCCTCCCAAAAACCTGCTAACATCTGGCTTTAGTCTGCAACAACAAGTGGGCAGAGCTTTACGGTCAACAATCTACGTGTAGGAATAAAACCTTAAAGTAAGAAGTTAAAAAATAAAGCAGAAAATCCATCACTGTCCTCCATGCTGCTGTTACTATGGCTACCAAAGATTGTGTAGAGGCCCAGGATGCTGCACTCAGCCGCTGGTTTGGCACCGATAGCGGTGACTACGTTCGTACCATCGAGCATGACTCACCAAAAACAAAGAAGAGCGATGGGAACTGCTGGTGCTCTCGTGTGGAGAGTGAGAGCAGGTCTACCTGTGTGGGTGGGTGAGAGCGGCGCTGGAGGCCACGAGTAGCACAGCTGCCACCTCTGGATAGCACAGCTACTAGACTAAGACAGCAACACCTTCCTCCTGGTTTCATTTGTATACAGTGAATATTGAGGGAGGTTTTCACAAATGAAAGTGTCTCGCTCATCCCCTCCTGTCGCTCAGATGCATCGTCCTCCCCTCAGAGCTGCGCTGATCAGTGCTGTACAAACGGAAGGACCAGCAGTTTTGAAAGGACAAAGTAAAGGTTAAAAATGAGATTCATCATCTGATAATCAACTCTGAGTAGCTGGAACTGTGTGTGTGTGTGTGTGTGTGTGTGTGTGTGTGTGTGTGTGTCAGGCCGTGGGGTCAGCGGCGAGTGTCAGGGAGAGATGATGGACTACAGGCGGATGCTGATGGAGGATTTCTCTCTGAGTCCTGAGATTGTGCTGCACTGTCGCAGTGAGATTGAGGGTCACTGCTCCGGGCTGCACCGCAAAGGACGAACGCTGCACTGCCTGATGAAGGTCGGTCGGGGAGACATGGGCGCCATCGACCCCAACTGTCAGAGGGCGGTGAGTCGGCGTCGATGTTAACTACAACCCAAACAGCGTGACCTGTCACCTCTGCTGTCAGAGGGCGGTGAAAAGACGTACACGCAAACCTAAAAACGCTCCAGTTTGTGCCTTTGATCTTCAGCTTTGACTGATGCTTGTTGGAGACCCTGACGTCTGACTGGAGACAAAAGCAGGCCTTACAAAGACAACTGTCCTTTTCCAGCTAATGAGGCTCACTCAGATAAACTAGTGGGGTCATTTATTGCGTATATCATCCCTTTTCACCATTTCCTGACAGTTTTTTGATGAAATGGTTTAATTAGTTTGAAAATCATCCATTTGCAGTCTTATGCTTCAGAATAAACCTGGTCGGCCTCCTCGGGCGGAGGGCCGTCCCCACTGGTGTTTTCAAATGCGTTTTGTCGTGTGTCTTCAGCTCCAGACGCTGATCCAGGAAGCCGACCCGGGAGCCGACTACCGCATCGACCGAGCGCTCAACGAGGCCTGCGAGTCCGTTATCCAGACGGCCTGTAAACACATCCGCAACGGGGATCCCATGTGAGTTGTCTTCTCACTCTTGCTCTCGCCAGCGTAAATCAAACCGTTGAATGAGTGCTGAGTACTGAGTACCGCGTACCTGTCACATGTCTACATCCACCTGGAGAGGGCAGGAGGACCTTCTGTTAGCATCCGTCTGATGCGGAGATTCTTTTGCTGCAGGATTCTGTCGTGTCTGATGGAGCATTTGTACACTGATAAGATGGTGGAGGATTGTGAACACAGACTGCTGGAGCTGCAGTATTTCATCGCCAGGGACTGGAAGTAAGTCCTGAATCGCTCATGAGACATGTGGGAATAAACCCACAGATTCCCTCTTCCTCCTTCGCCTGAGTCTCTTAAATGCTTGCTAATGGAATTTATTTCGTATTCTGTCTTTTAACGTCACTTTTTCATTTGTTGTTATTTTTTACACCTCCGCTGCTGCTAGGACTTCTGCTGCTGTGTTAACAACAATGATCACGAGCCACTCGGCTCCCCCTGCTGTTCACTAATGGGACCTTCCCACCTGTGTTGGATCTCAGGTTGGATCCCATCCTCTATAAGAAATGTCAGGGTGATGCCAGCCGACTCTGCCACACACACGGCTGGAACGAGACCAGTGAGATGATGCCGCCTGGCGCCATTTTCTCCTGCTTGTACCGCCACGCCTACCGCTCAGTGGAGCAGGGACGGAGGGTGAGTCTCCACCTTTCCCTCCTCTGTTGGAGTTTTATTTCCCCTCCCCCTCTCTTTTTCAAAGTGACAGTTCATCCGATTTGAAGTTCTCGCTAACAGGAGTATTCAGCTCACAAAGATGCATCACTTCTTTGTGACTTCAGAATGCAGAAAGAGCCAGCAATGTATATTTAGCTTGAAGCTAACTGTGACTGATGGCTAACAGCTAAACTGTTCAAAAAGGTAAAGGAGGTATAAGTTGCTGTTACCTGAAGGCCACACCGGCTGGTGACAGGGAGCTCTGCTTTATGAAAGCTGAAAATGCAGACCGACCAGAATGAGAAAAACCTCCCTCGGCACATTTGTTATGGAACGAAGGAACTCCCTTATTTCTGTTGATGAAGTCTGTCACTGGTGTTTCAACCCAAATCTAGTTTGACTAAATGTCGGGTCGCTGTGCCTGTAAAAAGGAGAACTTCAAAAGTAATGAGACCCACAGTGAGTGTGTGAGCCGGCTGACTGATGTGGGAATATCCTCTTAGCTCCCCAGTGGAGAGTCTGAAGCAGAGAACCCGGGTTCCACTGTGAGTACACGGACGATCACGGCCGTCATCAAGATTGTCTCTGCTTATTCCTATCAAGCACCGATGCATGTGAAGCGAATGATCCAGATTGATCGTTGAGGTTAAGTGAGCTGTGATGTGAGAATCAATGGGAACCTCTAATTATGCAAAAGTGGATAATCAAGCGTTTTCTAATCTGCAGTGTCCTTGATGGATGCTTCCACCCAAAATTGTGCTGTTTTTGAATCAAACCCTTCACTCTGTGTGTGAAAAGGTGTTAATGTTGTCCTTCATGAAGAGGACTCACTGGTCACTTAGATTTAAAGACTGCATTCGTAATTGATCTAGTTTTCCTGACAGGAGAAGTTTTGAACTGTAACTCAGAGCCCTGCTGCAGTCCCTCTGAATCCTCTGAATGAATTTGGTACATTCCAAAATAGTTAATAGAAGAATGAGCTTTGTCTCTATAACCACACCCGACGATGTCCAGCTCTCAAGGGACTGCAAGGTGGAGGTGCAGAGGATCCTCCACCAGAGGGCGCTGGACGTGAGGCTGGACCCTGAGCTTCAGAGGCGCTGTATGACGGACCTGGGGAAGTGGTGCAGCGAGAAGACGGAGCCCGGACAGGAACTGGAGTGTCTTCAGGACCACCTGGAGGACCTGGTGTCCGACTGCAGAGACGTGGTGGGAAACCTCACAGAGCTGGAGTCGGAGGTAACGCCGCCGCCGCCGCCACTGCTGCTACCCAGAGGGCAACACACTGATTGTTGCCCAGTTGTTCAGCTCACTGCTATGTCTTAACTGCATCTGGTGTTTGGTGCTTTTGCAGGATATTCAGATCGAGGCGCTGCTGATGCGAGCCTGTGAGCCCGTCATCCAGGCCCACTGCCATGTAAGTCCCCGCTGCCTCCTGGTTCTGGATCACTAGACACGTTTTGAGACTTTGAGGCTTCTAGGTCAAGTTATCGCCTCACAGCAAATCATCAAATGATAAATATCCTAAAATACGGACACCAAGAAACTGCAAATGAAAATATGTGTCAGTATTGGAAGCAGGTTTTGGACTGAGAATCTCTGGTGTGTTGGTGTGTGCCAGGAGGTGGCTGACAACCACATCGACACCGGCGATCTGATGGAGTGTTTGGCTCAGAACAAACACCAGAAGGAGATGAACGAGAAGTGTATGGTGGGCGTGACGCACTTCCAGCTGGTGAGCAGAACCGTGAAATATGTTGTTTCAGCGCCGCAAGATCTTGAGTGCTGCGGCGTCAAATCTGAACACACTTGATGCTTTATCGCGCAGCATAAACACAAGTATTGTGAAAAGACATAGAAAAGGTGGTGCCGAGTCTTAGGAGCATCTAGCGTTCAGCATCCTGGACCAACTACGTGCTAACCAGCTGTTTCTGTTCACAGATTCAGATCAAAGACTTTCGTTTCTCCTACAAGTTTAAGACGGCGTGCAAGGAAGACGTCCTCAAGTTGTGTCCTAACATCAAGAAGAAGTGAGACGCACAAACTCTCTCAGAGACGGTTAAAACCGTCTGTTCTACATATTTGCTGCAAATCTGTCTTGTGTCTTCTGGACCCATTCAGGGTGGACGTGGTGATCTGCCTCAGCACCACCGTGAGGAATGACACCCTGCAGGACGCCAAGGAGCAGCGCGTGTCCGTCAAGTGTCGTAAACAGCTGCGGGTGGAGGAGGTGGAGATGGTACGTTCACTGACGGTCACAGTTGAAGATGAATGTCTCGCTGAAGGTGAGGGAGGCTGCGAGCTGCTGCCCCGAGACTAAACAACAGCTCAGACAGGAAGTCCAACAGTTCAATCTGTTATTAAAGATCATTGAGCAGCAGGACAAGAAGAAGCTCCACCCACAACTAGCAGTTGAGCTCACAACTGTTGCACACCACTGGGCAGTAGCACACACACACACACACGTGAACTCTCTTGGGCTGAATACAGATGTTACCAGTCATTGTCATTGATTCTGAGGTCAGTCCTCTTCATCAGCTGATGCAGATTCCCATCCCTGAAGGTGTGTATCAGGGAGGGTTCAGGGTTCAGATCCAGAGTGTGGAAGTGTGCAGGTGGAAACAGATCGGCCAACAACGATGATGCCAGCAGCTCGGTGACGGGCGGAGTCTGAGTGGCAGGAAGGAAGATGAGCTGAAGCAGGAAATGAATTAAATTCTGTTCTCAGTAAAGATCCTGCCCACCAGCTGTAGTTCTCTGTGAGAGTGAGAAACTTGAGAGACACCAACTGAATATTCAGGAAGAAACGTGATGCGAATTGATGACAAACAAAAGAGCATTTTAGAAATGGTGCGTGTGTGTGTGTGTGTGTGTGTGTGTGTGTGTGTGTGTGTGTGTGTGTGTGTGTGTGTGTGTGTGTGAATCCTTTCTGAACCTCTGCAGTCTGAGGACATCCGCCTGGAACCGGATCTGTTTGAATCCTGTAAACCGGACATCAACAAGCTGTGTCAAAATGTGGCCTTTGGCAACGCACAGGTCAGCTGCCACACACACACACGCACACACACTCAGGACATGGTTTACAAGGTCATGAAAGACCTGGAAACATCATGGAATTCATTAATGGACATTTCCAGACCTGTGGAAACATAAATAAAGGCAGAAGGATTTGCAGTGATCGTGTGCTTATAAACTTCATTAAATCTGTCTCGGTGCATCGTAGCTTCATCCAGTTTGGAACCACGCAGCTTCGTGGTTATTCTTGGTATGCAGAGACGTCTACAAATAAAAACCCTTTAAATATCTGAGAGAGCTGGACTCTGGTTCTCTGCAGGTTATCGAGTGTCTGAAGGAGAACAAGCGTCAGCTGACTCCGCGGTGCCACCAGAAGATCTTCAAGCTGCAGGAGGTGGAGATGGTTGATCCAGAGCTGGACTACCAGCTGATGAGAGTCTGCAAGAACATGATCAGGGTATGAATGAGGATCCGCCGTGAACCGGTGCTGCTGTGACGGTGTGTTCTAAACTCTGTGTGTGTGTGTGTTTCAGAGGTTCTGTACTGAGTCAGAGGGGAAGAACGTTCTTCAGTGTCTCAAACAGAACAAGAACAGCGAGCTGATGGATCCGAAATGCAAACAGATGATCACTAAGAGACAGATCACGCAGAACACAGGTACACACACACACACACACACACACACTCACTCGTCTAACGAAGCTAAATCCAACTCTGGTGCAGTTAAGTAGCTGTGTTCATTGTCAAATTGATAAATACTCTTAAAGCAATACTTCATTTTTCATGTGCCTTTTCCGACACGTCTACTAGCTCTCCAGATCTTCTTAGTCCAGCCGTGTGCTCAGTAATCCACGAGCCCTCGCTGTGTTCTGGTGGACCAGCACCAGCTCAGTCGGGTGAAGCAGCCCTCTGAGATGGAGCTGTCCTCACCTCCATCGTTGCTGCTGCTCTCTTTATTACATGAGTTGGCTTTGCCTGAAGTTTGTTGTTCGGGACCGCAGAGGCTAACGCGAGTGTTTGTCCAGACTACAGGCTGAACCCGGTTCTGAGGAAGGCCTGCAAAGCCGACATCCCCAAGTTCTGTCAGCCCATCCTGAATAAGGCGACGCCCGACAGCGAGCTGGAGGGTCAAGTCATCTCCTGCCTCAAACTCAAATACGCAGATCAGGTCAGACTCGGCGCTCTGCTCACACATGCTTGGCTCACCTGATCCCGATCACATCACCTGATCACATCACCTGGATGTGAGAAGGCAACTCTCCCCTTACAAAATGACCCCAAAGACAAAAGCTCTGCACATTGGCTCGTCCGGCTCTCTGCTGCCCTCAAGTGGCAAGAAACACACAAGATGGTGCGTTTCAAGTAATTATTTCTAAATATTGGCGTGTGTGTGTGTGTGTGTGTTTCTACAGCGTCTGTCGACAGACTGTGAGGACCAGATCCGGGTCATCCTGCAGGAGTCGGCACTGGACTATAGGTTGGACCCTCAGCTGCAGCTGCACTGCACACCTGAGGTACACACGCACGCTGTGAAGAGAAGCAACGTCTGTTTCTGCTCTGGTTTTGGTCATTTTTTTATGCCAAAAGTGAAACGTCTCCTCTGGTTTTCGAGCGTCTAAAGGGAACATTTGTTCCATCTTGGCAGTGACATAAAGGCTGAATTACTTCCTGTTTACTCTTGAAAAAGACATTCACATTGTGTACTTGTACATCTGGATCATATTTGTAGTATCAGAGTAGTAAAAGCGTTGTGTTTTTATGGAGCTTTGTGGGTTGACGTGCAGTTTTGAGTCAAGATGGCTGCGTTTGACCCACAGGGGAAAGATGTCTGACTACTGTGTGTAGTTTGAGTCGTAGCAGGAAACACGGCTGTCAGTTACTTACTGTGTGTGTGTGTGTGTGTGTGTGTGTGTGTGTGTGTGTGTGTGTGTGCGCGCACGCATACAGATCTCTCGGCTGTGTGCGGAGGAGGCAGCAGCTCAGGAGCAGACGGGGCAGGTAGAGGAGTGTCTGAAGGTCAACCTGCTGAAGATCAAACAGGAAGCGTGTAAGAAGGTAAGAATGGCGGCCGCCTAAACCCTCGCCGTCAGTCCTGAGCCATTTTGAAACATTGAACTCCTCCTTGTTACCCGTCCACCTCCTGTTTCCTCCACTCTAACATGAACTTCCTCCCTCCCCTCGCCATCCTTCTCCCCCTGCAGGAGGTGCTGAACATGCTGAAGGAGAGTAAGGCAGACATCTTTGTGGACCCTGTCCTTCACACAGCCTGTGCCCTGGACATCAAACACCACTGCGCTGCCATCCCACCCGGCAGGGGGCGCCGTGAGTCCACTAACAACACACCTGTAGTGACGAGGACAAAAGATTGACTTTGACTTGAAATTACAAAGAAAAGGAGACTTTCAGGGCAACGCTGTTGAATGAGTAACAGTGACGGAGGACTTCTCCTCCCAGCTGAAATTTAGCATTTGAGATGTAACTAACGGAATCAACAGAAATGAGACTGGTGTGTGTGTGTGTGTGTGTGTGTGTGTGTGTGTGTGTGTGTGTGTGTGTGTGTGTGTGTGCGCCTCAGAGATGTCGTGTTTGATGGAGGCGCTGCAGGACAAACGTGTCCGGCTCCAGCCTGAATGCAAGAAGAGACTCCAGGATCGCATCGACATGTGGAGCTACGCGGCCAAGGTGCGCTCCCTCTTGACACCCACTCAGCCTGTGGTTGGGTGGAGCTCGTTGCTCAGGGTGACAGTGCGATAGAAGTCGTCGTGGTCATTTTTGGCATCTGGGGTGGGACGTGAAGTTGTGGAGGTCTTTGATAGGGAGTCGGCGTCTGAAAGTGACGAGCTGCGTCGATCGGTGGAATATTTGATTATTAATGCAACATCCTCTCTGACTTCTCCTCGTCTCCTGTCAGGTGGCTCCCGCCGAGGGCTTCTCAGACCTCGCCATGCAGGTGATGACATCACCGTCCAAGAACTACATCCTGTCAGTCATCATAGCGGGCGTGGCGCTACTCTTCATGATGGGGCTGCTCTGTGGCAGATTCACCAAACGTGTCACTCAGGAGCTGAAAGATAGGTAGACCCCGCCCACTTCGGGGTCAGGACATGCCCACGGGAGAAACAACCACCACCAAACCAACCCCTCCTCCTGCCCCCCCCCCCCCGAGCCATACCTCCACATCTCAAAGCTTCGCTTCACCTCCAGTGTCGTTGCTGCTGTTGCGTCCATGCAGGAAGGACACGACCCACAACCCTCCAGCTGCCCCTAGATCAGCCCCGCCCACTCACTGAAGCCACACCCACTGCTGCAACCCTCTTTTGTTTCTCTTCCAAGCTTCAGTGCAAAACTCAGCCTCCCCCGGACTTCTTTCCTTTTTTTGTAATCCTTCTCCCTCCTCTGCTGTGGGTTGGGGGGTTGTAAGGAGCTGAGGTCAAAGGTCAAGACTTGCAGAAGGTGATGGGGTCATTGGATTTAAGTGTAAATGTGTAGAAACTGGGATTGGAAAAGCTCATCTGTAGAGTGGTTAAATGACTCCAGTATTTTAATGGTGTGTGTGTGTGTGTGTGTGTGTGTGTGTGTGTGTGTGTGTGTGTGTGTGTGTGTGAGTGAGAGAGATACAACAGTCTTTCTACCGTTTTCCTCTCGTTTGTCCTGCTAAAGTTTATTCAGAGTCTTTTGGGCTTTGAAGATATTTTATATATATATATATAAATATATATATATATATATATATATATATATATATATATATATATATATATATATATATATATATATATATATATATATATATATATATAAATATATATATATATATATATATATATATATATATATATATATATATATATATATATATAAAATAATATGCTGATGTATGTTAGATTTAATCGCCAGCGGACTGCCAGGTGGGCGGTGCCAACCAGCCCTCCGTCGAGCCATAGATGAGATACGCGGGGGGGGGGCGTCTGGCTCCGGGCCGGCTCGCTCACAGCTCTTCCTGCTGTGGGAATATTTGGTCTCATGTACCTTTTTTCTCTTTTTTTGTAATTTTAATTTCAAGATGGCAGACTTGGCCACCTCAGCTCTCCTCATGCAGTCCGTTAGTTTTCCCTGCTCCCAACTTGTGCCATAAACGCACCACATCCAGCTCCCAGATTAGCAGCCAGGTGTGGAACGTTGGAAGTGACACAGTCGGAACCTGGACTGGGAGGACTGGGAGGAGTGGTTTTGTCGATCGGTTTTGTGCTGGTTGGTTCGGGGGAAACTGAGCAATGCAGGAAAAAAAATCAGAATTAGAAATTAAATACAGATTATAATGGAGTTGTGAACGTGTTGTGTCAAGATGATGTTGGAATCATTGCACATTTTTCTTTTGTATATCTATAAATGCTTATATATTCATCGCCTTATTTATTTGTTTACGAACGGTCAAGCAGCCCCTCCCGTCCTCTGAATGTTCTCTGGTTGCCTTTTATCCAGCAGGTGAGCTGGCTGACTCTCCACATAGGGCCTTGAACGCCTCACTGGGCGTCAGGTAGGGGTTGAGTCCAGCGGTGAACTGAAAACATACATGTATATATCATCTAATCTCACAGCTCCCAGGCGGATGAATTGAGACGATGGCGACCCGAACTCGTCGGTGTCCGTGACTCTTGGTTGGGGACGACCGCTGCTGCCGGTGGTCACTTAGCGACCTGCAGCCAACGTGTGCGACATCTGAATCATCCGAATGGTTGATTCTAAAATGATGGCGGTCGCATTTCCCACAGCGTTGCACAAGCTTGTATGAAGTGTGATAACACAAATGTTCGCATTGTTATTTGCGTCTGGTCTTAAATCAACATAAGAAAACCAGCAAATATTCACGTTTCGATGCTTGAGGCTTCACGGGTTTTTGCTTTGACAGTTGCTAAACTAAAATGGCGTCAGGCCTGAATGAAGGTGAACGATTGTGATTTGTTGTATCGATGAGACGTTCTTGAAAGGCTCAGCAGCGTTTGCATCATCCAAGCTTTACGTCGATCAGAAAACCAAATCCAGGATCTTCTCATGTCGTCTCATATCACTCTAGAAGTCTGTTTCGTTTGTGTGGTCGTACCACTGCAGCGCGGCGGGGGAGGCGGCGTGTTCCATTGCAGGCAATGTGTTCAGAAGCAGCAAAAAAAAGGTGGATTGTTCGAACTTCCCCGTCTTCATGTTGGCATGTGAGAAAAATACGATTGGTCAAACCTTCTCCTAGAAACGTGGCTCTTTGATTTTTTGGAGACGTCGTTTCCAGTGTTGCACCGGTTCTTTACCCATCCAGAAGCTTGCTGGGCTTCCTGGTGAAAGCTACTGACCGCCAACGCGTCGAGCTGCGCCGGGTCTCGCACACGTCCTTCGTAAAACAACCTTTCTTTTTCGTTTTTCCCTTCAAGTCAAACCCATTCGGTGACAGAACCCGGCTTGGCTTCATTGCCTGATGATGTTGCGAGCATTGAAACGTGTGCGAAGGTGCGTCAGTCGCGCTGCCGTTCCATCATCAGACCGCCAGTTGGTGATGGGGCTTCTGCGCTATGGTGCGTGGCCATTGCGTGTCTGTCATTGAACAGCAGTGGCTTGACAGAGGAGGAGGCATGGTGTGATGTTCCAAAGGGAACCAGTAACAGCGTGTGCACCTCCACCTGTGTGTGTGTGTGTGTGTGTGTGTGTGTGTGTGTGTGTGTGTGGGGGGGGGGTCAGGGGTCAGGCTGTGGTTTTGAATACCTTCACTGTAGCAGTGCTACAAGAATAAGAATCAGTCTAAACCATAATGGCGTCCAGGGTCATCGTATCGTCCGCCCGCCATGGCGACTAGTCCTGGGTTGTCAAGGGTCCTCGCTCTCGCCAGGGAAAGTCCAACGTGTGGTCGTGCTCTCCTGAAGCTCTCTGTTCTGCGTGTTGATTGAACAGGTTTGGAAGGGTTTGTTGTGTTGTCCCGGTTAAAGTTGGGTGTGGTAAGCCCCGCCCTCCCTGCTTGTACAGAACACATTCTGATTGGTGGAACTGCCTTCTTGTCCATCTGATGTTGGTTTTATCGAAGCGTGCCTACTCACCATCCCGCCAAGGGACACCATTGTACAGAACATCCCAGAAGACCCTGCGTCAGCCAGCAGAGAAGGGCGAGTGTGTGTGTGTGTGTGTGTGTGTGTGTGTGGGGCCCACAGAGAACCCATAGAGCTCCTTGCCGTTCTCGTTGTCCAGAGTGGCGCTTGATTCTACGTTTGCTGAAGATCTTTTGCTCAACTCGGTTTTGTGTCTGATTCCTGGAGCTCCGGATCGTTGATTTATTTTTCTTCTGGTTTCGTTCTTGTCGTTGTGTACAGATGAAAGCTGGACAGTTTGTTAATATTAATAAAGTCTGCAAGGTTTCTATTCACTCGCCTGGTTTCTGTCTCCAGCCTCCTCATCCTCAATGTTTGTGTGTTCATCCCATGAGCAGCTGTGAACTGACCCGAGATCAGTCATGACTAAACTGAGGGAGTTAGAGTTGGCTAAGAGCTCAACAACTAACTAGCTGTTAACCCTTTAGCGCTGCAGGACGTCGCTCACGTTCAGTCTCAATTTACATCCGAAAAGTCAGAGATGAAAACCTGGACTGTTCAAAAGGACTCGTTCGCTGCTCGTCTGCGAGCTCACTTGAGTTTCTCTTTCACTGAGACACTTTTTTCAAGGCGCTCTTCATATTTTGAGATGTTCTGAAAATCCCATTCTGCCCTGATTTCTGTCTGTCTGGTGTTTATTGTGGCTTCTCTTCATTCAGTAAATGGAGGCGACATTCCTGAGCGTCTGGACTTGGAGGACTGAGGGACGGCGCTGTTGCGGACGATCGGAGGAAGCCCGCGAAACGCGCACGGCGCTCAAACAGGAGTCTGACCTCCTTCAGTTACGGATCGCGGCTGCGGCTGCGACTGTCTGAGCCTGTCGACGGCAAATCACTCCCGTCACCGCCTGCCATTGTTCACTGCTTCAGCTCAGGTTATTGTTAGTTTGTTTTTCAGTTTATTTCAGTGCTCTGGGCGTGAATGGGGAGTAACCAAGTACAAATACTTCTTACTGCGCCGGAGTAGTATTCAGGTATCTGTTCTCACGTGTTAAAAACTGGAACTTTTAACACAAACATTTACTCTCTGCAGGTGTTTTTTTCTAGCCAGACGTGTTGCTATGGTAACCATGAGAACTCAGGGATGCAGCACAGAATCGCTGGAGTCACTCAGAAGTTATTCAGGAGGGAAAAACTTCTCGTGCTAGACTTCTATCAGTACCTGGGCAGTAGAACCCACCTGCTGAGTGAAGTAAAGACAGTTTGAAGGGCGGATCACATGCCGGAGCCTTTTGTGATGTCATCAGTTTGCTTATGAGCCAAAGTTCAGTTTGGCTGCTGTTAAGACTGAAATCCCCTTCAGTAGTTTGTGACCAGCAGTCTCGTGTACAGGTGTGTGTGTGTGTGTGTGTGTGTGTGTGTGTGTGTGTGTGTGTGTGTGTGTGTGTGTGTGTTCAGTGCGAGGGGGCTCCGGCTGTCTGACGGCCCCGTGTCACATTCTTCAGGCCTAAAATGTCGACCTCGCAGCTTCCATCCAACAGACCTCCAGTCTTCGTCTGGATCGTCCCCAAACATGGCGTCTGAGGCGATTCACGTCAGGACACAGGTTGATGACGCGGTTGCTGTGGTGGTAAACATGTTTATTGAGCGTCGGATAGTTTTGGTGAGAACGTCAGAATAAACAAAGTGCAAAAACGACAAATGAAAGGAAAGACTAGACGCAGGGTTCTTCCAGTCCAGCCGCTTCTGAAGCATCTTGAAGGTAAAACCTCTGTTCATCCTGCAGTTTTCTGGATTAAAAAAATCTCTGACAGAAGAAGTTGGGACTTCCTGATCCAGAATCTAAGATGACATCGGAGGCACAACAGTGGGCCCAAAACTTTAAAGCACTTGTCTGCTGTCTTCACATGCAAGGTTATGGTCTAAACTCGCCCCCCTTCCTTCCTCTGCCCCGCCTCCTGTCAGATGGTGGGTGGGGCCACGTCAAAGATCACTCAGCTTTAGAACCTTAATTTCCAACAGTTTACAGGTAGAAATCTTTCATCTTTTGGAATCGTTGACCTGAGTTTTCACTCCACGTGAGACAATAATGAGACTCCAAGTTTCCTCCCTGGAAACGTCCGTGAGCCAGGCGATGTCTAAATGATGACATCACGCTCTGAAGCGTTGGTCTTCCTTCACAACTCCATGGCTCTTGTCTGGTTATGATTTCTATAAAAGCAGGATTTGATTTCTTCGGCCGTCTGGAGCGTAACTCTTACGTCATAACAGCGTCGGACGTTTGCTCCTTACAGAACTTGAGCGAGCGAATCTTCGTGAATTCACCTTTAATGTTGGAGAATAAATATTTACATTACTCAAATACGCATCATCTTCACCCCCCCAGCTCCTTAAAAGTCGTATGGCGAGACGAAGAGGGTGACCTTGGTGAGGTAGCGGCCCAGCAGGGTGTGGCGCTCCAGCTCACTCATCTCCACCTCGGCCTCCAGGGTGGCGGGACCCTTGATGGGTGTCACGAGGAGGAGAGTCCCTGTCTGGCGGCCTGAACGTTGAACGCTGAAGTGTCCCCGCCCACGGCCACCAGCCAGGCCGAAACGCAGCGTGTCACCCAGCACGCGAGCTGCAGACACACGGAAGAGGACGCGAGGGGCGGTCATGTTGGACACCACAGACAGGAAGTGGAAGGAGATGGAGTTTGGCGCCTGAGTGCATGATTTGTCTCCAAGCATGCAGGGGTTCCTCTCACAGCGCCTGGAACACCACAAACACAACGCCATGCTCAGCAAACCCAAAGAGAACAAAACGGCAAACATCCTGAGCCTTCACAGAACATCCAGGACGCTAGAACATCTTCCTTCGGTTCTGGAAGTCCGGCAGCTTAAAGTTCTGCTTCTAAATGTCAAGCTCTCTGTTTGTCTTTGACCTGAAGTTGCAGCTAAAGTGCCTCTGGTAGGACGGAGGCCAAACCTGACCCTTGACCTCGGTCTGTCCCTGCGTGTGGTCCAGACGCCCCCCTTCCGAACACCACAACACCCCGTCAACTTACAGTTACGACTCCAAATAAATCAAAACCCCAAAACCGCTTCCTTCCTGTCTGTTACCATAACGTGTTTCACGCCTCGCGGCCGCCATCGGCTCACTCCTGCCTGGAAACCTCAGTGGGGCGTTTAAGGCCAAACCTTAGTCTGACTCTCGTCCTGGGAGGATAAATGACGGTGGGAGGAGGAAAGTGGGTGTAACAGAGGTAAGAGTCATTGTTTTCTTCCCTCTGGTCCCTCTCATCGAAGCCGTCTCTTCAGATGACACGTTTATGATTTCATTGTTGCTTCTTTTGTGTTCCTTCTCGCTTTTTGTCTGCAGTTTTATTGTGCTGCTGAAATGTGATGTTGGTGGATTTAGAGCAGGACGGTCTGTCTGTTCAGAGCAGTCAGGCTGGTTGACATCACACAAACATCATAAACAAGCAAACAAAACAGCCCCGTCCATTCAGAGACCTCAACACCCCCGACTGTCGAACTTCATTTTTAGAGCAAATTAAGATTCGCAAGACTTTGTTGATCGTGGCTGCTAGCTAGCTAGCGAGCTACCACATCCAGACCCTGAGTCACTGAAGATTTGAGGATTCGGGGACTGGAGCCAAGCAAAGGTGCCAGCGGATTCTCTTACACGGGTGATGTCTTGATGTATGTGGCGTTCTTCATGGGAGGACACTCCACCGTCACGCACTGGAAGCCCCCGTAGGTGTTCACACACACCTGATCTGGAGTGCAGTCGTTCTTCTGACTCTGGCACTCGTCGATGTCTGGACGCAGACGGAGAACCGAGAGTCACCAACACAGGTCTCAATACCCCTTTTTAACTGTCAGTTGACCTCTGACCTTTGCAGCTGCGGCCGTCCATGGCGAGGTGGTAGCCCTCTGGACAGAAGCAGTGGAAGCTTCCAGGTGTGTTTACACACTGGTGGACACAGAGCCGGCCGGGCTGGCCCAGAGGAAACAGAAGACATTCATCGATGTCTGAGAGAGACGGACGTGAAAGATTTGTCAGGTTAGCGACATGTTGACGTGGCACTGAAGAAGATGAGACATCCAAGGCTGACGATCTCTCACCTGTGCAGATGTTGTTGTCACGCCCTGATATGGTGAAACCCACGTCACAGGTGCAGCGGGTGGAGCCCAGAAAGTGAGTGCAGTGAGATGGACGGATGGAGGAGGAGGGAGAGGAAGACGTGGGCCAGGATGAGAGAGGAGAGGGTGAAGATAGCGAGGAAGAGACAGGGGAGGAGGAGGAGGGAGCAGCTGGTGAGGAAGGCCGAGGGGTTCTGGTGCTGTTCAGTCCTGAGAAGAAAGATGAACAATTTAGAGATTAAAAAAACAGGTCTTGGTCTTGGATTCTCCCTGAGAAGTTTGACTTCAAACCTGTCAGTATTCTCCTGTATTCCAGCAGTTCCCTGGTTCTGACCCAGCCAGTTTGGGGAGAGGTCTTTCTGACCTGATCGAGCCCGGTGCTGAGCCCAGCCTGCCCCCCCTCTCCCGCCCCACTCCCTGAGACTAAGGATGTTCTCAAGGGTTCTACAATATTGACCCTGGATCAGAATTTTTCTCCTGATCCAGACTGTTACTTACGCCTGCACATGGGCTGCTGGCCGCTCCACTTCAGAGAGTCCAGGCACACCCGTGTCCGTGGGCCAATCAGCTCGTAGCCGGGCTTGCACAGGAAGTGAACCTCATGGCCAACTCCGAACACCCGGCCCAGTCTGCGCCCGTGGGGGGGTAGTTCTGGTTTTGGACAGGACGCTGACACAAGAGAGAGTCGTTGATCATGAATGTTTAGGTTCGCCCTCGTTCTGCATCTCGAATCAGGACTCGTTCCAACGAGGACGCGTGTGCAGGCGGGAAGACTTTTCCGGCCCTTGTGGATCTTTTGAAGGGCTCATGGAGCCCCTCACCAGCCGGACATTTTAGATCGGGATCATGACGAATTAGATTTTGGACAACTGCCAACACAAATCCCCACCATTGGCCCAACCCAGAATTCCCGTATCAACCATTCAGGAGTTGATACAGGTGTTCTGTAGATGAGTGGCGGCCATGTTCTTCTACGCCGCTGCCTGAACGTTCCAGCTGCACCGTGAAGTGTTTGAACGGAAAATGAACACGTTAGAAGAGCTGGAGAGAGGAACTTGATGAGGAGCCGCCTCACTGACTGAATATCAGCTCGTCCTACATGGATGAATAACCGAGGTTGTTAGCTTGAGCGGCTAATGCTAACTGCTCGCTCAGTTCACTTGTACTTTGAGCACAATCATCACCTGGTTTGCATCACTGGCTGTATGTGGCATTGTAGAAATATATTCCCTCAAACGCACGAAACACAGTTATCCAACGTAGCAGACGTGCAACTGTCCAACTGCGGCTGCTGTTCGTAGCCGACCAAGATGGCCGCCACATTTGTACAATCAAGTATAAGCAGCCATGCAATTCAAGCAGTGACGGCGTCAACAATCAGAACTACAACACAAATATGTTTTGTGGAGCCAAACTCTTCCTCACTGACTTGAGGGAAGCATGACAGCATGAAGCATGCCTCTGCTGGTCAGGAGACGTACTGCAAGTCATCTACCGAGGTTTTACCTCCAAACTCGCTCAGGATGAAAGGCGTTTCCTCACCGTTCTTGCTAGCCTTAAGGATGGCAACAGTGCTGTTGTGCAGGGCGCTCAGCTTCTTCCTGAGGGAGCGCAGACCCTGCTGGTACAACGCCTCATGGGCGGCCAGCATCTTCTCC
>NC_141326.1:30162331-30169831 GCF_037954235.1 Aulostomus chinensis | reverse complement strand
GAAGTTTGTGACAGGAAGAGAGCAATTGTTGAAATCTTGGTCACCAGAGGTGGTGGGGTCCCGGGCGGCGCCGTGCTCCCACAGATGGACCCTTGTTGAAATGCATGCTGGGAGGCTGCTGACAAGGTTGACTTCCAGATAAATAAGGAAGCCCAGGAGACGGCCGGACTCCCCTCATCATCATATCTTAATCAGATAGGACAGCTTTAATTAAAATGAAATCATTTTCTGGATTTAGTAATTAAAACATAGTTAAATGATGTCTGGATGGTCGCAGCAGCAGCATGGGGGGGGGGGGTCACGTGTTCTTGGCCCAAATTCTCTATCGTCTAAAGTTCAGTTCAGCGTTTCAGGCGTGAGGTGGAGTGAAGCTCCAAGCATGCGAGGTTCTCGTGTGCGTCCCAAAATCATCCACCAACTCGCAGATGTGACGTCACCCACTCACCAGCAGGGGGACAGACGCCGTCAGATCAAAGAGACCAGATCAGAGGCCGCCACATCACAGCTTTGTGTGCTCACGTCTTTGTTCCTGTGTTGAGAGGAGGCCTGTTCCCTCAAATGAATGAATCTAACTTGTTTTCACATTTTTCAGCATTTTCATATGTAAATTGAGGGAACAAGTTAAATCTTGGGGTTGAACAAAGAAGCGTATGAACACACTGATCCCAAACTGAGGAAATCTCCCTCTGCAACCCCATGTCTCCTGCTGGGAGCCGGTTGTTAACGTCTCTTTTTAATTGTATTGTTGTGCATTTTTGTGTTGAAAAATGTGTCTTGTGTTGTCCTGCTGATGCCCCCTCCACCCCCTCCTCCTCCTCCTCCCCCCTCTCTTGCAGATAAATGAAGCAGTCCCCCTCCTCCACCCCTCTCAGCAGAGAGTTGAATGGTACGACCCGCCGCTGCCATGCTCAGCAGTCACCTCTCTTCTTCTCTTCCTCCTCCTCCTCCTCATCTATCCGCTCTCTCCATCCAGTCGTCGGATCTTCTCCTTGCCTTCTTCTCTTGCTATGACACATTTCAGGAGTCAGCGAGACAGACGTGAGTAACACACGCACAAATACACACGTGCACACACACACACTGCTGCACGTACACGCACACACACACACACGCACACACACAATCACCATTACAGGAATAAGAGACTGAAAATGGGCTGAATGCTCCTTTAAGACAATCAGCTGACAAGTATTTCATTCATCTTTATTATCCTTTTGTGTGTGTGTGTGTGTGTGTGTGTGTGTGTGTGTGTGTGTGTGTGTAGACTAAACAATTCACTGGATATTAATCATGATAGTAATCGATGATAGAAAGCCTCGTTAGTTGCGTCGTTAGCTCAGATCACCTTTGAAACCTCTGGAACAGCTGGAGTTTGACTGACATTTTCTTGTTACGTCTTTAAATCTGAGCAACTTTGGTTTGATGAAACTTTCCTTTTCCTGGGTGTTTTTTTTCCAGTCATACAAACACGGAATAAAACAAATCCATTGTCCCTCTTTCATTTTTCCCTGATCATGAATCAGAGGAAATGACATCGTCGTCGAAAAGTCCAAGAATGTTGGAGAATCAAATCTGGATGTTGGTTCTCTCTGATCCAGTTTTGAGTTGATGACATGCTGACAAATGTTCTCCTGGATTTCTGTTCGTTTTTCATGTTTCAGAGAGCACAGCGTTGTGAAAAGGTTCTGCAAAGGGTTAGAATTTCCTGGATATTACAGGTAAATGTGTTGGAACACTGCTGTCAGCATGACGGGACCCACACGCTAAGCTCAGGCATGCGTGTTGCTCATTTGTGGTTCGGTCCAGTCACCCTCAGATTAAAGCTCACTGAGCCCAGGTGATGTCTGAAACGTGTAAATCGACCTTCAGATGCCACATGTCCAGTGTGTATTTGACGTGTCATCACCCACCCACCCCCCACTCAGACCCACGCACAGGTCATAATGAGTATGGCCACTAGAGGGCGGCTGTCACCAGTAGGTAGTGTGTGTACCTGCCGACACATAGCGGTGGGCGGGGAAAGTGTGATGTCACAGGTTTCAAAGCCTTCAAATCCTGTTTTTCTTTCATTTATCGTTGGGTTTTGTTATACAGGAAAAGTTGATGGATGGAATTCATTTTCCATGAGAAAAGGGGGCGCTGGGGGGTTCAGGTGGACCTCCTGAACCTCTTGGAGCCAAGCACAGAAAAGTTCAACCAACTCCAAGGCTGTACGCTTTCCTCCTTGCTGACATGACATCATCACCCAGTGAATCAGAGGTTGTGAGCGGCAGGTTTGAAATGATGGTGATGATGATGGTGGAGGCCCTCAGTGTCTGCAGCTGTTCCTCCTCACCCTCCTGGTCTGTCTGCAGGAGACGGACTCCCCTCTCGGCCGTGCCACATCAGTCCAGTAGGGGTCAGACGGTCGCTCTGTCTCTCATCCTAGTCTGCCTCCACCCGGCACCGCTGGTTACTGCCACCATTATGAAGGAGCTCGCTGAGCCACCGCCTCAGCTCGTGGTCTCAAATGACTTTCTGGCCCCCCACCCTTGACCCGGGCTCTACCTCTGCGAGCTCCAATTTCTGTTTCCGTGAAGAAGCGGCCACTTCCTTGTCTTTGAACTAGAAGTTGGTCCACTTCAGACCAGCTTGAGCCCACATATTTCCAACTTTCATTTGCTTGCAGAGCAGCTGGAGGAGCCAGGAGGACGCCAGGCCCCCGCAGAGGAACCAGAGGCTCTTCGCCAAAGAGCTGCCCCACTATGACGCCTCCATCATGCAGATTCAGACTCAGAAAACTGTATGCATCTCCATGGGGGGCAGTTAACTATCATCCAGCTGAGGCGATCTGCTCAGCCAAAGATGTGGAGGCCAACTTGATGTTATTTATTCTGCCCTGAAGGGCGGCGTGGCTCAGAGGGTAGGGTGGTCGTCTAGCAACCAAAGACTCCACCCCCCACGACCCTTAATGGATGAGCAGTATAGAAAATGGATGGGTGGATGGATGAACGGATGGACCGGAATCAGTGCTGTGGTGGTCCGACGCCTGCGCTCTGGACGGACTGTGGAGAGCCTGGCATGGGATGCTGTCGATTCTTCAAATGAACTTTCGAAGAAAAAGCACACCAGACGGTTCATTCAGAGGCAGTTGTGATGCAGAGAGGAGATGAGAGGCTCTGCAGCAGGAAGCTCGTGGGCCTGGAGTCTGCACAGTGATCGTCCAGACGGCTGAAGGATGAGCTGCTATTTTACTTTTTCCTTCCAGACAGAAAGAAGCTGTTGGGTTGTGATTGATGTGTTAATCTGACATATTTCAAATAAAACTGCAGTTTTCAGGAATTACGCTCAGTAATCCACAGACTCTTGATCCTGGTTTGAAGTGAAAACAAACTGCAACGTTTCAGGTTCCGCCAGGCTTCATTAGCTCAGGCTACGTCGGCGTGGCTGAAGTCACAAAGAAGAACTGGAGGAGGGAGAAAAACTGCTACTTGAAGGGCAAAATACATTTTGTGAGTGAAGTATTGCTTAAATATGTACTACAGCCAATCAGTAGTCTAATTACTACATGTCATCCTGCAGAATTGTGGATAATATACTTCCAACCATGTAGTTGTGTTCTTTTGAAGTATTTGTGTTGTTGGTAGTCAACACAAGTAGTTTGTTGTGTTGTTGTCTAACTTTCCTTCAGGGCTCATAAGGTGAATCTCTGTCAAACGCACGTGGGACATGGAGCAACCATGTTGTGATGATGTCACTGACACCATCACAACATGGAGCAACCATGCAGATGCTCCTCGTCAGGCATTCAGAATTTTTCTGCTCAGACAAACAGACCCAGAAATGCAGGAGGCGGACGCACCAACCCTCAGAAAAAGTCCCAGACAGTTGAAAACAAAGTAGAAAGATGGACGTGTGTGATGGTGTTGGCCTCGCCAGCACCCGGCGTCTGCTCTGCTCCAGGTTTCCTGCCAATCTTTGAACAGCTCGTCCCTGAAAACCAATAACCAAAGGCGGTGAAATTGTCTTGTCATCATTCCCCCTCATTTTCCCTCCTCGCCCTCCACATCAATCGCCACCCCTCTCCCGAGCTCATGTGTCGCCCAAACAAAGCAAAGCAATAAGCAAGCAAATAGCTGTGATCACTCAAGTCGATGATGCACCATCACCTGTTCAGCACATTGTGGCGACCTGGCAGTTTATCGATCAGGCGAGTGATTAAAGGAACCCGGCAGTTAACAGATGGAGAGTGACGGCGCTCATAAACCTCACACTAAAAGACTAATGTCCTACAAGCTGCAGCTGGCGTGGCAGCCATAAATAACCTCGCCGCTGACTGTCAGCGCGGCGGGCGGCGAGCTCGGGATGTTGGGAAGCGGAGGGCTGGAACACATCGACATGCAGGGGGTCGTCGCAGCCCTGCAGCGTTCTCTGGAGGAGGTCGAAACTGCCCGCAGCCTTCAATTACCGAGCGTGGAGCGATTTCTGACTCGGCTCGTTCGTGGCGTCTCGTGAGGCTGCTCTGAGCATCCACCCAGGAAGTTTGTCTTCAGAGCAATTAATCATCCGTTTCTGCTGGTGAACACGTTTCCTCAGAAGAAGTGAAGAAACGCATTGTTAGGAGATCAGAGCAGCGAGGCCCCGTCTCAGAAGAGTCGCCGCTTCAGAGGTGAACTCGTTGCTTTGATCTCTCACCCAAAAAGCTGCTAAAGGAAGTTTAACTCGCCGTCCACGTGAGATTCCACCAATCAACAAATCCACCCATTATCCAGTTGGTTTGAGTTGAGTGAACATCGACGTTCGCAGACCGAAAACAGCAACAACGACATGTCTACACTGGTCAGTTCAAACGGCTCCCCAGAACTAGAACTCAGAACTGGTTCCCCTGGTGCTGGTCTAATGGAGGTCGACCCAGCTAGAGAGCGTCAGCAGCAACTTGGTCTGAATCAGAAACAGGAGTGTAGGCAAATGAGTGTGTTAACTACATGTGTGTGTGTGTGTGTGTGAGTGAGAGAGAGAGAGAGAGAGAGAGAGAGAGAGAGAGCATCAGGCGGCGTGACCTGTCCAACTCCAACCACGTCTCCTTCAGCTCAGGGATGGAGAGACGCTGTCAGCTGCTAACCTGATCTGATCGTTTGTTTTTCAGACAGCGGGATGAACGGTGAGCTGAGAGCCGGTCGCACAAACAAGAGAGGAAGCAGTGGCGCCCCCGACAGGTATGTATGAGTATGTGGTGGAGGGCGGCGGGAGATAAGAGGTCCATAGACATGACCACGTCCTGTTGGACTACAACTTACTGAGGTTTGCCATGTGTCTGTTGGTCCCAATGAAGCAGGAAAACATCAGCTTATATTTAGATGAAACAGTTCCTGGTGCGTTTGAGGACAGTTGGGAAGTTGAAGATCTGCACATAAACGCTGCTCTGCTTTAAGCTCAGAAGAACCTCAAAACTGGCAGAAACTCTGAAAAGGTTTATTCAGGTTGTTACTGGTATTTTCAGGCAGCAGCTGTGTGTGTGTGTGTGTGTGTGTGTGTGTGTCAGTCATGTGTCAGTTGTGGTTTTTCAGCTGTTTGTGTGATGCTGACGGTGAGTGACGGTCCAGCTGTCCCCGGCTTTAACCTCATTCTCTGTTTACATGGAAACTCAAGCCAAACTGTCCTCCAAATCCCGCGGCCGCTCGCCGCTGGATGGATTAAAACTGGGACTAACACAACCCTGCAGCAGCCAGAGCTGGGATTTAGCGGCAGGCAGCGGCCCGGCCAGCTCCGCCGGGACCATGGAGGGAACCACGGGGAACAGCTCAGACTGTCGCTGCTCAGGCGCTTGCAGGGTTCCCTCCCTGCAGCTCCCAGAGACAGCGGGCATTAAATCAGCTTTAACTCTCAGATCACCTCAGCTGTGAGGAACTGAGGTCAAGGGTCAGAGGTCACAGTCTGAGCTGAGGTTGTTTGTGGATGTGAGAGGTGAGCGTGTGTGGATCTGCCTCACAACAGATCCAAACTTAGTAAAATACACAATTTATCTGCTGCTGCACCAGTGTGGGTGTGGCGGTGGTGGCAGAGGAATTCTTCACTGAGCGTTTTCGCGGAGTCATGTGACTGGTAGAGGAGACGCCATCAAGTTTATCCGGAGTGCCGTACAGAAATATAAGATTAGTGAGGATGCGTTTGGTCAGGGGGCTTGAGGTGCTAACACCCCGGTATTTGACAGTTGTTGACTGGTGCAGACACGCGTGTTCACCTCCCCACTGGTTCTTTTTAGTAGAGGTTCTCAGGGTTCTGATTGGACCCGAGACGCCATCTAGCACCACCACAGGTTCTGGGTCTGCAGGAGGACAGAGACCCTGGTGACTCTAGCAGACTCATTACTGCTCTTCACCAGCTGAGGGAACGTTCTGGTACCACAGTTGAGTCCGACTTTCACATCGGCTCAGGAAGTTTTCATCACCATGAATGAAAACATTTCTGTGCTGAGAGATGATGTCACCACCCCAGCGAGGCGAGCTTGTGGCGTTTGGGTGTCTTTGGTTTCTTTCGTGAGTGCATGTGATGTGAAGGTGTGTGTCACTGTGTTGATGATCCGTGTCACTGAACCCAGCTGCTGTTAGCTTAACGGGACATGGTGTCTTCAGTCAGAGCTGAACACACGTTTCCATGGCTTTCGAGGGCGTCTCCATCCAACTGTGTCCCGCAGAATAAACCGTCACTTGGAAATCTCATGATTTATGGCGGTGGTTTATGTCCTCACAACAGAAGGAAACCAGGACCAATCATGGGTTGTGCTGCGTCTCTGACTCGAACCAACAAGCAGCCATCCAAAAATGAAAACTCCTCCCAATGAGAACATGCTTGGCCTTGAAGAAGAAATATGACACAAGCAGGTGTGGTTCCTTCATATATTTAGGCCTCAGTTCAAGACACTGGTGGGCAGGCGAGCAGCGGAGACAGGATGTGAGGTCACGAGTCTGACGACCTGCTGCTCCCACTTTACTGTGACTGGTTCATGAAGTGCAGATCAACACGATGCAGAGGAAGCAACACTGACGCCAGTTTGACCAAACTGATGGGTGACTTTTAAAACGCTGGTTTTCTGAATGGAGTTCAGGTCTGTGAGTCTTAGCTTGTCTGTTAGCAGGATAACCCAGAAACATCAGGATGGATTTCGGGAGGATGAGAGAGGAACAATTGATCGGATCTTGGGTTGATCAGATCTAACAAGCAGGACACTCAGCCAGGCTTCACTCAGTTCTCAGTGTTGCGGTTGTCAAGGAGATTAGCTGACACACGAACTAAGTCAGCGGGATTTTAGCCAACCTGATTCTTGAAAGCGCCTGATCTGATCAGGTCTGGGATGTCCTGCCAGCCGTGTCACTTCCCACACAAACTCCATGTGAATGGGTGTTGATGGGGGGCTTCGCAGCTCCCCGGTGGCCTCCACATTGATGCTGGGTTCACGTGGACTCGGCGCCTGGTTCCATCAAGTCCTGATTAACTTCCCATTTGACTGAGGAGGGAAAACCA
>NC_141326.1:30144831-30152331 GCF_037954235.1 Aulostomus chinensis | reverse complement strand
CAGTCCACAGGAAGGCCAGAAACTGCAGGCTTCTTGATGGCGGCGTTTGGTTTCTACTGGCCTGTTTTGCTCATTTTGCAGCGTCCTGTCATCGAAGCTTCATGGAAACAGAAATTCTGAAAGGACATGAATCTCTGATGTCGTGAATCTTTAAGTCATGTGACTGACATCAGCCACACACTCACTTCTGGAGGATTCGCTCCTGCCAACCACGAACGTGTGTCATGTGAGTGATGTCAAAGCAAAGGTGGCAGTGTGACAATGTCCGGCGAGACGCAGGTTGAGCTGGGACGGGAGACCGTTGTTCGAGTCCCATTGTTCGGGTTCACAACTCTACGCCGAGCTACGTGTCTCTATCCAAGCGTTTCTCCTGATCTCCACTGCAATAAAACATTGGTACCAAATTTATGTCCACATTCACATCCTAAGAAATATTACCATCGAGATTTGTGGTGGGTGACGTGGAGATGATCCACCTGCAGGGTTCGTCTGATTTGTTCCTTCACCTCCGTCTCTAAGCCTCGTCTCTCTCCTCAGATCCGACTATGAGACGGAACTCGACAGATTCCCCGAAGACGACTACAACAGGTACGAACCTGCTGCTCACCCAAGGACTCTGACTTCTGTTCATCCACTGTAAGACGACAGGGCCACCGAAATATCAGGCTGGGAGGTCTGATGTTCTCCTCCTCCTCCTTCTCTTCCTCCTCCTTGACACACCAAATGTTGTCTGACCAAACAGATTCAAGCCTGATAGACGAATTGACAGGTTTTGTGTCATAATTCATCTTCTCCTCAGCAGCCAGGAAGGAGAAGCCTGCGCTGCAAGCAAGCAAAACCAAAGCAAACTCGTCAAAGTCGCGACTCCTCAGCATCAAGGACTCATTTATAGCGTGTCCAGTTCCAGTTAAACACCGTTATAGGTTGAGGCTGCAGCTGCAGGTTATTGGAGCATAAACAATGATCACGCCTGAGTCTATGTAAAGAGAACAATAATAATAATAATAATAATAATATTAATAATAACGATAACACCATCTGAAAACAGACATATAGCATTGTTACATCCCAAGCATCCCATGTTCAGAGAGAAGTGTTTGTGCAGGATGACTCCTCTCTCCATTCATCCTCTTCCTCTCACCAGTTCCTTGTCATTTCTTTAATCATTATCACCCTTTTCATCTCACACTCTTATCTTTGCTTCGCTCCTCTGGGCTTTTCTCTGAAGAAAATGGCCAGAAGTCTTTTTTCACTTCTTCAATGGATTTTTCCCTGAAGATGTTTTTGTGTGTGTGTGTGTGACCAAAGTGTGTGTGGCTGGGGTTTGCCGTCTGCTCACCACATTCTCTCCAACACGTCAGAGCTGAATTTTCTTAATACTTCGAATTTGGGTTGCAGGGTTGAAAGTTGAGATGCGTCCCTGGTCTTTGTTTCCGGTCTGCAGCCTGAATTCATGTATTTACTGAGTCTGATTTCCTCCTTTTCATGTGACGCAAATCTTTGGTTTTTTTCAGCACTTGCGTTTACGCCTCAGCCTGTTGTTTTAGTGGGAGGACGGTTTCCCTCGGTGGTTAAAGGTCTCTGCTGATTCTACCTCTCAGTGTGAGTTCTGGTCTGGCAGCAGAATTACAGGTTGAAAAAAGAAGAGATGATTTATAACCAACTCAACTCCTGCTTCCCCTCAATTGTCAACTCTTTCAGGCTAAATTGCCGTTGTGGCACATTTCCCCAACAAACACCGGCAGAGTATTTTTTTCCTTCCGTTTGCGATTTGCTGAGTCCTATTTTTGCACAAATAAGAGTCGTGTCACCTTCAGTGCTGTCAGAGGGTTTTACAGGCTGCAAATAAGCTGCAGCACTTACATAAAATATGTGGAGACCACATCAGATTCTATTCCAGCTCCTGTTTTATGAGCAGCACTGCAACTGAGCGTGAACTTAAAGGAGCAGAGTTGGCTCTGGTGACATCTAGTGGTGAAGTTGTAGATTGTAACTCTGCATATTGCCATTTTGGAGTATAGGGCTCCTTGCATTAATCATAATTGAGTTAAAAAAATGGCTCCTCAAAATACAAAGTACTTTGCGTCACACATACCTTTGTATCACTACTTTTGACTTTCTAGGGAGCTGAGACCCAGGCTAGTTAGCTTAGCACAATGAATGGTAGTGGGTGGGAAGTGTTAGCGTAGCTCCGTCTCTGCCTGCATTAATATCAGGAGGGTTGTGTGTAACCTTGGTGATGAATACCAGTTTAACATGAGGAGACGTTGTAGAGGTAGAATCAGACACGTAGCCGGAACTACTTTCCTGACTGGGCGCAGGGATTTGACGCAGCACCTCCAAAGCTCCACTGGAACTTGGGTCAACAGAACCAAAGGTTTGTTGAGGACTAGAAGAGCGACTGCTGCTACTGATGATGATGAGGAGGAGGAGGATTCCTGCTGGACACACCAGCATCCTGGACCTGAGCTAGCTGATGCTAACACTTCCCACCCACTTCCAGCCATTGGGCTAAGCTAACTAGCCTGGACCTGAGCTAGCTGATGCTAACACTTCCCACCACTACCAGCCATTGGGCTAAGCTAACTAGCCTGGACCTGAGTTATCTGATGCTAACACTTCCCACCCACTACCAGCCATTGGGCTAAGCTAACTAGCCTGGATCTCAGCTCTCTTGGAGGGTCTCAGTCCTCTGATCTGTCTCTGGGAATGATGAGAAACTTTATTCCAAAAAGGCCTCGTCAGTGAGGTTTGTCGTGTCGGGACACATCGGTTGTCCCAGCCTGAATGCAGCAGCACCATCCTGTCCTTCTGTCTGCAGTGGGAAAGTCTTATGTGGTGATGTGAATGTGAAACAAGGTGATCCTCAAAAATAACAACCTTACATGACTTTCCACAGATAAAGGTTGAAAAAGTAAATGACTCACTAAAATGCAAAAAACCTCCAAACAGCAGTGGACTGACAGCCACTGACCGCCCCGCCACGGGCTACAAAACACTGATGACTGCAGGCGGCCAAGGACAGGTGGAGGAGGACCAGTGTACATAGGCCGAAGAATAAGAGACAGAGGAGGAAAGACGGGAGGACAGAGGGGAGAACAGACTTGGAACGGAGGGAGGAAGAGACTGACAGCATGAAAAACGATTGTGTTTGCAGCCATCAGCCGCTCAGATGAACAGTTTCCATCTACACTCTGGTTCCTGCTGCTCAGTGTCAGCCTTCACGCCTCCCTCCCGTGTGTCTGTGGGGCAGGGGAATGCTGTCGCCAGCCTCAACATTTTTTCGCTTGTATCACCTTCCTTATTCGTCCTATCGCCAATGCAGCAGTGATTGTTCTCTCTCCCAGAAACAAAGCTGGAACCACCACTGAGCTTCCCCTCCAGGGGTGGACGTGCCTGTGAAGCATCTTCCAGGCGAGACCGAGGGAGATCAGACCTTTAACCTCTGCTTGTTTTATCTAGAAAAACCAATTTGACCATCTAAGCTTTTGTGACTGTGAGCGCTGACCAGTGACGGCTGCTGCCGCATTGCAAGGCGTGCTAAGTTAGCTGTCCTCGCTCGCAGGTCCTCACACCTGCGACGTCATCTCATGTTAGACATTCAAACCAGCACCGTCATGATTTACCCTTTTCAGTGTGAACCATCAGTGACAATCGTCTGGTTGCAGCCGTCCAGCGGCGAGGCTCATATTGCAGGGCGAGTGGGGAAGCATGCTAGCTGCGCCTGAATCCTCAGGAACCTCCCCCCCCAGCACACATGTCTGAACTGGTTAAATACCAGTTGTACTGAATTCCTTTTTGGAGAAACCAAAACCTTGTTAAGATAGCTCTTCCCGCTAGAGGAACTGCTAAGGTTCGCATGGCTCGTGGTCAGACCTGTTGGCAGGTCAGTAATGGATCGCGGAGGGAACTGATCGAGTACGCCCTGATGCTCTTGGTCACTTGCGTGTTAGCGAGGTAAAGGCAAATGTTGGATCCACGTGTAAATATGTCACTAGAGCGTGAACATCCCCAAGCCAGGCACGGAGGACATAGAGGCCCGACATGTTTGACCCTCCAACCACACATGAACACACGATCAGATTGTAATTTAAATGTTTTGCCTTTAATCTCTCTGCTTGTGAGACTCCACAACCAGCCGGCTTTGTCTGGGGGTACGGCTGCAGAGCTCGGCCGCGGCAGCGCTGCCATCCTGTAAATATTTAAAGGTGTTTATCTGCTGCCGGGCTGCGGATTATCGGCTTAGCAAGGTACAGTATCCTGATGATGAGACTGCAGGGACAAACGGAGCAGGAGGTCTGAATGCTTGTGTGTCAGTTGAGGCACATTCCAATTCAAAAAGTTGCTCACCGTATTTTAATCTTCGGCTCCTGCACTTCCTCGCGAGCTCACTCATGACAGACAGACGAGGACGAAAAGAACGTCTCAGGCGCGCTCACGCCTGCAGGTCCGCCACCAACGAGACGCTTCCTCTTTAGTTTTCCTGGATTTTCTCTGCCTCTTTCACCTTCTGCTCAACTTCGTTAGACTTTAAAAGGGGAATTTTTAATCTTAATTTTTATTTGTTCACTTTAAAGTACATACGTTGTCATCACAGCGTGCTTTGACCTCTGACCTTTAACCTATGGTGGGTGGAACCTGTCGGTCATCAGGTCATTAGGGTTATTGCAGGATTGACTGATACAGGTGAGGCTTCCTGCGGGAGACCCAGGACAGCCAGCACTGGTTTGGCCGGTGTCGCCACACAAATCTGGTATTCAAACAAAACCAAAGCGTAAGTGAGCCTGCGTGCTGATCCCTCGCCGGGGCGACGCCGGGTTTTACTGATATTTGATCAGTGATTTGGCAGGTAGCTGATATTGTCTGATCAAGTCTATGATATTTATACTGAAAAACAGACACAAAGAAAATTCTCATCTTTCCTTTACAAACGTCTAGAAAGCTCCCTGTATCCTCATCTTCATTTGCTGGACGGTGCTGACGTGGGCCGGTCACGGCGGCGCCGGTGTCACCACACATCCTCGGCTGGTCACCCGTGTCACAAATCCCAGCTGCTTTTCCTTCTGTTGTGTGTTTTTTTCTGAATGTCGTCACCGTCTTAAAAGAATCACCAAAGTCATTTTTTTCAAGTTTTTCCAAAAACACAAAAAACTGGAGACAAAACATCAGAAGGAGCTTATTTATGAAAAAAAGATCCAAAAATGACTTGGGACATTATTGTCAGAAGGTGACGTTTAGCGTTTTCCTTTCCAGGATTCGTGGATCTTCTAACGAGCTGAGTGGGCGTGCAGGTGCGTCGGCTCAGGTTTATGTGTGTATTCATGTTTCAGCTGTTGCCAGCGGTGATAGACACCAGAGGTTGGCGGGGAGAAGAAAGGCGGCTCATCGCCCCCCCATCGCCGCCTCTATCACGCTCCGCATCAAATTGGAGCTGTCAATCAGCTCTCACCAGCAGCTCGCTGCAGGAAACTGCATGCGGCGACAACGCCTGTACAAAAGGAGGATACAAGTGAGCGGAGGGGACGTGGGCTTCTGTGATGAATTGATATCAGCGCCATTATCCGTTTTTCTAAGATAAATCGTTCTGTCCTTCAGAAAGTTTCAGCTCAGGTAACTCAGCCTGGCGCCGACCGTGGGAGAATTCACCTTCAGCTGACTTTCAGCTGCAGCCACGTAACATTCGCCATGCCTTCATTCCCAATTAGGGTTCTTATAGATCATTTTAATACTTCTAGAATAGTTAAAGGGTGTTTTCTTGAAGGTTACAGAAGGTCCTTCAGCCAGAGACGGGAAGACTGGTGTGTCTCTGGAACAATGGAAACAAAAACCTGCTCCTGAATGTCTCTCTCTCTTAACTCCACAGGCCCATGGATGTGTTCAAAAGTATCTTTTCATACGTCAGAAAACGTACAAATAAAAACAGACAAAAACAACAAAATGGAATGTTCCATCACCGCCAGCTGTGAGCAAGTCAAACAAGACTTGTCTGTTTTTGTGGATCAGAACTAAAGTGGCCAGCCCAAGTATTTCTACTTTGTTGCTTCCTGTCAGCTTCGAGCGGTGCGCCAGGGGACAAATGAGGAAAAGGCAAAAGAAGGAAAACTGGGGGCAAAGACAAAGAGAACAAACCTGCCTTCACCAGCACAAAGATGAGAAGTTTGCCGCCATGACTGACACGAGCCGCTGCACAAGTGGTGCATCATGGGACTGTGATGACGTGCGTGTGTGTGTGTGTGTGTGTGTGTGTTTACTAGTTGTGTTTGTGTGTTTTCCAGGGTGTTTGACTACCAGCGCGTCCCCACATCAGTCCCAGTGGATCCCAGTCACATGAAACGTCCCCGCCCATCGTCCTCCTCCTCCAACGCTGCCGCCACCGCTCTCAGGATGAAACGCAGCAGGAGCAGCAACACACACACCTCCTCCACCTCTGGCAACACCAAGTGTAAGGAACCTTCCCACAGGCCACATTTGTTTGTGTTGCATTGCCTAACTGAAGAAACCCCATCTGACACGACCTTTAGCGTCCTGGTTATACCTCCAGTACAACGCTTACCTAACCCTCATGTGAGCCGTGAGCACCGTGACATCATCACAGCCGTGTTTCCAGATTGGGTGGCGGCTCAAACACTAAATAAACTGTGAGGAAATTCCAATCTCAGGAGAGAGAAAGCACAAGGATGCAGGCCAGGTCTGTTCCTCAGCGTGTTCCTGACAACCCAGGCGGTTTGAGGGTTACGAGATGTTTAATTCCGTGTCAGAGGCGGGACCAGCTTTCCTGAGCAGGTGTAGTTACCTGATGCAGCAGAGGTCGTTCCAGGCTTGTATCTCGTATGCTAAGCTAACCACCAATTCACCGCATGGGTGGTCTGGAGCTCCGTAATGCCAAAGAGGGGAAAGGGTTCTCAATCTGCTGGTCTGGCTCGAAAAATGATGGTGGACATGTGTTCGTCCCAGTCGCATGTTCCTTTCGTTCCAGGTTGACGAAAACCACCTGTGTTGATGGACGTGTGGAAACGAGCAATCGCACTTAAAAACATGTCAGAACACCACAAACCCCAAATGAAGAGGTCACTGAAACGACGCCAGCCGAGACGATGACTCGGTCGTTCGGTGTTACAGTCTCGTGTTGATTATCACGTTTGTGGTCTAATCTAGATTAGTATGTATGTGGCGTGCTGATATCAACGCCATCTTTGAAGGAGTGATTGTAACAGGGCTTGTGACTGCAGCACCAGGAGTTTAAAGGGCAAAAAGAAATATTATGATTGCTGGTGCGTCACGGCGGCACAAACAGTTGGGCGAGTCATGTGGGTCTGAATGTTAAAAAGCTTTTAACTGCTGGAAGCTGAGGGCGCCCCCCCCCCCCCCCCCGCCACTGACGGCTGAGGTCGAGATGCAGGGGTGTTTAATGTTTCAGCTCCCTCCAATTACAGGCTTTTAAATTTCAATCTTACACGAGAGTCTCGGCCCGGATGCTCCCTCCCTGGCGTCCGCGTGGCT
>NC_141326.1:29837331-30139831 GCF_037954235.1 Aulostomus chinensis | reverse complement strand
GTGCTGCCGATTCTTCGGGTGCTGCTGGTGGTCGGCGTGTCAGCGTCTCTGCTCACTGCATCAGTGAGGAACTTTGTTCAGGACTGAAACCGCGACGGGGAATCAGTGCCTGTTTAATGACGGTCAGGTTCTCGGCGGTGGAACACTGGTTTACTGCAGCACCTCACTGGAATGAAGCAGAGACACCTGGCGGGTGTCCGGGGGGCAGCATTGCTGTTTGTTTCCATAATGATATAGAATTAGCCTGAGGGCATCCTACCTGCCTGGCAGAGCTGCCTCATTAATCTGAGCGGAGGCCGAGAGTCTGGAGAATTGTTCCTCAAACAGGAAGTGAGTGAAGACAAGCCAGCGTGCTTGTATGTAGCCTTTGTTTCAGTGTGTGTGTGTGTGTGTGTGTGTGTGTGTGTGTGTGTGTGTGTGCAAGCAAGTGTGTTCCCAGCAGCAAATGAGGCATTCTGTAGCTTGTGGGGCTAAATTATGCAGATATGTGTTGTGTTACATGTGATGAGGGGACACTGGAAATGATGATGAGGAGGAGGAGGACGCAGTGCTAATGAAGGCAATTTGTCTGTTTCCAGATAAAGCAGCACCCGTGTGAGCAGGAGGACGAGCTGTGATGCTGCTGCTGAGGTGCGACCCCTCAGGAGGACCTGCCAGGGGCCACATGTCCTCTTCAGTGTGTTGTTTCTAACATGGAGGAAGGCTGCATTCACAAAAACACATCTTCATAGTTCCTGTCGCCTCGTCACCTTTGAGGGAGCAAAGAGAATGAGATTCTCAGAAATACAACCTTAACTTTGAGACTCGCCACCTGCCTGTGGTGGAGGAGAACTTCACCCCCGTTCTGCATTTTCTGTCTTTAAGTTTGATCAGATTTCAACAGCGAGCACATTTGTATTCAGAAATCAAACTTGGGCATTTTTAAACATTTTATTGATGTGAAATCAAACATGTACTTGACTGTAAATCTGTTCTGTTCAGATTGAACAACAGAGATTAAAAAAAAAACAAGTACAGAAAAAAAGAGTATAAATGTCTCAGAAACACCTGATGAACTGACGCCATACGTTTATGTGCTGTGTGGCTCCGAGTTGAATGACGGAGTCTCACATCATCACGGCGCTCCTCGTGACGGCTTGATGATGATAATTATTATTAATCATACCTGGAGGTCTGAAGCCACCTCAGGTCTCCGGTTTGCTCTCCAGACCCACCGGCGTTTGCCGCTGCTGGCAGCAGCTGGAGTGAGACACGCTTGAAGGAGTAAACATGAACGCCATGTCGGGGCGACTCACCTAAACCTGTGTGTGTGTGAGCCCACACTCCTGTCGGCAGCAGTGACCGTCCCACCGGCGGATGTAGGGATTCAATTATTACAGTAGAAATAACAACAATTTTCTTTAATGAAAAGGTTTCACTGGAGCTCATCTATTGTGTGTGTGTGTGTGTGTGTGTGTGTGTGTGTGTGTGTGTGTGTGTGTGTATGTGTGTGTGTGTTTGTGTGTGTGTGTTCATGCTGTGGCTGCAGCAGCTGCCAGCTTCTTAACACACACTTTATTTTCATCAAGCTCGTTGTCATGTGTAACCAACTGTGTACAGAACTACACAGTTCTGTGTGTGTGAGTGTGTGAGCACAGCTTTATGGCTCTCAGGGTGAATCACACGGTTTGATTCACTCAGGAAATGAAATGTAAACAAATAATTTCCTCAAGTCACTAAATACTCCTGAATCAGAAAGTGGAGGATGAGAAGACTGAGGGGGAGAGCTGAGTACTCAACCTTTGAGTACTCAACCTTTGAGTACTGAACCCTTTGAGTACTGAACCCTTTGAGTACTCAACCCTTTGAGTACTCGCTGTTTGAATACTCAACCCTTTGAGTACTCAACCCTTTGAGTATTCAAAGGGTTGAGTACTCAAAGGGTTGAGTACTCAAAGGGTTGAGTATTCAACCCTTTGAGTACTCGCTGTTTGAATACTCAACCCTTTGAGTACTCAAAGGGTTGAGTACTCAAAGGGTTGAGTATTCAAACAGCGAGTACTCAAAGCTGAGTAGCTGACTGATTCATCAAGCCTGTAGCTTGGTTAGCACTTTAGCTGCTACACTGATGATTGAATTTATTTCCCTGAGGGCCGAGTTTGATTCAGCTTCTAGTTACCAGAGGACAAAGTATTTAAATACTTTATTTAAACAAGTAAAAATATTCACATGATAATTCATCAGTTTAAGATAGAAAAAATCCAAATTATGAGAAAAAAGTTATCATGAAAATTATTTCTATCAAATAATTTCAAACTTTTTGCCTTTTACTGACCGATTTGGTCCCTCAGCTCAAAGGTTCCTAAGCTGGGGCTCTAGAGACTCTCCAGGAATGAACCTGAACGCACCCAAGTCACAACATCCCACACGTGTGTGGCGCCATTACAACTCATGGACGCGATGTTGCCGGTCCAGGAGTAAATTAACGCCAACGAGAATGTTCATCACAGTCACATGACATACCCAACATGCACTTCATTGAGACGCAGCTACAGGGCGCACGACACACGCGTGTAATGGTGTCCTCTGACTTTGGCGCCTGTTGGACAGAGAGAAGGACTCATCGCGTCGTAGAAGGAAGGAAGACTTTTCCTCTTTGACTGTGACTGTAAATACGTCGAGAGTATTCGTGCAAGATATTTGTTGATTGAAAAAAGACACTTGAAAATACGAAGTGTACAGTTGAGGCTCTTTATACTTGGACATGATTTCAAACTTTTAAAAGAACGAGTCTGAAATGTTTTGTTAAAAACTCCCGTGAGTGCAGCTCCGTGTGACGGTGGTCTCTGCTCTTCTGCTTTTGTCCCTGTGCTCAACGCTGAATGTCGTTCAATGTGCGTGCAGTAAAGATATTTTCCACGGAATGTGTCTGTGTTCGGTCCTTGAGACGAAATGTTGGGAGCTTTGACTGACATACTGGAATAACAGCGATCCAGCCAGCAGCTCACTGACATGTACACATTCTAGCACTACAAACTATTCAACGGCAGGAGAAGCACAAGTCTCCTGTTTGTTTATCCAACAAATTGTGAGGATTTGAAGACGGAAATATCTCACGGACAAAACCCTTGCAGTCGTCACACGACTGCCACCTGATGGAGGCCCGGCCTGTGAGGAGCAGCGAGAGTTGCGGGGGTAGCAGAGCTCATTTTGTCACCAATATTTGTGATGTGCAATAAAACGTTTGATTTCAGTGATCAAAGACCAACTTGCCCATCAGTATTTGAATGAAAGGAGTAGAGTCTGATGGTGTTGTGGGCTTATTCAGTCACGTGTTGTTGACCGAAGGAGACCTCTGCTGGTTTTTAATGATTCATTGGAGGCAGAACAACCTTTGACACCGGCTCTGTTTGCAGTGCATGCTGGGTAAGTGGCTATGAGCGTGGGGGTGTGTGCACTGATGCACAGACTGGTTGGGTGAGTTTTGGGACGTGAAGTGGCTGCAGCAGTGGACTCAGAGGTAAGCTTCTCCCGAGCAGGCCGGGGGGGGCTCTTCTTTGTCTTCTTGATGTTCTTGCGTTCTCTGGTCTTGATCTGAAGTGGCTCTGATGAGTGTCTGTGTGTCGGGACTTCCTCTGTCCTTGGTTCTGGACCGGTTACCTTCAGCACCTCTTGTTTTCCCGTTACTCTTGAAGATATATTGATACTTTATTTCATAATATCTCTAATAAGTAATTATGCTGTTGAACAGGAAACTATGATGACCTCTGATTTCTGGGTGCATTTTAGATCAAACAGCTAGGGTCAAGGGTCAAATACGGCTGAGAGTCTTTGATTTTTGAACTTCTTTGTTTTCTTAGACGAGCGCAAAGTCTTACTGACCGGTCACTTTCTTTTCAAGCTTTCAGCAAAAATTATTTCAAACATTTAGAATTGTAAATTGTCAATTCATATTATTATTATTCTTCCTGTTACTATGCACATATACAAATCACGTTCAGGCACACACACACACACACACACACACACACACACACACACACACACACACATATATACATACATATATATATATAGTCTTTGTTTTCTTTTCTTTTCTATCCAGTTCTATTTATGTCTATTCTTTTTACCTTCATGGCAACAGTGCTGTGAATGTTTAGGAGATTGCAATTTCCCTGGCGGAACGTCCAAAAGGGATTAATAAAGTAGTCTGTCTGTCTGTCTGTCTGTCTGTCTGTCTCCTTGAATCAGCCAAACACAATCATCTGATTCCATTTCTATTGAAGGTTTTGATTTGCCGAGTCAAACGTGGATTCGTCCGTTTCTCAGGAATCTCTCACAGAAACACTTCTGAACAAAACCATATGTTGTAAATACAGAGGCGACTGAATAGCATTGCTAACATTAGTTAGCGTGCTCCAGCTAACAGCATGATTATGAGATTTTAGTGAACGAGAAAGGCACTGAATACTTTAGCCTCAGGCTCTAAATCAGAATCACCTCTTTAACCTTTTGATTGTTTATCTGCCATCAAACTGATCAAACTGCTGTCAAACATTAAAAGCCAGCTTGGGTCGCTGCTCATTCATGTGCTCGCTCAGGTAGCTGATAGCACTTAGCGGCACTTACTGTGGTACTTTGACATCTCCGTTTTTTTATGTGGGCTTTTGCATCAAAGTTTTATGGTACGACAAATGGCGCCAGTGTGCTGCTGCTCGCCATGGTTCTGTTGGTCTGCGTCCACGCCCACCAGACTGATTGGCCACGATGGGAGGGAAGGACACTCATCTTACTGGATAGCTCCTTGATGCTAATCCCCCACATAAACAATGTTCATGATTCTCAAAGGCCGAGTCAACTCCCAGGTGTTTTGAGGATGAATCCTAATCAAGGGTCAGACTCAAGTCTCCAGGTCACCTTCCTGTTGGGTTCTGTTTCGACTCACTGCTGTCACGGCGCTGCCTGACCAGTGGTCAAAGCAGACATGAACGTCAGGAGACATCATTTTCGAAGTACGTCTGATGCCGAGGGAGCCTCTTTTTGTTCATCATCATTTTGTTGTTGTGGTGTTGTGAAGCCCAGCAGCAGGTAACCTCACCTCACCTGTCCAGGAGAGGATCATGGCGGCACAGTCCAGCCCTCTCACCACTCATGTTGTGAACACCGGCGACGGCATCCCGGCAGCCAAGGTGCCCATCAGTCTGCATCGACTCGACTCTGAGCTGATGGTCTGGACCATGCTGGCCGTTGGGTAAGCGGTGACGCTACGCATCCCTAGACTGCTGGGAGGGACGGACTCGGCTCACTCCTCATTCATGTCTACGGCCGATAGCTCAACATTTTGGCTACTCACACCTAAACGATCCTCACGGATAAATGACACCAGAGGAAAAAGGAAAACAGTATTTTCAGGTTTTGGGGTGAATTTAGTGGTGCAGGTCTCCACCAGCACTTCTGGTTTGATTGTAGTGTCACAAAGTCAAGGAGGTACTTGTAATGTTTCTTCTTTGGGGCTACAAACAGGACTACAAATGAAGATGGCCGCTGCCCAGGACTCATCACCCGAGAAGCATTACACCCTGGCATGTACAAGTTGCGCTTTGAGACGGGTTCATACTGGGAGAGTCGGGGTCAGACCTCCTTCTATCCCTATGCAGAGGTGAGCTTCCCGGTAGACACACACACACACACACACACACACACACACACACACACACACACACACACACCTGGTCCAAGCATTTTTAAACACTTTTCAGGGACAACGTCCTCAATAGTTGGAGAAAGCAACCAAAGGTTGTGTCACGTTATTCCAAACTGTAGGCTGAAAAGGAAAAACTTTTCAAGTACTGGGGGGCGTGGCTCGGAGCTAGAGTGGCCGTCGAGCAACCATAGGGTCGCTGGTTCAATCCCCACTTCATCTGGTGACCAAGAATCCTTGAGCAGCCCAGCCTCTCGTCCACTGTCAGCTGGGATAGCCCCCCCCCCCCCCCCCCCCCCCTCCGGATGAGCAGTATAGAAAATGGATGGATGGATCTTTTCAAGTGGCTGCAGGCAGAAATTTGCTTTTCTGCCAAACTGCAGTTCCTCAACTGGCCACTAGAGGCTGACCACAGGAGCAACTCAATCTCCATAGACTCCCACCTCAAGATGGCTGACTTCCCTGTAGAAATAAACTGGTCTTATGGTCTTTCATCCAAGACAGTGTGTTGCTGGACTAGCTTGGTAGCTCAGAAGCCTAGAGTTTGTTGTTTCCTGTAGTGAAGTGGACTTTGAAAAAGGAGAGATATGAAATGAGGAAGGGGCAAAGATAGAAATAGTCACCATGGTGGACTCCTGTCCCGTGTCCCTCTGATAAACTAGGCCTCTGGCAGACTAACACGTCCCAGCAGACACGATGTTAGCAGGTGTTAGCGTTCATTGAGATTTTTTGGCCTCACTTTTGAGGTGTCAAAATGTCCATTTATTTCCTGTCCATTGATTGGATGGCCTGTATTTCTTTCAACATCAGCACGGGCGTGTGTGTGTGTGTGTGTGTGTGTGTGTGTGTGTGTGTGTGTGTGTCCAGGTTGTGTTCACCATCACTGACCCAAGGCAGAAGTTCCACCTCCCTCTTTTGATGAGTCGCTTCTCCTACAGCACCTACAGAGGAAGCTGAGCGGCAGCGCCACACTGAGCTTCCTCACTTGTTCTCATCTGCTGGTCATTCCTCCTGCACTCTTTAATTGGAGTGTTGTGTTTTTGTTACACTGACTAACTTTTCCCAGTACTTGATGACAGAGTGCAATATATTTCTATGTTGATACATTTACAGTTGGTTGTGACATGATCGACCACCATTGATTCAGCAGCAGACAGTTACCGACACGTAACATCAGTAAATATGTTACTGACTAAAGATTTAATTACATTCCAGAATAAAACTGCATCAAAGTAGAAAAAAATATAACATTTCACGACAATGAATTCACAAACAAATGATAATAAAATTGATAAATCAAATGTAATATAACCATGTTTTTGTCACTTTGTCCGTATCAGAGCGATGTTAGCGGCAGTAAAAACAAGTCAGTAGTAAGTTAGGTAGTCAAAGTTTAGTCTTTAAAACTGTGACTTTGTAAGTAAAATAAAAACATGCCGTAAAAATCGCACTGTCACGTTTGTTATTTGTTTTGATTACATGATGTTGGTGCTCTGTCGCCTCCGCCAATCAGAGAGAAGGGAGTGCTCTGAGGCCCTGTTACTGGCCTTCCTAATGCCTGAATTTAATTACGATCATAAAATAAGTGAAATGCGTTTGCATATGGAAAAAAGTAAGATCTCTCATTTTAAGGTGTCTCTGGCCACTCTCATCAATATAAATGATGGAATTTATAATTTATTTGGCGTTTTTATCAATTTCGGACAGGCACTTAAAGGGGAAGTCCCTCGGACCTTTACATCATCTCCGTTGACATTTCACGCCGCTACTTATTCAATAACACTGCGGGAAGGTCCGGAGGACGAGACCTTACTGGGGAAAACTTGAGTTTATTCACTGGAAACCAGGCCAGACGGCACCGAGAGGATGTCCCAGGTCCTGAGGCTTCTCTCCGCGGCGACTCTGCCTATCTGCTGGCCTGGAGGTGCGAGGGCTCGTCTCTCCGCCGTGACAGCAGGACGGCACCTCCGATCCGTGTACCAGAGCTGTGTTGCCCGGGTAAGTCACGGTTGTCGTGGGTGTTTTGCAACTTGATTCACTCAGTGACCAAAGACTCCAATTAGCTGACCCCAAATTGAATTGCGGTAACCCCGAAATTGTTGAGTGTAATGCCTGGCAGCGACCAAACCCCAGGGCCTGTAGCGAATATCACTGCAAAATTGATCAGTTTTTTGGTGCGTTAAACCTGCAGCGTGTTGCTCCTCATTCATTGTATTTCAGACTTAATCTTCCGGGCTATGACCTAACGATAATTCTTTCGTCTTCAATTCGATCGATTTATAGCAGGATTTATTCCAAGATTGTTTCACTCTTTCTGTTGTGACACTGCCAAAGTTCTGTTAGCGAGCAGAGGAGAGCGGCTACGGAGGTCCGGGTCAAACATACTCACGAGCATCCGCATCTTCTAATCAGGCGAATTCTGATCACGATTCAAGTCACATTTCACCACATTTATAAGATTATGCATTGACGTGCTTACGAAGGCGAACCAGCTTGCCGTTCTCACTGTCCCAGGTGGCTAAAGGAGTGCTGCGTAAATTACGTGCTAAGCTAGCGCTAACCTGAACGCTGCTAACCGCTAGCATTGTCAAAATTACCTTTGTAAGTAAGAAACTATTGATTATCCGTTTGTGTAGATAAGTTAAAAAGGAGCCTTTCAATTTAAAAAAAAAGTTAATTACTTCAGCATGAAGACACAGTTCCTACTTCCAGGACATTTTGCGGTCAGGTAGTCATTTATTATGTGTGCTACAGTTCATCCTTTAAAAGTGAAGTGCAAAGTATTGGATTATTAATATTAGGTCATTCCTGTCGTCCAACACAAAGTGTCTGTTGCTGATATTTGTTCTGCTTGTATTAGTTTGACTTGAATGAACCTTGATAATGTTTGTAGTCATGATAAACCTGGAAGAGTCACAAATTTGAAAGAGGCAATTTCCTGTTCTGTTAAAATAATTAAAACCAGAAAACTTTTTGAAAGTCTTAATTTGCTTCAGTTGTTTATTTTATGTACTGAGAAAATGTTAATTTAATCTAAAAAAGTTTAGAGTTAATCTTCATTGAGATGGCAGCCTCACCCCCCTCCTGTCAGTGTGAAACTGTCCGTTGCAACTGAGGAGTTCGCTGGTCAGATTTGTGAGTCCTGTGCGTCCAGTGAGGCTCCTGCTCTCTGTTCTGTTGTCAGGCTCCAACAGAAGCAGAATTCACAAATACAGTCTTGCTAAATGTTGTAGTTTCTCTTCAGTGTTTCAGTGCACCAACAGTGATTTTGTGATGTTTTCCAGAACGCCGGTCGCACTCCGGCTAACTTCCTGTCCAGTCGCAGGTTCCTGTTCGCTCAGCGACGACTGTATTCTACTGAACCCAAAGGTGAGAGTAGCTGCCATCAGACGGGACAACCATCACTGTCACATGACCTGCATCTAAAATACACCATCTTCACCTGCATCATCCTGTAATGGCAGTTCCAGATGTTGATAGTCGATGAAGCGCCAGTTGGGCAGTTGTTCAGAAGTTCAGTCTGTCTGAAATCCTGTTTTCACAGTTGGACTAACAAACTTAGGGGGTCAACATCGTCACCGCGGCAGGAATGGCAGCAAAAACAAGACAAGGAGAGAAACTTTATGCTCTCTCAGTGTCAGAAGTCATCCATTTTTCATCAGTAGTCTTAGAGTTTGAGATGTCTGTTTGACAGGGAAGCTGCTGCTGTTCACTTGTATGTGATGCGTAAGGTGCATGAGTGATGGCAGCCAGCTGCCACCTACAGGTCTGGAGGTGGACGTACCCCTGAGCTGACCAGGAAAACCACCGTGGCCCATTTAAATGACTGAATCAGTCGCTAACTATAGTGACGATTGCTATTGGAAATGTAAACCCAGGAGCTTTGACTGGTCAAAGATTGATGTGATGCGTCAAAGTCTACAGGTGAGAGTCGGTCCCAGCTTCAAACATGCAGGGTGGTGCTGGTGACCTTGAGCTTACAGAACCACAATACTTCCACCCATAACAGTCGTTACGGCGTCACCGGCGGGTCAGAGGGCTGTTGGGACCTGTCGCTGTGCTGTAGAGACAAGTTAGCAGTTGACAACGAGAGACTAAGTGCTGGCCGGGCTGACGCACCTCCTTTCAATCATCTGTGAATTCCAGATGGAAAAGGAGGAGCATCGGGTGGAGGGAAGAGAGGAGGAGAAAAAGACTGGTGGAGTCGTCTGCTGAAGGTTGGTACCAGTTTCAGCATTTATCTTCAACCTTGTTGTGTCACTTTGAAAGTTGTTTTTTTCTATTTTGTATTATAAATCTGACTGCATGTGATGAGCAGGTGCTTATTTAGGGAATGTTTCTCACAGAAGCTGAAATTTGAACATCTAGATCTCTGTTGTGACTACAGAATATTCTTTGATTCACATTAAAGAACTGATCAGTTCTTTGATTCACATTAAAGAACTGATCAGTTCTTTGATTCACATTAAAGAACTGATCAGTTCTTTGATTCACATTAAAGAACTGATCAGTTGTACCAGGTGAAACAGTCCTGCAGATGTAACCAACAGCCTGGTGGAGGAATCTGCCTCTTCAGCTTCCTGCTCATCACAGCTCATTTATTTGTTGAATTGCACCTCACTGCCTTGTGTCTGTGCTGGCGAGCAGGGTGACCTCCCCTGGGATGACAACAACGTCCGTTTCCTGTCGATCGCGGTGGCCGGAGTTGGTTTGTATCTGCTGTACATCTACAGTGACAGCAGCCAAGAGATCACCTGGAAGGACTTTCTCCACCATTACCTGGAGAGAGGAATTGTGAGCGGCTTTCTACTAAACACTGCTGAGTTTGACCTGAGGAGACGGTTGATTGACGTTGAATCAAAACACACACGGCGCTCGTGTGTCGTCACTGTTGAGCTCCTGTCTCAGCTTCTGCTGCTTCTTGTTACACGTCACTAGACAGAATATCGGCTTGAGTTTATTGTTTATTGTTTGGAGATGATGTCATCGGGGGCTTAGAGTAACTGCTACGGGCACAAGTCTAAATCTTTTAACATAGCAAAACCAAAACATGAAATGCAGGTAAACAGCAACTTTAGAACATAGACGCTTTTTTCTTCCTCTTCAGGTGGAACGTTTGGAGGTGGTCAACAAACAGAATGTCAGAGTGATGCTGGCGCCACACTCCAACGCTGAAGTGGTGAGAAGAAAGCCTTGTAAATGTCTCCTGAAAAGCAAACCTGTGCGAGTGAGTGAGAGGTGATGTTCTGGGTCCTTCAGAGCTACGTTTGGTTCAACATCGGCAGCGTTGACACCTTTGAGAGGAACCTAGAGACGGCACGCATGGAGCTCGGCATGGAGATGTCACACTGGCCCGCCGTCGTCTACACCACCGAGAGCGACGGGTCAGTTTAACACGGCGAACCGTCTTGTTCCCGTACAAACACAATTACTTGTGTTGGTTGGTGGTGATGCAGTATTTAGGATGATGATGATCTCTCATGTCTCATCAGCTCTTTCTTGATGAACATGGCCCCCACCCTGCTGCTGGTTCTTCTCTTTGTCTTCATCCTGCGGCGAGGAATAATGAGACAAGGCAGGAGGGGCGGGCCCTTCGGTATGAGTCAGTCAACAGCCAAGATGATGATGGACGATATTGACGTGAAGTTTAAAGATGTGGCAGGGTGTGAGGAGGCCAAGCTGGAGATCCTAGAGTTTGTGAACTTCCTGAAGAACCCACAGCAGTACCAGGACCTGGGAGCCAAGATCCCTAAGGTACTTTAAAGACTGGCTGTGACTGTAGACACCACCCACAGGGACCAGGATTGGCTGGCAGAACCACAAACGAGGGTTTTCAACTGAAACAGAACAATAATGGGTTGAAGTTTCTTCCCTGCTGGTACAGAGTCATGAGGGGAGGTGTGTGTGTGTGTGTGCGTGTGTGTGTGTGTGTGTGTGTGTGTGTGTGTGTGTGTGTGTGTTCGTTCCCAGGGTGCTGTGCTGTCTGGGCCTCCAGGGACGGGGAAAACACTGCTGGCTAAAGCCACAGCTGGCGAGGCCAACGTTCCCTTCATTTCTGTCAACGGCTCTGAGTTCCTGGAGATGTTTGTGGGCGTCGGCCCTGCCCGGGTGAGTGAAGCAGTTGGTGTCTTCACTTATGTGACCATTTCAAGGCAGGAAAAGAGTTTGACCTGGTTTTTCATCTCACAGGTGAGGGACATGTTTTCCATTGCAAGGAAGAACTCCCCCTGCATCCTCTTCATTGATGAGATCGATGCAGTGGGGCGGAAGAGAGGAGGAGGGAACTTTGGTGGTCAGAGCGAACAGGAAAACACCCTGAACCAGCTTCTGGTTGAGATGGATGGTAGGCTGGAGACTCAGGAGGTCATAGAAGACCAGGAATTAAAGACTAGAAAATTCCAGGCCTGGAGAAGTTTTGAAAAAATTAATGTATTTGTGAAAAATTAGCTTCACGAGTACCTGAATTAGAGAATGTCAGGGATGAGGTGTGTTTGTAGTCTAACAGGAAGTGATGTGTCAGGGATGAGGCGTGTTTGTTGTCCAACAGGAAGTGATCATGTCAGGGATGAGGTGTGTTTGTAGTCCAACAGGAAGTGATCGTGTCAGGGATGAGGTGTGTTTGTAGTCCAACAGGAAGTGATCGTGTCAGGGATGAGGTGTGTTTGTAGTCCAACAGGAAGTGATCATGTCAGGGATGAGGTGTGTTTGTAGTCCAACAGGAAGTGATCGTGTCAGGGATGAGGTGTGTTTGTAGTCCAACAGGAAGTGATCGTGTCAGGGATGAGGTGTGTTTGTAGTCCAGCAGGAAGTGATCATGTCAGGGATGAGGTGTGTTTGTAGTCCAACAGGAAGTGATCATGTCAGGATGAGGTGTGTTTGTAGTCTAACAGGAAGTGATGTGTCAGGGATGAGGCGTGTTTGTAGTCCAACAGGAAGTGATCATGTCAGGGATGAGGTGTGTTTGTAGTCCAACAGGAAGTGATCGTGTCAGGGATGAGGTGTGTTTGTAGTCCAACAGGAAGTGATGTGTCAGGGATGAGGTGTGTTTGTAGTCCAACAGGAAGTGATCATGTCAGGGATGAGGTGTGTTTGTTGTCCAACAGGAAGTGATCGTGTCAGGGATGAGGTGTGTTTGTAGTCCAGCAGGAAGTGATCATGTCAGGGATGAGGTGTGTTTGTAGTCCAACAGGAAGTGGTCATGTCAGGGATGAGGTGTGTTTGTAGTCCAACAGGAAGTGATCGTGTCAGGGATGAGGTGTGTTTGTAGTCCAACAGGAAGTGATCGTGTCAGGGATGAGGTGTGTTTGTAGTCCAACAGGAAGTGATCATGTCAGGGATGAGGTGTGTTTGTAGTCCAACAGGAAGTGATCGTGTCAGGGATGAGGTGTGTTTGTAGTCCAACAGGAAGTGATCGTGTCAGGGATGAGGTGTGTTTGTAGTCCAGCAGGAAGTGATCATGTCAGGGATGAGGTGTGTTTGTAGTCCAACAGGAAGTGATCATGTCAGGATGAGGTGTGTTTGTAGTCTAACAGGAAGTGATGTGTCAGGGATGAGGCGTGTTTGTAGTCCAACAGGAAGTGATCATGTCAGGGATGAGGTGTGTTTGTAGTCCAACAGGAAGTGATCGTGTCAGGGATGAGGTGTGTTTGTAGTCCAACAGGAAGTGATGTGTCAGGGATGAGGTGTGTTTGTAGTCCAACAGGAAGTGATCATGTCAGGGATGAGGTGTGTTTGTTGTCCAACAGGAAGTGATCGTGTCAGGGATGAGGTGTGTTTGTAGTCCAGCAGGAAGTGATCATGTCAGGGATGAGGTGTGTTTGTAGTCCAACAGGAAGTGGTCATGTCAGGGATGAGGTGTGTTTGTAGTCCAACAGGAAGTGATCGTGTCAGGGATGAGGTGCGTTGGTATTCTAACAGGAAGTGGTCATCTCCTGGTTCCTCCACCAACAGGAAGTGGTCATCTCCTGGCTCCTCCCCCAGCAGCCAATAGGATTGCTCCATGTGATTGTGGTGATTGAACCAGTAAATCAGCTCTGGTGAACAAAAGTTGATCTTCCAGGTTTAGTTCATCAAGATCATCTTTACTAATGAACCCTCTGATGATGGCTGAAGTGTAAATACCTGGAGTCTTTACCATTAATGTCATGTTTATTGAGATCATTTCCTGTTTGTGCAGGTTTCAACACGGCTACCAATGTGGTGGTTCTGGCCGGAACCAACAGACCTGACATTCTTGATCCTGCTCTGATGAGGCCAGGACGCTTCGACAGACAGATCTACATCGGTACAGATGGGTCACATATATCGCAGTATTCCAACATGTACTCTGACTGACTGCGATACTTTATATTCATCTACTCACCACTGACCTGCACAAATCACGTGACACAAACCCCCGGTTACCCACAACAGCTGAGTTGTAATAACAGGAACTGGCTGAAGGGGGCAGCAAATCACAACCTGTGTTAGTGGACTGAGGTCTTTGTCTTGTTGTTTGAACTTCTCCCCTCAGGTCCTCCTGATATAAAAGGCCGGGCGTCCATCTTTAAAGTTCACCTCAGAGCAATCAAACTGGATCCAAACATGGATAAAGATGTTCTGGCCAGGAAGATGGCTGCCGCCACACCAGGATTCACTGGTATGTCTCAGTAGACGGATGTACAGGGCGGCCACTATTCTTGTTAAAAAATCATTTTGGATCAATATCAGAATTTTGTCCCCTCCTAAGATTGGTATTGGCTCAGAATCGGCAAGATTATCATGTGGATGTTTGTGTCATGTGATTGATTCAGGAGCCGACATCGCCAACGTCTGCAACGAGGCGGCGCTGATCGCTGCCCGGCACCTGCAGCCCTCCGTCAACTTCAAAAACTTTGAGCAGGCCATTGACCGGGTCATCGGAGGTGAGTGTGGAATGGGCACCGGGGACCAGTTCTAATTGGTACCAGTACATGTATTGAAGTACCCATGAGCTCCTCTTTAAACCGTGCAGGTATTCATAAGAATGAAAAAGTGAAAGTAGAATAACGAATTTCTTTTTTTGCCAATTTTCATGTCATGTCTTTACTTTCCGCACTAGAATCAAGAAGAGTATTTATCAGTACCAGTAAATTAAACACCACCCACTTTGATGGGTACTTCTATGTGAAATGTTTCAACAAGCAATGGTAATAAGTGGCAAATGGAAAGTATTTGGTAGTTATTTACTGATGGTGAATGCGCAGTTTTTATGCTAATCTGTTAGCGTCTCTGGGTCTTTAAGGTCTGGAAAAGAAGACTCAGGTGCTGCAGCCCACAGAGAAGAAGACAGTGGCGTATCACGAGGCAGGTCACGCCATTGTGGGCTGGTTCCTGCAGCACGCCGACCCTCTGCTGAAGGTACACACACATCTCAGAAGTACCGACCTTGTCAGATGATTCAACGTCTCACAACCTGAGAACTGCTAGGCTGACGATGTCTACTTCAGTTGAAAACAACCGCTGGAATACACAAGCTTCCCCTAGTTGTTCTACAAGAGGTCACATGACCAGAGAGCTGCTTCTGCCGTCCTAGAACCTGCAGTCACAGTCCATCACTCCTGACCTCTCTCCAGAGTACTTCCAGCTCATGCTAAGGAAGTTAGCATTTCCTTGTTTCTTCCAGATAACATGTTTTTGTGTGTGAGGCAACATTAAGAAAAATTTGGAGTTAAGAAAATGTTTAATACAAAAGAGAGATACGGAGTCTTGAAGCCTGCGGAGTGGAACCTTGGCAACACCTCAACATTGTTTTCCTCTGATAAATGTGCGTCTGACTTACTCACTTATGGAGGAGGAGCTCCCCCTGGTGACTGGTCGTGGTTATTGCAAATGAAATGATATAAAACTTCATTATCAGCTGACAGTGTGTCACAGCTGTTGGTGTTTGTAGTCCTTAATCTAGATAATAGTCATTGATCGTCACATTAGTCGTTAAGACATCAAATATCAATGATATTTAAAGGAACCTTTTGCTAATTAATAACTTTCAGTGGCTGTAATTCTCAGTGATTTTCTTATCTGGTTGAAACGGTTCATTCTGCCTCCTTCGTCTCCTAATAATGTATAAAACTGTGAAAGGATGATGATGATGATGATGATCAGGACATTAACAGTCTGAACGTGCTGCCGTGCCATCTGTGGCAGGTGTCAATCATCCCGCGGGGGAAGGGGCTGGGCTACGCTCAGTACCTGCCCAGAGAGCAGTACCTGTACAGCAGAGAGCAGCTCTTCGACAGGATGTGCATGATGCTGGGGGGCCGCGTCGCTGAGCAGGTCTTCTTTGACAGGATCACCACTGGTGCTCAGGATGACCTGAAGAAGGTCACTCAGTCCGCCTACGCTCAGGTACGCACACACCTGCTGACTTGTCGGGGGGGGGGGGGTTCTGTCGAGGTGCATTTGACTGTGCTGGGCGTTTCCTCAGGAAAGGAGAAGGGTCAGGTGTCGGGTCACCGCGCTGACATGAACTTGATCATTTTGTCTGATCCACTCAGCTGACTTTGCTTTACGGTACCAGGTTCTACACTGTAGATGGTTAGCATTAGCTAGTGGTTAGCATTAAGCTAATGCCAGCTTTTGGCTGGGGACCAACAGCATGGCTTTAGTTGGGATTAAATCATTTAACAGGCTAAACATGCATCATCGTTCTGATCTGCATCAGCTACCTTGGACTTTGGGTCACCGAGGAAACACAGAATGGGTCACAGGAACCTATTACGTTCCTGGTACTTCTGGTCGAAATGCACCTTTGGGCCCGTTCTGATGATGCTGTTGACGTATCTGGCCTCCAGGTGGTGCAGTTTGGAATGAGCGAGAAGGTGGGCCAGGTGTCTTTTGACCTTCCCCGGCAGGGCGATATGTCTCTGGAGAAGCCGTACAGCGAGGCTTTGGCCGAGCTGATCGACAAGGAGGTTCGAGAGCTGGTGGAGAGAGCGTACGAGCGCACCCTGCAGCTCATCCAGGACAAGAAGGCCCTGGTGGAAATGGTGAGGAACTCAAAACGAGATTGTGGTGTGGCGTCTGTCTACTTGACGCTTGGTGAAAGTTCTCACAAGCTGCTCATTATGTTGAAGTCTTCAGCTGCAGGGCTTAGCAACCTGTCAGAACCAGCAAGAAGCCGTCCGCGCCTGTGCCAACCAAGTTGGTTGATGTTGAGATAATCTGAACCTGAATTTGAAAACCTGACTTGGTCCTCAGGTGGGGAAGCGTCTCCTGGAGAAGGAGGTTCTTGACAAGGCCGACATGGTGGAGCTGCTGGGCCCACGGCCGTTCCAGGAGAAGACGACCTACGAGGAGTTTGTGGAGGGGACGGGCAGCTTCGAGGAGGACACAAGCCTCCCAGAGGGCCTCCGGGACTGGAACCAGGAGAGGGGCAGTGAGGCCGAGGATCCAGGCCAGACTCAGGACCGACAGCAGGCTGTGTAGAACCTATAGAGACAAGCGACAAATTCCCAAGAACACCAGCACGGTTCTACAGTCGGGGGTTTCCCTCAGTTAGTGATTCTCTCAGTGGACTTGGTTGATGATTGGAACATTCTGAAAGGAACTGTTTTAATTTCAGGGTCGGTACGTTCTGAGCTGAAGAGGAACCCTGAGCACACGAGTCATGCATGCTCAGATCAGGGCTCGCACAGAATTGACAGGAGTGTGGTTCCGTGTGTCACTTGAGTGTTCCTGCCAATGGAACCGTTGTTGAACATTTCGAACACGAGGTGGCAGAATGTCGCTACGGCCACAATCTTCCACTTTGGTTTTTACATCACAAACCAAACAAATTGAGCAGCAGAATGAAAGACAATGGAACTCGCCTAGAACGCCAGTTTGATGCTGCTGAAGCATAAAGGTTCCGGAGACAAACGGCCTCCAACCGTGTGATCCGGGGTTCACGTACGGGTGTTGGTCTCAGCCTCTCAAGTCCAGTTTTAGTGACCAACACAGTTACTTGTTGTAAATGTTCTGGCAGAGCCGGTTCCCTACTAGGAAAGACGACCTACGAGGAGTTTGTGGAGGGGACGGGCAGCTTCGAGTATCTTTACTGTACCTCAGTACAACTGCAAGGTGACTGTCCCTGAGTGCTGTGTGTTGACAGAGCAGTACCTCTACTTGAGTACATTCATCAGATACTTTGAAGAGGAAGTTTTGCACAGAAAACTTGATGACGATGTTGAGTTTTCAGATTTAGCTCCAAGAGAACATGATCAGCTAGCACACACACTGCTAAAACGTGACCTTTATAGGTCAGTGGTTCGAGGACTGACCGCTCGCAAGCACTAGAATACACCTCCATGTACAATGTGTACTTTTACCTTTTGATGCTAGTCAGTATCAAATACTCCTTTATCGTAGAATAAGAGTACTATTTTATCTCGTTTTATTCAAGTAAAGGAACCTTGTACTTCTTCCCCTGCTGCTGCTAGCGGGACTGCCGCTCGCTTGTTCACGACATGAATAAAGTTCTGAATCACTAATTTGAGGGAATGAAATGTTCCCCCTTGCTTGGCCGTGACTGGACTCAGTGTGATGGGAGGCTCCTCGCCGCCAGCAGGAGACCAACCCTAAGACCCCTGGACTGAGAGTAAACGACCTCCTGTGTCAACTTGAATTTATGATTCATTCGATCAAGGGGGCGGAGCCACTGGCCGCCTGACAACGAGGACGAACAGAATTTCCGCGTCATTAAAAAACAAATTCAATGTCTAGAGGTGTTAAATATTTAAATGCACTTGATGGGGAAAGAACCTTGTTATTCGTAATGAATTGTGATGAGGACGATAAACATTTAATAATTTTGATCGCAGTAGTGTGGTGATCGGTGTCTGAGAAGCGGAACCCTTTAATTGGCTGTTGCAACACCGGATGTTGATCCGGGGCGGGAGAGCGGAGAGCGGTGGCGGAAGTATGAGTGCCGTTTTCTGCTGCAGCGGTTGGGTCAGGGATGTTCCGGTCCTGGTGGAAGTCTGTGGGCGGGACATGGGAGGCGTTCGAGGCGTTAAAACTTAAAACCAACCTCCTAATCAGAAGCCCGTCAGTCGGCGAGAGGCAGCGGTGGACGGGCGGAGCAGAGCGGTTGGTCGACCGCCGCGACGGCGGAGGCGCTCCGGTGTCCCACCCCTGCAGCGCAGCACCGCTCGTCGGCTTCCAACGACGGCGTCTGTGTCTGCTTCGGGCGACGTTGCCGACAGTGACGTTGGAAGGACGAAACGGGCTCTATTAGAACTCTTGGCCCAGACTTTAATCAATAACTGATTGCCACAGTCAGCAAAGCATCATTCCTCTTTCTGAAATGTGCAAATAAATTCTGAGACCCCAAACCGTCTTGTGACCTTAAACTCACTGCTGTGACTCTGGGTTGAGATATGGATTCATTCAAGGTTGGCAGTGACAGATGCTTCCATCTCTCTATTGTAGAGACAGATATGAGTGGTAAATTGACATGAAAAACCTTAAACTAGATAAGTAGAAACCCTGAAGTGGATCTGATGTAGACCTGAACCTCCACCATCCACCAGTCTAGTGTTTACTGGTGGATCTGATGTAGACCTGAACCTCCACCATCCACCAGTCTAGTGTTTACTGGTGGATCTGATGTAGACCTGAACCTCCAACATCCACCAGTCTAGTGTTTACTGGTGGATCTGATGTAGACCTGAACCTCCAACATCCACCAGTCTAGTGTTTACTGGTGGATCTGATGTAGACCTGAACCTCCACCATCCACCGGTCTGGTGTTACTGGTGGATCTGATGTAGAACTGAACCTCCACCATCCACCGGTCTGGTGTTTACTGGTGGATCTGATGTAGAACTGAACCTCCAACATCCACCGGTCTGGTGTTTACTGGTGGATCTGATGTAGAACTGAACCTCCAACATCCACCGGTCTGGTGTTTACTGGTGGATCTGATGTAGAACTGAACCTCCACCATCCACCAGTCTGGTGTTTACTGGTGGATCTGATGTAGACCTGAACCTCCAACATCCACCAGTCTAGTGTTTACTGGTGGATCTGATGTAGACCTGAACCTCCAACATCCACCGGTCTAGTGTTTACTGGTGGATCTGATGTAGACCTGAACCTCCACCATCCACCGGTCTGGTGTTTACTGGTGGATCTGATGTAGAACTGAACCTCCAACATCCACCGGTCTGGTGTTTACTGGTGGATCTGATGTAGAACTGAACCTCCACCATCCACCAGTCTGGTGTTTACTGGTGGATCTGATGTAGAACTGAACCTCCACCATCCACCAGTAACACCACTGGTGGATGGTGGAGTGGTGACCCTGAGTGCTCGCTCACTGAGAATCAGCCAATCCTAGCAGAGGACCAACCAAGGACCCAGAAAACCAGACATGAGCCTCACCTGTGTGCGTGAACACTCGAGTGCATCAGTAGTGTGTGTGAGTGTGTGTGTGTGTGTGTGGCCTGCCGCGGTGGTTGGAGGCCGGCAGCCCAACATCAGACAGTGAGTGCAGGGACGCCAAATCGCTGCTGTCAGCAACAATTTCTTCATCCTAAAGGCCAGAGTATAAACAGGAACTGCATCAGCAGTCAGAAGAGCCAACCACAGAGAGGCCCCCCCCCCCCACTGAAACCACACACCAGCCCAGGTGTGGGGGGGCGGGGCTTAGAGCAGCGCCACCTGCAGACCATCCAGGTCATTAACTGCAAACCAGACACTGGGCTGGGCCGAAAGAGAAAGGAGGAAAAGGTGGACTAATAAATAAAACCACAAGAGGGCGACAAACGACGTCACGTGTTACCAGGTAGACTCACATGACCAAACACGCGGGCGGGCACCAGCAGGTGGACTCAATCAATAATCAATACTCATTAAGTCTTTGCGAAGCTCAGGTGGAAGTCAGGAGAGCCAAACTGCGGCGCCGCTGCCTCCAGAATCCCGTCGCTCCTCCACTTTTACCGACAAAAACGTTGTCAGTCTCCTGACGCGTCATGGACTCGGCCGAGTCACGCGCCTGCCGGCACCACTCACTGCGGTGGCGTCTCCTCCTGGAGGAGCCGTGATTGTCTTTTTGTATCAATGACATCATCAAACGCCTCAAAACACCCGACCACCAACTGCCAGCTCCTGTCTGCGGCACCTCAGAACTGGTAAGTTATTGATTGTTGGTTGATCGATCATTGGTTGAGCTGACCCTCACCACTGATATGGGGGGGGGGGGGGGGGGGAGAACAAAGACAAACACAAACTTATAGACTTGGTCCCGACAGCAGACCCGGGCGTTGTACGGCCCGCGGGCTACATCCGGGCCTCTGGGCCTCCCCGGCCCGTACGTCATCAACACAGACGAACAAGAGCTGATGCTGTGCATGCAATACAACTGCGTTGCTTTTATTTTGAAAAGACTGGCGTTTTTCTCGTTCCTGTGGACCCGCGCAACATGCCTGACGCCTCAATTCAGTCACGTGTCCACTTTTCCCACATTCGCGTTGCGTTGTCTTCTACACGTTTCGTAAAAACTGCGCTTCTTTCCTCCGGCGTGGAAGTGACGGCGCGCAAAACCCCACCTTTGAAGTGTTGGCGCCAAATCTATAGAAGAGGGCGGGACTGCTGTCACAGGTCACACCTGGACACACCTGGACACAAACTGGAAATGCCACAAGATTTTTGACCTCACTTTTGTTTTTATGCCCTCAGTTCCTGATCCTGTGCTGGTTTAGTTTGTTTGGGCTCCATGATTATGACGCCATACACTGCACCAAAATGTCAGCATGTTTGAATTTTTAACTGTTTTTTTTTTTTTTTCCAAATTCACGCCGCAGACCGATCGCGTCGTGCCGCCGTAGTACTTTGGGCTCAAGGCACCACCTGAGTTCTGGACCTGGTCCACGTGTCACGTTGACCAATGTTTCTGAAACTTTTTTTTTTTCTTTTTTAATTGGTCCTAACACTCTAATGTTGAGAAACCGAATTTGTGGTTTTCATCAGTGGTCGGTTTGATCATCAAAGTGAGGAGAGATACAGGCTTGATGTCTCCGTCTGGACTGAGTGAGTGTGTGTGCGTTCTCATGTTGGACCTCTGGAATGATTTTTTTTTTTGTAATAAAGTTTTTCGTAAGTAATTTCCTGAAATACTGACCAGGATTTTCATTGTCAGTGTGTGTCAATACACACCGTGTGTATGTATTTGTGTGTGTTGGGTTTCAACAATACACAACTCATAGTTTGGTTCCATGTTTGGGAGTCAGTTTTATATTTTTTTCAATAAAGACAATTTATTGAATTACCAACTTCTTGTTTTCAACTCAGAAGTGAAGGTTCTGTGCTCTGCTGGGGGGGCAGCATCTGGCCTGGGATGCCCCCTGGACTCAGTGGGGGTGGTAGGAGGGTGGAGGATGACGGCTAAGCGTCATCCATACTGGACAGTGACTCCACCCCATGCAGGACGTCCCAACAGCCCCGAGGAACTCCTTCACCCAGGGTGTGAGGGCGCGATCGATTGCTGCTCCTTCAGACTTTACAACCAGTAGACCCCCCCCCCCCCCCCACACACACACACACACACACTGCTGCAGTCTCAGCAGCAGAGTGGATATTAATAAATGGGCCCCTTACAAAGTAAAAGCCCCTCCTGGAGCTGTCACCGTATCGTGGAGGAGGCAGAGTGCCCTCGTGACCCTCGGAGCTCTGCTGTCGGGGGAATGTTACCCCTGGGAGGGTCACCCAAGGCAGACCGGTCTGAGGTGGTGGTCCAGACAAAGAACCGTTCTAAAGACCCTTCATGGAAAGAAGCTCTAAGAGTTGGTGTTCCTAGCCTGGAGGGTTACTGTGGCCCCGCCCTGGAGCCGGGCCTGTTGGCGAGCTATTCGCCATGTGGTGAGGAGCTAGCTTCAGATGTAGCTTGTTTTGATATGGGTCCGTGGAACAGAGCCCATCGTCAGCTGACCAGCTGAAGAAGAGGGCATTTTCAAAGTGCGAACTGAACCGCCAACGTTGTATCGACTGTTCAAAACAAATGTGTATTGTTGCAACCCTAGTGAGTGTGTGTGTGTTGATCGATCTCCTTCTGGTAAAACCATTGGGGGGGGGGGGGCGTTTAGATGTTAACCATTTAGTTGGAGGTCCTCTGCTCGTCGGACCTTGTTTACTAGCAACAATCGCGAGGGTGCTGATGACTGATTTGGTCTGCTTGTCCTGATCATTGGTTGGGCGTAAATATGGAGGTCGTCTCCTCTCAAATCAATGGTGTGTTGATTACTGATTGATCTCACGTTCTGATTTTGACATCGTCTCTCAAAACTCTGCTCGCACTCGGTTGTGATGCTGCGCGAGTGCAGCACAAAGTTTTGAGGATGTCTCAATCTGAAGGTGAGCTCGATCAATGATGCTCACATCAGCTAAAACGAATCAGGGCTACAACCTCCACACCTGAACGCTTCACATTCAGGGGCTGATGCTCAGAACGGCGTTTTTTTAACGTGTGGTCTTGTGGGACTTCTTTGTGGCGTTTCTTTTTGTGCGTTACAGCAGAAAAAAGCCACGAAATGTGCAAACCCCGTTATTTTCGTCTTTGAAGGTGAAACGTGACTGAATCGTGGTGATTTCTGGCGGGGCAGCACGTGCCATACGCATCCATCTGTCTGCGCAGCGGTAGGTCATGCTAGCCAGCGACTCCCGGCCCCCTGAAAATGTCGGCTCACATTTAAAGAAATTTTAAAAAAAAGAAGTCAACTCCGAATGCCGCGTTTTCACCAAGACACTGGCTCCTACATACGTCTTCACGGATGTGGAAGGTAACGCCATGCTTGCTGGGTTCTGAGCCGCCACGACGCCAGACTGGATCTTTCTGACTGAACCAGTGAACGGACATGGAAACGTCCAGGCTCTCGCCGCTGTTTGAAGTGGATCAGTTCCTCGTGAACCAGCTGTAGAGCACATTTCTGTATGTCTGAAGATCAACAAGTTTAAAATAAAAGGAAACAGTGTTGTGGTGGTGGTTTTGCTTAGAACTGTTTACTTTTATAGGATGGGACCTGCACCACAATTCATAAATGTACATCAACACTGACAGAGGATTCTTCTACTTCTGATTAGCAGTAGCCGCAAATAAACATGTACAACTACGGTTTGAATGGGGGAGAAATGAACAGTGAGCAGAACTCAGTTGGTTCTGGTTGGCTGGGTCTTCCAGCGCGTTCTGGTTTTCTCGTGGCCCAGGAGAAACCAGCCAGTCCTGATCTAGACCCTCACATTCAGACTCCTGAAGTTATTTTGTTTAAAAGTGGATCAAACTTGGAGGCTCTCAGCGTCTCTTCATGGTGACACTGGTCTGACTGGTAACATGTGACCCACTGCTCTGGTTTACAGGGGCACCCAGTTCGTGAGCCATAATTGGCCTGGTGAATAGAAGACCATGACATCAACCTCCAGCTGGTCGCTCCTTCTCCTCACCATCAGGTAAGATCCCAAAATCCCAAGATTACAAGATCCCAACATCCAAGGTAAGAGCTGTGTTCTGATCTTTGCCCTGATGATCTTATCTGTACTCTGATGATCAATATGCTGATCTATTCTGATGATCAATACGCTGATCTATTCTGATGATCTATACGCTGATCTATTCTGATGATCTATACGCTGATCTATTCTGATCTATACGCTGATCTATTCTGATGATCTATACGCTGACCTATTCTGATGATCCATACGCTGATTTATTCTGATCTATTCTGATGATCTACATATTTATTCTGATCTATTCTGATGATCTATACACTGATCTATTCTGATGATCTATTCTGATGATCTATTCTGATCTATACACTGATCTATTCTGATGATCTATTCTGATCTATACACTGATCTATTCTGATGATCTATTCTGATCTATACACTGATCTATTCTGATGATCTATTCTGATCTATACACTGATCTATTCTGATGATCTATACAATGATTTATTATGATCTATGCGCTGATCTATTCTGATGATCTATGCGCTGATCTATTCTGATGATCTATGCGCTGATCTATTCTGATGATCTATGCGCTGATCTATTCTGATGATCTATGCTCTGATCTATTCTGATGATCTATGCTCTGATCTATTCTGATGATCTATACGCTGATTTATTCTGATCATATATTCTGATGATCTATACGCTGATTTATTCTGATCATATATTCTGATGATCTATACGCTGATTTATTCTGATCAGATATTCTGATGATCTATACGCTGATTTATTCTGATGATCTATTCTGAGATATTCTGATGATCTATACGCTGATATATTCTGATATATTCTGATCTATGCACTGAGCTGAACTGATGATTTATTCTGATCTATACACTGATTTATTCTGATCTATACACTGATCTATACTGATGATTTATTCTGATCTAAACGATGATTTATTCTGATCTAAACGATGATTTATTCTGATCTATACACTGATCTATACTGATGATCTATTCTGATCTGTACACTGATCTATACGCTCATCTATTCTGATGATCGATAAACTGATCTATTCTGATGATATATTCTGATCTATGCACTGATCTATTCTGATGATCTGTACGCTGATCTATTCTGATGATATATTCTGATGATCTATACTGATGTACACTGATCTATACGCTCATCTATTCTGATGATCGATACACTGATCTATTCTGATGATATATTCTGATCTATGCACTGATCTATTCTGATGATCTATACGCTGATCTATTCTGATGATATATTCTGATCTATACACTGATCCATTCTGATGATATATTCTGATGTATGCACTGATCTATTCTGATCTTTACGCTGATCTTTTCTGATGATATATTCTGATCTATGCACTGATTTATTCTGATCTATGCACTGATTTATTCTGATCTATACACTGATTTATTCTGATATATTCTGATCTATACACTGATATATTCTGATGATATATTCTGATCTATGCACTGATCTATTCTGATGATCTGTACGCTGATCTATTCTGATGATTTATTCTGATGATCTATACACTGATCTATACTGATCCATTCTGATGATTTATTCTGATGATCTATGCACAGATTTATTCTGATCTATTCTGATGGTCTATACAATGATTTATGCTGATCTATACAATGATTTATGCTGATTTATTCTGATGATCTATGCACAGATTTATTCTGATCTATTCTGATGATCTATGCACAGATTTATTCTGATGATCTATGCACTGATTTATTCTGATGATCTACAGATTTATTCTGATCTATTCTGATGATCTATACACTGATCTATTCTGATGATCTATTCTGATCTATACTGATGATCTATTCTGATCTGTACACTGATCTATACACTGATCTATACTGATGATCTATTCTGATCTATACACTGATCTATTCTGATCTATACACTGATCCATTCTGATGATATATTCTGATCTATGCACTGATCTATTCTGATGATCTGTACGCTGATCTATTCTGATGATCTATTCTGATGATCTGTACGCTGATCTATTCTGATGATATATTCTGATGATCTGTACGCTGATCTATTCTGATGATATATTCTGATGATCTATGCGCTGATCTATTCTGATGATATATTCTGATGATCTATGCACTGATCTATTCTGATGATCTATACTGATGTACACTGATCTATACGCTGATCTATTCTGATGATCTACACTGATGATAAATTCTGATCTATACACTGATCCATTCTGATGTATGCACTGATCTATTCTGATCTTTACGCTGATCTATTCTGATGATATATTCTGATCTATGCACTGATTTATTCTGATATATTCTGACCTATACACTGATATATTCTGATGATCTATACACTGATTTATTCTGATCTATACACTGATTTAGTCTGATATATACACTGATTTATTCTGATCAACACACTGATCCATTCTGATGATTTGTACGCTGATCTATTCTGATGATCTACAGATTTATTCTGATCTAGTCTGATGGTCTATACACAGATTTATTCTGATGATCTATTCTGATCTGTACACTGATCTATACACTGATCTATACTGATGATCTATACTGATGATCTATTCTGACATATTCTGATCTATACACTGATCTATTCTGATCTATACACTGATCCATTCTGATGATATATTCTGATCTATGCACTGATCTATTCTGATGATCTATACTGATGTACACTGATCTATACGCTGATCTATTCTGATGATCTATACTGATGATATATTCTGATCTATACACTGATCCATTCTGATGTATGCACTGATCTATTCTGATCTTTACGCTGATCTATTCTGATATGTTCTGATGATCTATGCACTGATCTATTCTGATCTATGCACTGATTTATTCTGATATATTCTGATCTATACACTGATTTATTCTGATCTATACACTGATCCATTCTGATGATTTGTACGCTGATCTCTTCTGATGATCTATACTGATCTATACTGATCTATACACTGATCTATTCTGATGATATATTCTGATGATATATTCTGATCTATGCACTGATTTATTCTGATCTATACACTGATTTATTCTGATATATTCTGATCTATTCTGATCTATGCACTGATTTATTCTGATCTATACACTGATTTATTCTGATATATTCTGATCTATTCTGATCTATACTGATGATCTATATGCTGATCTATTCTGATGATCTATACACAAATTTATTCTGATCTATTCTGATGATCTATACACTGATCTATTTTGATGATCTATACACTGATCTATTCTGATGATCCATATACTGATCTATTCTGATGACATATTCTGATGATCTATGCACTGAGCTGTACTGATGATTTATTCTGGTCTAAACGCTGATTTATTCTGATGATCTATACGCTGATATATTCTTATCTGTCCACTGATCTATACTGATGATCCATACACTGATCTATACTGATGATCCATACACTGATCTATTCTGATGATCCATACACTGATCTATTCTGATGATCTATACTCAGATTTATTCTGATCTATTCTGATGATCTATACACTGATCTATTCTGATGATCTATACACTGATCTATTCTGATGATCCATACACTGATCTATTCTGATGATATATTCTGATGATCTATGCACTGAGCTGTACTGATGATTTATTCTGATCTAAACGCTGATTTATTCTGATGATTTATTCTGATGATCTATACGCTGATATATTCTTATCTGTACACTGATCTATACTGATGATCCATATTGATGATCTATACTGATGATTTATTCTGATCTATACACTGATCCATTCTGATAATATATTCTGATCTATGCACTGATCTATTCTGATGATCTGTACGCTCATCTATTCTGATGATATATTCTGATGATCTATGCACTGATTTATTCTGATATATTCTGATCTATACACTGATATATTCTGATGATCTATACACTGATTTATTCTGATCTATACACTGATTTATTCTGATCTATACACTGATTTATTCTGATCAATACACTGATCCATTCTGATGATTTGTACGCTGATCTATTCTGATGATCTACAGATTTATTCTGATCTAGTCTGATGGTCTATACACTGATCTATTCTGATGATCTATTCTGATCTGTACACTGATCTATACTGATGACCTATACTGATGATCTATTCTGACATATTCTGATCTATACACTGATCTATACTGATGACCTATACTGATGATCTATTCTGACATATTCTGATCTATACACTGATCTATTCTGATCTATACACTGATCCATTCTGATGATATATTCTGATCTATGCACTGATCTATTCTGATGATCTGTACGCTGATCTATTCTGATGATATATTCTGATGATCTATGCGCTGATCTATTCTGATGATATATTCTGATGATCTATACTGATGTACACTGATCTATACGCTGATCTATTCTGATGATCTATACTGATGATATATTCTGATCTATACACTGATCCATTCTGATGTATGCACTGATCTATTCTGATCTTTACGCTGATCTATTCTGATGATATATTCTGATCTATGCACTGATTTATTCTGATCTATACACTGATATATTCTGATGATCTATACACTGATTTATTCTGATCTATACACTGATTTAGTCTGATCTATACACTGATTTATTCTGATCAACACACTGATCCATTCTGATGATTTGTACGCTGATCTATTCTGATGATCTACAGATTTATTCTGATCTAGTCTGATGGTCTATACACAGATTTATTCTGATGATCTATTCTGATCTGTACACTGATCTATACACTGATCTATACTGATGATCTATTCTGACATATTCTGATCCATACACTGATCTATTCTGATCTATACACTGATCCATTCTGATGATATATTCTGATCTATGCACTGATCTATTCTGATGATCTGTACGCTGATCTATTCTGATGATATATTCTGATGATCTATGCGCTGATCTATACTGATGTACACTGATCTATTCTGATGATCTATACTGATGATATATTCTGATCTATACACTGATCCATTCTGATGTATGCACTGATCTATTCTGATCTTTACGCTGATCTATTCTGATGATATGTTCTGATGATCTATTTACTGATCTATTCTGATCTATGCACTGATTTATTCTGATCTATACACTGATCCATTCTGATGATTTGTACGCTGATCTCTTCTGATGATCTATACTGATCTATACACTGATCTATACACTGATCTATTCTGATGATATATTCTGATGATATATTCTGATCTATGCACTGATTTATTCTGATCTATGCACTGATTTATTCTGATCTATGCACTGATTTATTCTGATATATTCTGATCTATTCTGATCTATACTGATGATCTATATGCTGATCTATTCTGATGATCGATACACAAATTTATTCTGATCTATTCTGATGATCTATACACTGATCTATTTTGATGATCTATACACTGATCTATTCTGATGATCCATATACTGATCTATTCTGATGACATATTCTGATGATCTATGCACTGAGCTGTACTGATGATTTATTCTGGTCTAAACGCTGATTTATTCTGATGATCTATACGCTGATATATTCTTATCTGTCCACTGATCTATACTGATGATCCATACACTGATCTATACTGATGATCCATACACTGATCTATTCTGATGATCCATACACTGATCTATTCTGATGATCTATACTCAGATTTATTCTGATCTATTCTGATGATCTATACACTGATCTATTCTGATGATCTATACACTGATCTATTCTGATGATCTATACACTGATCTATTCTGATGATCCATACACTGATCTATTCTGATGATCCATACACTGATCTATTCTGATGATATATTCTGATGATCTATGCACTGAGCTGTACTGATGATTTATTCTGATCTAAACGCTGATTTATTCTGATGATTTATTCTGATGATCTATACGCTGATATATTCTTATCTGTACACTGATCTATACTGATGATCCATATTGATGATCTATACTGATGATTTATTCTGATCTATACACTGATCCATTCTGATAATATATTCTGATCTATGCACTGATCTATTCTGATGATCTGTACGCTCATCTATTCTGATGATCTGTACGCTCATCTATTCTGATGATATATTCTGATGATCTATGCACTGATTTATTCTGATATATTCTGATCTATACTCTGATATATTGACGATCTATACACTGATTTATTCTGATCTATACACTGATTTATTCTGATCTATACACTGATTTATTCTGATCAATACACTGATCCATTCTGATGATTTGTACGCTGATCTATTCTGATGATCTACAGATTTATTCTGATCTAGTCTGATGGTCTATACACTGATCTATTCTGATGATCTATTCTGATCTGTACACTGATCTATACACTGATCTATACTGATGACCTATACTGATGATCTATTCTGACATATTCTGATCTATACACTGATCTATTCTGATCTATACACTGATCCATTCTGATGATATATTCTGATCTATGCACTGATCTATTCTGATGATCTGTACGCTGATCTATTCTGATGATATATTCTGATGATCTATGCGCTGATCTATTCTGATGATATATTCTGATGATCTATACTGATGTACACTGATCTATACGCTGATCTATTCTGATGATCTATACTGATGATATATTCTGATCTATACACTGATCCATTCTGATGTATGCACTGATCTATTCTGATCTTTACGCTGATCTATTCTGATATGTTCTGATGATCTATGCACTGATCTATTCTGATCTATGCACTGATTTATTCTGATATATTCTGATCTATGCACTGATTTATTCTGATATATTCTGATCTATACACTGATTTATTCTGATCTATACACTGATCCATTCTGATGATTTGTACGCTGATCTCTTCTGATGATCTATACTGATCTATACACTGATCTATTCTGATGATATATTCTGATGATATATTCTGATCTATGCACTGATTTATTCTGATCTATGCACTGATTTATTCTGATATATTCTGATCTATGCACTGATTTATTCTGATCTATACTGATGATCTATATGCTGATCTATTCTGATGATCTATACACAAATTTATTCTGATCTATTCTGATGATCTATACACTGATCTATTCTGATGATCCATATACTGATCTATTCTGATGACATATTCTGATGATCTATGCACTGAGCTGTACTGATGATTTATTCTGATCTAAACGCTGATTTATTCTGATGATTTATTCTGATGATCTATACGCTGATATATATTCTTATCTGTACACTGATCTATACTGATGATCCATAATGATGATCTATACTGATGATTTATTCTGATCTATACACTGATCCATTCTGATGATATATTCTGATCTATGCACTGATCTATTCTGATGATCTGTACGCTCATCTATTCTGATGATCTGTACGCTCATCTATTCTGATGATATATTCTGATGATCTATGCACTGATTTATTCTGATATATTCTGATCTATACACTGATATATTCTGACGATCTATATACTGATTTATTCTGATATATACACTGATTTATTCTGATCAATACACTGATCCATTCTGATGATTTGTACGCTGATCTATTCTGATGATCTACAGATTTATTCTGATCTAGTCTGATGGTCTATACACAGATTTATTCTGATGATCTATACACTGATCTATTCTGATGATCTATTCTGATCTGTACACTGATCTATACACTGATCTATACTGATGATCTATACTGATGATCTATTCTGACATATTCTGATCTATACACTGATCTATTCTGATCTATACACTGATCCATTCTGATGATATATTCTGATCTGTACGCTGATCTATTCTGATGATATATTCTGATGATCTATGCGCTGATCTATTCTGATGATCTATTCTGATGATCTATACTGATGTACACTGATCTATACGCTGATCTATTCTGATGATCTATACTGATGATATATTCTGATCTATACACTGATCCATTCTGATGTATGCACTGATCTATTCTGATCTTTACGCTGATCTATTCTGATATGTTCTGATGATCTATGCACTGATCTATTCTGATCTATGCACTGATTTATTCTGATATATTCTGATCTATACACTGATTTATTCTGATCTATACACTGATCCATTCTGATGATTTGTACGCTGATCTCTTCTGATGATCTATACTGATCTATACTGATCTATACACTGATCTATTCTGATGATATATTCTGATGATATATTCTGATCTATGCACTGATTTATTCTGATCTATGCACTGATTTATTCTGATATATTCTGATCTATTCTGATCTATGCACTGATTTATTCTGATCTATACTGATGATCTATATGCTGATCTATACTGATGATCTATATGCTGATCTATACTGATGATCTATATGCTGATCTATTCTGATGATCTATACACATTTATTCTGATCTATTCTGATGATCTATACACTGATCTATTCTGATGATCTATACACTGATCTATTCTGATGATCCATATACTGATCTATTCTGATGACATATTCTGATGATCTATGCACTGAGCTGTACTGATGATTTATTCTGATCTAAACGCTGATTTATTCTGATGATCTATACGCTGATATATTCTTATCTGTCCACTGATCTATACTGATGATCCATACACTGATCTATTCTGATGATCCATACACTGATCTATTCTGATGATCTATACTCAGATTTATTCTGATCTATTCTGATGATCTATACACTGATCTATTCTGATTATCTATACACTGATCTATTCTGATGATCCATACACTGATCTATTCTGATGATATATTCTGATGATCTATGCACTGAGCTGTACTGATGATTTATTCTGATGATCTATACGCTGATATATTCTTATCTGTACACTGATCTATACTGATGATCCATATTGATGATCTATACTGATGATTTATTCTGATCTATACACTGATCCATTCTGATGATCTGTACGCTCATCTATTCTGATGATCTGTACGCTCATCTATTCTGATGATCTGTATGCTCATCTATTCTGATGATCTGTATGCTCATCTATTCTGATGATCTGTACGCTGATCTATTCTGATCTATACACTGATCTATTCTGATGATCTATTCTGATGATCTATACACTGATTTATTCTGATCTATTCTGATGATCTAAAGATTTATTCTGATCTATTCTGATGATCTATACAATGATTTATTCTGATCTATACAATGATTTATTCTGATCTATACAATGATTTATTCTGATCTATACAATGATTTATTCTGATCTATACGCTGATTTATTTTGATCTATACGCTGATTTATTTTCATGATCTTTACGCTGATTTATTTTCATGATCTATACGCTGATTTATTTTGATGATCTATACAATGATCTATTCTGATGATCTATACTGATGATCTATACACTGATCTATTCTGATGATCTATACTGATGATCTATACACTGATCTATACTGATGATCTATTGTGGTGATCTATACAATGATTTATTCTGATGATCTATGCACTGATTTATTCTGATGATCTATGCACTGATTTATTCTGATGATCTATGCACTGATTTATTCTGATGATCTATGCACTGATTTATTCTGATGATCTATTCTGATCTATACACTGATCTATTCTGATCTATACACTGATCTATACACTGATCTATACTGATGATCTATTCTGATCTGTACACTGATCTATACTGATGATCTATTGTGACATATTCTGATCTATACACTGATCTATTCTGATATATTCTGATCTATACACTGATCCATTCTGATGATATATTCTGATCTATGCACTGATCTATTCTGATGATCTGTACGCTGATCTATTCTGATGATCTGTACGCTGATCTATTCTGATATATACTGATGGTCTAGCTGAGTTATATACTACACAGTGTATAGAGCTATACACTGATCTATTCTGATGAGCTATACACTGATTTGTTCTGATCTATACACTGATTTATTCTGATGATGATGTGATTGATACTTTGATCTGATCTGTACTCTGATGATCCATACATTATGATCTGATCTGTACCCTGATGATCCATACACCCTGATCTATGCTCTGATTGATACTTTGATCTGATCGATACTTTCACGTGATCTATAATCTGATCTGATCTATGCTCGTATGATCCATACATTCTGATCAAATCCTTTCATGTGATCTATAATCTGATCTGATCTATGCTCTGATGATCCATACACTCTGATTGATACTTTGATCTGATCTATACTCTGATCCATACTTTAATGTGATCTATAATCTGATATACTGATCCCTACACTCTGATGATTGACTTCTGATCTGTATCCCTGTCATCTATATTCCAGCAATCTTGTCTATACTCTTATAATCCATACTCTGATAAAATATGCTCTGATCTATACTCTGATCTCATCTTTACTGATGATAAAATCTCATTGATCTATACCATTCTGATCTGTATTCTTTTGAACTTTACTCTGATGATCTGATGCGTACTCTGATATCTTTATTATGATGAGATATATGGTGATCTATATGCTGATTATCTGCTCTATACTCGATCTCGGCTCTGATCTTTATTCTGATCTGATCTATATTCTGATGATGTCTGATCTAAATGCTAAGAGCTATCCTTCTGATGATCTGTTCCCTGGTTTTCTATACACTGATCTGTACTTTATGATCTGTGACCCAATGATCTCTACTCTGAACTAATTTATCCTGAGATTTATACTCAGATATTCTGTACTGTTCTGTATGCTGTTGATCTATACTCCAGATATTCAAAGTGTAGATTATCGATCTATACTATGATCTTTAATCTGATTTTATACTCTGATTATCTGATCGATGTTCTGATTATCTGATCTCTACTGTGATAGATGATCTGATGGTTGTCTGCGCTATAAACTGATGATCTATTCTCTTCTATGACACATACTCTGATAATCTACTCTGATCTATACTCTGACAATCTATACCCTGATTAGCTGATATTTTTGCCCATCAGTATTGATTATCTGATCTATACTTTGATAGTCTTATCGTTATTCTGATGATCTCTCCACTGATCTGATCAACATGCTCTCTATACACTCTGTACCTGGAAGATCTCTCCTCTGATGATTGGATCTGATCTCTGATCTGATCTCTATTTTAATGATCTGATCTCTACTCTGAAGTGATCTACATGCTCTCTATACATGGAAGAACTATACCCTGATGATCTGATCGCTACTCTGAAGTGATCTACATGCTCTCTGTACACTCAATATCTGGAAGATCTCTGATCTGATCTCCACTCTGATCATCTGATCTGTACTCTGATGATCAGATCACTCTGAAATATCTACTCTGATCTGATCTCCACTCTGATATTCTGATCTACACACACACTATCCACAGAAGATCTATACCATGATGATCCCATATCCATTTTCTGAACTGATCCACCTGCTCTCTATACCTGGAATATCTATACCCTGAATATTGGATCTCTACTCTGTTCTGATCCATAATCTGAACGGATCTACATGCTCTCTATACACGCTGTACCTGGAAGATGTTTACTCTAATGATGTGATTAGGTCACATCTTCACACTCAAGATCAGTCACTGAGCTAAGCTCTGATCCTCATCGCTCTGCTTAATCATACAAACACTGATCCACCATTGCTCGCATCCTCCACCACCAATACTCTGATCAACCACCAATACTCTGATCCACCATTGCTCGCATCCTCCACCACCAATACTCTGATCAACCACCAATACTCTGATCCACCATTGCTCGCATCCTCCACCACCAATACTCTGATCAACCACCAATACTCTGATCCACCATTGCTCGCATCCTCCACCACCAATACTCTGATCAACCACCAATACTCTGATCCACCATTGCTCGCATCCTCCACCACCAATACTCTGATCAACCACCAATACTCTGATCCACCAGTGCTCGCATCCTCCACCACCAATACTCTGATCAACCACCAATACTCTGATCCACCAGTGCTCGCATCCTCCACCACCAATACTCTGATCAACCAGTGCTCAGATCCTCCACCACTAATACTCTGATAAACCAAAACTCTGATCCACCACCAAAACTCTGATCCACCTCCACCAGTGCTCTAAACACCAATGCACTGATTTTCTGTCTTCTACGTCCAGTTGCTGTCCAGTTTCTTGTCTTACAGGATGACTCACCTTCTGACTCAACTCGAGGCCTCCAGCACCGGCCAGGGGAGGTCCTCACTTCCATCAACAGTCTGGAGGAATGCAGGAACTCGAGATGGCTGCCAGGCTTCTCTGAGCAAGTCAGGTGAGTTCATGTGACATCAAGTCTTCACATCGAAGATTCAAATCCCAATCCCACATAGTAACGTTTGTTTTACTCAGGTACCATGACATCATCCTTCACACCAGCATAGCATTGATTGTCGTTGTCAGATCAGTTGGCAGTGTTCAGGGTTGGGGAATAGAACCTCTCATCTTTCCAGAAAATTCAGATCTACAAAGAACAGCAATTGATATTTACCTGCAATCAGAGACAACAGGAAGTAGTACCATCTCTTTACTTCCTGAAAGCTCCACCTGACCTGACAAACATATTCAGAAACAATGGCGTTTTCATAAATTATTTCACTCTTGCATGGTTTGGAAGTTTCATCCCTCTGGTGATGGGAACGGGACATTCTCCCCACGTCTGCGTGGGTTCTCTCCAGGTACTCTGGCATCCTCCTGCACCCCAAAAACACGTTCGTTAGGTTAGACTCAAAATTCCCCATGAGTGACAGTGATTAATTGTCTTTATACCTGAGCTCTGTGGCCAATCGGGAGCGGCTGACCTAAGTGATGGCTGGGTTAGGCTCCACCCCCACAACCCTGGACCAGGATGGATGTAAAGGTCAAATATTCAGAATGATGAAACACGGTTGTGTGGTTTAGCAGTGCGCTCCAGACTGAGGTCGTCTCTTAGCCGCCTCCCTGGTGGTGAGAATTAACTGTAGATTCTGGTGGGAGATGTTTCCCTGAATCATTCCTGCCAGGAAGTCTTTGTGTGAAACTCTGCAGATGTCAGTGTACCTGGGAACCGTCCAGCAAACGTGAACCACTAACAAGCCCACATGGACCAATGTGTGTTTCAGGGAAGCCCTCCGTGCTGCTGTGCTCCGAGGTTCCGCCTCCTGGTCACCATCCCGCCATGCTGGTCTGCAGCGTCTACGACTTCTACCCCAATCATATCAAAGTCAGCTGGTTCAGAGACGGACAGGAAGTCAGCTCTGGGATCACCTCCACCGATGAGAGGGCCAACGCCGACTGGAACTACCAGATCCATTCTCAAATGGTGTACAGGCCCAGGTGAGTCCAGTTTCAGGTCCAGGTCCTGGTCCAGGTCCAGCTGGGTTCAGGTGTTGAGTCATGTGTTTGTGTTGCAGGGCTGGAGAGAAGATGTTGGTGTGGTGGAACGTGCCAGCCTGACGGAGCCTCTCTACACGGACTGGGGTAAACACCTGTCTTTCTGCCTGCCTGTCTCTCACCTGTCCACCAGACCCGTCCATGCCAAAGTCTGAGAGAAACAAAATCGCCATCGGCGCTTCAGGACTGGTTCTGGGTCTCATCGTGTCTCTGGCTGGATTCATCAACTACAAGAGGACAGCCAGAGGTCAGATCCTGACACTCCCACACCAGATCTAACTAGTCCTCAAGGCCAGGCTCAGTCCAGTTTGGGTTCTAGCTGACCTATCAGAACCTTGAAGTTCAGCTGTTCATTCAAAATCATGTGACAGTGAAGTTCCAGGAAGGAAAGAACCAATAATCCCAGGACCTAGTAGTCTGATAAAGCAGATCCAAATAAAGACTTCATTCCTTACTTTCTAGAACCAGGTTCAGTCTTGGTTCTTCTGGTCCCATTGCTGGTTTAGTCCAGTCATGTTTAGACCAGCTTTAACAGCGTGTGTGACTTGCTGACCCTGTTCCTTTCTCTTGTTCTTAATTCAGGACGGACTCTGGTTCCCACCAGCTAAACCTGGTCCTGGTCCTGCTGCTTCAGCCTGTGTGATGTGTTGACAGATCATCACCTCTCACACACCTGTCATCAAACCATCGCTGTTGGAAACTTTATGATCAAAGTTGATGAATAAACATCGATGCTTGACAAAAAATGTGGGAGTGAAAAATATTCTTTATTCATGTTTTGGGTTCTGGACGATGTCACCACATTAAAAGTCACACCCAGAAAATTTAGTTCCGAGATATTAAAACTTCCCTCAAACGTTTCTTTCTCTGAACTTAAACACAAGATGGCCGCCGCTGTTCCACCTCAGAGGAGCGTTCAAGTTTATCTCACATTTAATAAGGAAAAGCCACTGTAGCAGATCGTTCACACGGACGCAGAGGAACCAAGAGAGCTGTTCAGAGAGTTCAGGACCAACAAGTGGCGTCGGTTGATACTAAACCCATTTCTGATTCTTTGCGGCATCAGCACGCGAGTAACATTAGCATGGTATCTCACTAACACAGCTAGATTCCATGTTTATCCTGAACTGCCTCACCAGATGTATGTAAAAAAACAACTTACAAATACTTGTAAACAAAGAATTTCCTCTAATCTTCACTTTGCTTTTCATGTTCCGTCTGTTCAAGCTGCATTTGACTCAGCGGTCAGACAGCAGGACTACAGACGCTAGCTGTTAGCAGCAGGCGAGGCTACAAGCTACATCACCCCAACATAAATATAAATCACATTTTTGGCTTCAGTTTAGCAGACAAACATCCTGAAATCTTTTTAATCCTACTTTTTTTTTTAACAGTGATGAAATTGCAAAACTCTACTGGTATAGAAGCGCGTAGAAAAAGCTACAAAGAGGCTACATTCAATTGTAATGGCAACGTTTGTCCACACAGGAGCTGGTCATACCTGCCCAGCGGGGGGGCGCCGTGGCCCCTCAAAGACTTGTTTGTCCTCTTCAGTTGATCTCAGGAAGAAATCTTCATCAGTTACTAAAAGTAGTCAAATAGCCCTTTACCTCCGACGCCGCCTTTGGGCGCCGTGACTGAAAGTCTGAGGTGAATTTTCCACGTTCAAGTTCCGACTTGTTGAAAAGAAGTGTCCTTTGGCCTCCCACTTGAGGGTTTGTTAGGAATTCTACTTCCTCCTGCAATGTCCCTCACCACCCCAAAAGGATTCTGTTTGGCCGGTTGCCATGGTTACGTCCAGCGGGAGCCAACCAGTGAGACGAGCAGAGAGATGGAAAACAGAGAGATGGACAGGGAAATGGTCGACACCCCCCCGCAGTCTTTGGCGTTTTCCTGTTGGACAATGTAACTTTTTAACATCAGCAATCGTCAGCGTATCAATGACTTTGATCAATTAATAATGCAAAGTCATTATTGTGTAATAACTGCACAAATATTGATTGGTCTATGAATTGATGGTCTCAGTATTTATTCAGTCATGACATCGTTTCCTGAGCTGCTCATGGGAACTAACAGGATCGAGGTCAGAGGTCACCACACAACTAGCATCAACTTTCATCACTGAATAAATTAATAGGTGAATATCTGAGGCTATAAAATTTCTGCCCAACAGTCCAAAACCTAAAAACTTGATGTTCTTGATAAACCAGCAAAAAAGCAGATCTTGATTTCATCAGCTGAGTGTGGAACCAGCAGGCGTTTGACAGTGTTGCTAAAACTGTGTGTGTGTGTGTGTGTGTGTGGCTGCACTGACCTTGGGGTGGTAGGAGTGGCAGGACTCCGGACGACGCCGAGCCTTCTGGGATTTCATCCTGTTGCACTTGACGGTGGCGTTATGTTCACAGGTGGTCAGGAAAACTTCAGCACGTCACCCGAATACAACTTTGCTAACGTTTCATTATCAAACTAAAGTTCTGCAGTTAACAGAACATTATAATAATGTGTGTGTATGTATGTATACACAGTATATGTAAGTGTGTATATGTACATATACACTATCATAATGTGTGACTTTACTTAAACAGCTGACTCTTCACTCCATAGCTACGTCACAGAAAAAAAATATAAAAGCCTAATATTTTTTTTTTTTAAATCCCAATTGAGAGATAAAAATAAAAAATCTATATTTTTTGGGGTCACGAGCTGAATTTCATCATCATGTTGAGCGCTGTGTGGGGAGTCAGCAGGGGGCGCTCCTGTCATTCAAGGATATATTTGATCTCCTTGGGCTCCAGCAGGATCGGCCCGTACTGACGGGAGCAGTCGCAGTCAGCCTCCGTCACCACCAGAACCAAGTTACTGTCAGGGATCTGCTGCACCACGAACATCCTGAACACACACACACCCCGTCAGTGGTGTGTGTGTGTGTGTGTGTGTGTGTGTGTGTGTGTGTGTGTGTGTGTGTGTGTGCGTGCGTGCGTGTCGTACTTTTGGCAGCGTCCACACTTGATCAGGCTGTTGGCCTCTTTAACAGATGAGTCGTACATGAAGCCGGGATACGCCGTGTCACAGGGCTGCATCGCCTCCACCTTCTTCTGTTTATGAGCTGACACACACACACACACACACACAGGTGTTATTACTATAATCGATTTTTGATCCAGTGAAGTGGAGACGAGCCTCAGGGGTCATGGGGGACTCACATGTGTGATAACCAGCCTTGGCTGGATGAAGATGATTCCAGAGAGACAGCATGAGGTGATTAAGATGAAGGTGAAGATGAGGAGGATGGGGAAGATTGAGGGGACAGATGTTAGTGATGAGACAGCAGAATGGACCTCTGTTCTCTATCAGTTTCATTTAGTCATGATCTGGATGTCTGCATAGAGCTGGAGGACAGAGAGCAGGTTCTCCTCTGGGGGCAAGAACCTCCAGGAGGTTCCACAGAGAGCACTAGCTTGGTCGTTCTTGTCATAAAATTGCAAACAAAGTTAAGAAATTTGACAAACTGTTGAATGTTTTAGAAAGATTATATTCCATTTGACTGGATAAATGTGACTGTCATATCTCCAGATGTGACAGTCACATTCATTGACCTTTGACCTTCCCAGCTGATCTAAACTCTGAACAACTCACCTTCTGCTAAATAGTCGGAGTGCCAGAGGCCACAGAGGTTGAAGTCCAGCAGGAACCTGAGGAGAGGCAGAGACAGCGTCGTACACATCACTCAGTGTGTGTGTGTGTGTGTTAATATTTATGTAGTGATTTCAACCTCAGCTCACACACAACACAACCGAAAGAGTTGCTACTTACATCAGAATGTTGGAGAAGAACCATCTCATTACCGCGGCGACGCTGTAGAATGGCTGCAGGGGGGAAAGAAAGAGATCTCATGGAAGGCTCCCAGACGCCCTGGCAGTGTTTCCCCGCCCACCTCTAAAATTCTGGTGTTTGTCAAGTAAATTCCCACCATCACTCCTAACGTTGCCTCCCTTTATCTGTTTCTGAATTGATATTCCTGGCTTCAGAGTCTGTGGTATGATCCCATGACTAGTCACCGCTAATCACTGCTAGTCACCGCTAATCACTGCTAGTCACCACTGATCACTGCTAGTCACTGCTAATCACTGCTAGTCACCGCTGATCACTGCTAGTCACTGCTAATCACTGCTAGTCACCGCTAATCACTGCTAGTCACCGCTAATCACTGCTAGTCACCGCTAATCACTGCTAGTCACCGCTAATCTCTGCTAGTCACTGCTAGTACCAGCTCCATCACAGGGGTTTGTGGCAGCGAGACTCACGCTGAGCAGACGGCGGGCGCTGTTGGCGTGATGGTGACTGTTCTTACACATCGCCTGGTAGTCGAACAGCGACACTCTGTAATCCAACAGTTTAGATCTGATTACTGAGCAGCTGATGACTCACTGACACCTTACTCAGGTAGGTGTGTGTGTGTGTTATCAGTCATACTTTTTGAACATCCCCATCTTGATCAGCGAAGCCATGACAGAGCCGTCCACCTCGCCAAAGAAACGACCCACCTGGGAAAGACATGATGGAGAAATCGTCATCATCACCTTTGTGACGGAACAGTTCAGGTCCAGGTGGATCACATGGTTCTGAGTGAACTAGCACACTAGACATGTCCAGGTAGGAGTTAAAGGGTCATTCCAACCTGTTCAGACTGATTTTTGTTATCCAGGTTGAATCCAGATTGACTGCAGACGTGTGGACACCATGTGCTGGTGGTCTGGATCAGAATTCTACAGACTGACACTCAGTTACGGGGCGACTTTAGTCCTGAAGGTTCATGACCAGCTGGGAAATCCATGTTGGAGTTCACCAGACTGACCAGTGGATGATCGTCAGTGACCACATGGACTCTGATGTTCAGGTATTTAATCCTCTCAGGTGCCGTTTGTGTCAATATATGTGTTCATATACATGTTACATTGCTATAGAGTATAACTTTATGGGGTATTGCCAATAAGAAATATCGGAAAAATGTTTTAAGTCTTTGTGAAATGTGAATATCCTGTAAACTTGTTTAACATCATTATCACTGTTGGCCCAATCAGCTGCAGGATACCGGGGTTGGAAGCGTCTGTGGCCTCCAGGGGGAGCCTGCTTATTGATCCCCTCCTCTCCTCCCAGCTAACAGCCAATAAACAGCCCTGGTTTCCTTTCACTGACCTGATTTTTTCCCTGATTAAATATTAACAGAACACTGCAACACATTAGGAGCTGCACCTTCACACCGCCGCGGCGCCTACGCCACAGAGGATTCTGGGTGTTTCCTCACACCTCCAGAACTCAGCAGAGCCTCCAGGAAGCACTTTGATTAACAACCTGCTGACGCCCACTGTGATTACGGCGGTGGTGCTAATAACTGAGCGGGAAAAGGGGAAGTCTGACTGAAGTGGAAAACTACAACAAAGCCACAGCCTTCATTCGTATTTGCTCAGGTGCAGAAATAAAAGACAGACAGGAAATAGAAGTGTAACCTCAGCCGGTGGATACGGTCGCCTCCTGTAGGCATAAGGTCGTGTGTGTGCGTGCGTGCGAGCGAGCGCACTCAGGATTAATCCTCACTAATATGACTCGTAACAGGCTGAGATAATCCTGATCTAACGAGCAGCTGTCAGGTGCAGCGCTGCAGCCCACTAACGGAGCAGCAGTGACATCCTTCGTGGTGGGAGGACAAAAGTTCCTGAGAGCAAATAACGACGCTGAGATGATAATCGACCAGGATCCCGTACAACAATCAAGGAGACAACTGCTGTGTCCCAAATCCCATCCTTCCATACTACATACTTAATATTCGGAGTATACGCAACTCAAAATGGAGAAAAGTATGGATAGTATGTGAAATATGAGTATGCAAAAATGGCTCGGATGCTGGACTCAAATCGATCTAAATTTTGAGTGTGCGACTGTGGCCACTCGCCGCACTCATTTCATTGTTAAAAATGGCGGCGGCAGCTGTGGTGAGAGTCGGTCCACACTGACTTGTACAGAGTCGTCTTCACATTAAATAACGGGGACAAGTTTGAAATTCTGTGTGGACACGGGTTTGAAAAAATAAAACGACTTGTCACCAACATGTTTTGCTCAATAGATCCCACAAATAAATGCTACATACCGTTGACCTTCAGCCAATAGAAGGACATCGCGTTGTCGGCGCCGATTGTGGCGTAACAACGTGCAATGACCGTTCATTTTGCTGTTTTACTGCTTCAAAAATCGACAAGTGCAGGCAAAAGGTGGCGGTAATTAGCTGATGCTGATGTGGTGCTAGCCGGTCACAAATCCGTGTAGAAGAAGACATGGCGTCGTCATTTCCAGTGACTGCACCGCCCAGCAGTATGTGACTTGGGACAGCACTGCACCCTCTAAAATGTGATTGAGTACATAGTATGATGAGTATACTCAATTTGAAAATTTGAAGTATGCAGTATGGAAGTACGCGATTTGGGACACAGCATAAGAGTCAAGTAACATCGCAGAACCTTAACGCCTCGCTAGAACGCTGTATCCTCGCAGTGGGAGGTCTGGTAGATGTGTACTGCGCCCAAGTATCTGTAGCACACCTGGCCAGGTGACCCTCGCTGGTTAGGTTAGCATAATGAAGCATGGAGCATAGCTCCATCTTTTTGCTCCATTAATATAATGAGGGTTTCATGAAATGTTTGGTGTGAAACAAAAATTTAAAATGACGAAATTACTTTCATCCTTGGTTGCTAAGCTAACTAGCATCCTGGACCTGAGCTAGCTGATGCTAACACTTCCCACCCACTACCAGCCATTGTGCTAAGCTAACTAGCATGGGTCTCAGCTCCTTAATTTAGCATAGAGACTTTCCTTAAAGGCTGGTATGTTCCTTTAAGACATCTTGACCCATCAAACTGTTATGCTGCTGTCAGCCTGGACTGCCATGAGAGCTCCCATGATGCACTAGTGTCCTGAATCTCTGATTAGGAGAGGAGAAGGCTGGGGAGCCCTTCACCACTAGCAACCACTAAATCCTACGAACTGGTCCTTTACAGAGCTGCAGATTTGCTGGCTCAGAGGAGTCTAATTGCTGTGCTTTAAGCTCCGCCCACGGTCTGATGAAGTCAAGAGATGCAGCAGCTGCAGACACATCTGACTGATAATGCGCACAGATTAATAGCTCCTGAAATCCTGCGAGTGGTCCAGATGTTGTTTATGAGTACGTTAAATCTGTGGTGAAGCTGAGGAGTCGCCTCACGACTCTGAGCTGCAGGTCTGACAGACGGCGCAACGTCCACGCCACAGACACTCGTCCAGCGCGAGTGCTCTTATCTAATCGACCGATGACTTGACGACCTCAGTTGCAAATGGGCAGCTGTCCAGTATCAGCAAGGGATGGAAATACAGGAGTTATGGTCCACTCATGTTCTAATGATCGCGTGAAGGACGACTGAAATTTTGTTGTTGCCTTCAAGAAAACTCAAACATCCAAAGTGTCGTAATCAGCAGTCAGTCTGCTTGTATTCTGGGTCAGGCGACTGTTCTGGAGCTCCTCATTGGCTGCTGCTGGTCCAAAAGACTCAGCGTGAGGGGACGTAGCTACAGACGACACTGTGGCGCCGAGCAACAAACTGTAATTTTACAGTTCACTAAATTTTCTGAAGAGAACTATTTCACGTCTGCTGACGGTTTGACCCACAATGCAGCAGCTTGCCACCCAGAATGAGTGGGACGATGATGCCACCAGAGAAGAAGCGGAGGGAAACAGTGCTGCCGCCATGTTCAACAGAAAGCATCCATTGGAAACATGGCGGGGTGACGCCTCACCACTCAGGTGTTGGTGGACCTGCAGAGAACCACAACGCTCCTCTGGTGTAAGAAACATGGAGAGCTGGAAACTCGATGTATGAACGGACTGTTCACAGCTGAACAGACACTCAAGCAGCCCTGTGGTTCAGAACAAGTCAGTAACTGACAGGTCATACACACACACACACACACTCTAAATGAATGTTGACCCCATCACTGCCAGCGGCTCTGGAACGCCCAGCACCAGTCAGTCACCAGTCATCAATGCAGACGCATCGACGCGAAGCCCCACAGCAACTTGACCTCTTAGGCAGCTGCAAAACTGCTGCACCAACACGTGGTCATGTTTTCTTCAGACTCCAGGAGTCCACCTTCACATCCTCAGTCCCAGCTCAGTACTGCAGCCCAGTCATTCAAACCAGTCAGACACTGGGCTGAACTGGTCTTGTTGAATTATCAGGTAAGAGCTTTTTGCTTCTAACACTCCAGCTTGACTGGTATTTTATAAACAGAGAAGAAGGATCTGCCTGAATGAAGAGAAAAGCGGAAACTGGTGTGAACAGAGTTGAGTGCACCTGCTTTCATCAGGGCTCAGCGTGTTCACACACAGACTGAGTGAGTCCAGCTTGGGTTCTTACCTCGTTCCTCTCTTTGGACAGCAGGATGAAGCCGTTGTTGTCAACCAGGAAACAGTTGAGATCCTGGACGGGACGAAGCAGGAAGACGTGAGTGTGCAGGGTTTTCATGAGAGGGGGCAGATGTTCAGGGTTGAGTTGCAGGTACTTACAGAACTTTCACAGCTGAGAGGACACACACCTTCGATGTTGGAGCACTGATGGAGAGGGAGAGAGAGGTCAAGGGTCACAGACGGGATACGTAACAAAGCATGCACATCATAACCACAAAACCTTGTCAACCAAAAGCTGTGTGAACCCACAATGAGTAATTTTCAACTTTCATAAGGTGTTTGTCAGGAAAACAGTAACAAAATCCAAGCTTAAAATGATTATATTCAAAATCTCACTGAATCAGGACTGAACTTCTGACTTACATCTGTGTCGCTGGGCTGGAAGCAGCAACGAGAGAGAGAGTTGGAGAGTTAATGGCAGTAAATTAACATCAAAATCACGGAACAAACGACGCATGCTGACTTTTAAAAAGGATGGAAAAAATGTGATGTTTCAAATGTCCATCTTCTTTGTCGTGTCCTACAGGAGACAGCAAGCCCCTTTAAAGCGCTTGTTTCTGAAGGGGGTCCAGATGTGATCCGTTACAGAGCGTGAGGTACCAGTCGCCCAGGTGTGGTTGTGCTTCACTATGTTGTCCCAGCGTGTTAGGAAAGGTCTGAGCTCCCTGATCCACACTGCAGGAAAAAACCTGCCCCAACCAACCCCTCTCATTGAGTCCTGATTCAGGACAAAGCACAGAGACGAAACCAGGGCCTAGAAAGGTGCGAGATGTTTCCATCGGCACAGAGAGGACACGGTGTCAGATTGACTTTTCATTCCTGTTGAGTGGAGGAGACATTTTATAAACCTGAGAATATGTAAATCCATGGCGGCGGGATGCAAACGTTGTGTTAATGTCATCAGTGAAGGGATTAATCCTGCCTGTCACAGCTGTCGGCTCTCGTTAATGACAACGTCACCACCATCAACCTTGACAGGACAGCTGAAGCACTGCTCCACTGGACCGCACGAGACAGAGTCATAGTCCTGAGAGTGTGTGTGTGCGTGCGCACATCGCAGGTCTGTTGTGATGCGTCGGACCTGGCACACTTCCATGTCACCTGCTGGTCTGAAACCTCTCCTAAGAAGTTTCTCTGTTGACATCTCAGTCTCAGCACATCCCACTTTATTTAATCTTAATATATTCTAAGTGACTTAATGGTTTAATTTCCCTGATGAACATAAGAAAATTGGACAAACGACCTCTGATTCAGGAGGATTATTGCAGACTGGTGATATCCGTCCTTGCACGTACAATCAGATATGGTGATGCGGCTAAAAACCACGAGCTGGTCTGTTTTGATCCCCTCAAACGTCAGCTGAGCTGTCAGACAGGATGACAGCGGCGCTCTCTCACCTCACCTTCACTATTTTCTGTCAGCTTGGAGACTTGAGGGTCGTAACTTAATTTGGTCAAACTGAACCTCAGTTTTGTCCTCCATACGTCAGCAGCGGTGGACCCACACTCCTCCCTGTCATGTTCGTGTCACTTGTATTTCCACCAAACCTGGATGAGGGTGTAGACTGGTACATTTGTTTTATACAGGGATGCTCCCCTCCTAGTGGGCCAACCAGAACATCTCAAATGAGGTCAGAACCGTCTAAAGAACTTGCTGACGGGTCGCTGTGAAGACTGAGAGCTTTGGTTGACGTCTGGTTCCCTCGTGCAGGTGTCTAGAGCTCAAATGTTAGCCTGGAACCAGTGGATCCTCTGTGGCCTTTGTTACCGGAGGAAAAGCTGGACAACTGATCAAAACACACTTCTTCAGATCGAACCCTGATATTTGAAGTCAGTGTCTCATCTACAGGTTCAGGTCAAAGTCAGAATGGACACATAGCGTTGAAATGACATCATCAAACATGTGTGAGTGATTCCTGCGGTCACCTGCTTGGCTATGGCCCAGAACCTTTTTTCAAGTAAATCCAAGGACATCTGCAGCCCGATAGCTAAAAATAGAAGACACACACACACACAAAACACACAGCGTTAAGACGGACGCAGCAGATGTGTGTGTGTGGAGGGAAGAAGACAGACAGGAGATCAGCTCGACCCCAGAATCACCTCAGCTGCTGCGATGCTAATGAGGGGATGTAAACACTGATGAGCCCGATGGTGCACAAGATAAACAACATTTAGGGAAGGTGAAGCAAAGACCTAAATGGAACCAAAAAGAACACTACAGAACGTTCTGCAATCATTAAAGGAACTAGGCCCGACCAAGATAAGGTAAGATAACCCCTTATTCGTCCCCCAGTGAGGAAATTGGCACTGTGACTGCAGTACAAAAACAGAAGTAGCAGCGGCAAAATTACAGAGCAATAAATAGAAGAAACTACAATAAACTACAAATATGGGAGTTTTGAGCCCTAATACAGTGAATACATACACACACACACACACACACACACATACGTATGCAAGATTAGAGTACTGCATGTAGAACTTTTACATTCATAAGCAGAAGGGCAAGATTAGCCACAAAGAAGTAGCAGAAGAACTCGACTTCCATCCAAATTTTTCAGAATAAGACTCTCAAAGCAACTCGGACAAAAAATAATAGTAAAAATAGTATTGCTGCTGGCGGCCCAGTGGAGCAGTGGTCCTCTCTGTGGCCCCCCAGCAAGAAGGTTGTGGGTGGAGCCCCGGCTGCAGCACGGGATCTTTCTGGGTGAGTCTCCATGTTCTCCCTGTTCCTGCTGGGTTCTCTCTGGTACTCCAGCTTCCTCCACAGTCCAAAGACATCAAGAGGGACCAGGTTAATCCAGACTCTAAATTGACCGTAGGCGTGGCTGGGAGAGCCAATGGTTGTCTGTCTCTATGTGTTGGCCCTGCCATGGACTGGGGACCTGTCCAGGGGGAAGGCTGCTGGGATAGGCTCCACCCACACCACCCTCAACAGGAGGAGAGGGAGAACATGGAGGGATGGATGGAGGGATGATGGATGGTATTGCTGCTTTTATTCTGAAGGCAAGATCACTGCACTGGAAGGGATTTTTGTTGGTGACGGACCCAAGATTGTACTCATGATTGCAAGTAATCAGTTCCTCCCACACACCTCTAAATGACCGGGGGTGTTCTAAGAGAACATTTGTAGCCGTGTGATGAGAATGCAGTCCCAACACGTTCTCCCGCCCTCCGCAGCTCAGTAGCGGCCGTGTTAGAGGGCTGGCGAGGATCCTATCACTCAGAGCAACGTAATATCTGCAACTGTTCAATAATGAAAACTCTTCACACACACACACACACACACACACACACACACACACGTGGCAGCATGTAGAGCCTCTTGTGTACTGGTGTTATTAGAAAAGCAGAGCAGCTATAAAGCCGTCTAGATTAAGCTTCTTTTTATGGAGAATTCCTCCGCCTGCAGTTCCTCCTCCTCCACCATCCTACCACACATGGAGCATGTGTATTGTGTATTTATTTATTTATGTGTGTATTTATGACGAACTGCAGGAGTCCAAACCAAATTTCCCCACGGGCACACTGAGGTATATTTTATCTTATGTACAGGCACGACTTCCTCAGAAATGCTGGTTTAAGGGTTCTCTGTGTGCTGATGTCGTAGGAACCATCTCAGCACTTCAGAATTTGAACATCTGTTGGTAAAAGCATCTCCTCTTCACACTCCACCTGTGTAACATTTTGCTTGTGTAAGGATTTTCCTCTATCCTCTGCATTTGTTTATGGCTGTTGATGTAGCTCCTCCCTCTGAGCTGAGGGCTGCAGCCGCATGCTTCCTTTGATACATGTAGAGTCACGGCAGGGGGATGTAGCACACCGGAGGATCACTCTCCTCCCTCAGCTCTGCTCCCCCTGAACAGGCACTCCAACCAAGCAGAGGAGGTGCTACAGCAAGGACGAGGTCACACACCATCATCCAACGAGGGACCCCAAACTCGCTGGAGGTAGAAGACGTCACAGGTCTGCATCTGCTAAAGTCTGGGGATCTCAGACCGCCGCTCTTGTTTCACATCATCACCATTCCTGGGTGACTTGGCCGGGTCAGCCCGCAATATCCGTGTTGCTGGTGTGACCATGTTTACAAGCACATGACCGCATGTCACAAAAGACTTCAGACTGGCCGGAGACAAACTATGTGCTTAATCCTCAGAAAATAACACAACGCCCACAAAAGATGCAACACTCACCTGAACAATACAGGCAGTTTAAAGAAGAGTTACCAAACCAAGTCTGCAATGACATGAATGTACGTGTCGTCAGTGCACAGGGACAAACACGCACGACAGAACAGCTGTTGTGAGATCAGTGCAGTCCGAGGCTGTTACGTCTGAACACGGCTGAAAATACTGGAAAAGAAGAGTTTAAAAATTAAGTGTATCTCCAGCCTACTTGTTTCCACCCACTTGTAGCAGCAAGACTCAGAGAGAATGTCCTCAGTCTCTGAGAGCGAGGCCTTTAGACACCGGCCCCTGAGTCTGAGCTGTACGGAACCAGGGATGGGAGCCATGGTGGGAGCCAGGGATGGGAACCAGGGATGGGAGCCAGGGATGGGAGCCAGGGATGGGAACCAGGGATGGGAGCCAGGGATGGGAGCCAGGGATGGGAACCAGGGATGGGAGCCAGGGATGGGAGCCAGGGATGGGAACCAGGGATGGGAACCAGGGATGGGAGCCATGGTGTGAGCCAGGGATGGGAGCCAGTGTGGGTGCCAGGGATGGGAGCCATGGTGGGTGCCAGTGTGGGTGCCAGGGATGGGAACCAGGGATGGGAGCCAGGGATGGGAACCATGGTGGGAACCAGGGATGGGAACCAGCGTTCCCCGGTTTGTTTCCCTTTATCTGCTGAAGGCAGCCGGGCGGTAGGAGATCAAAGCAACGTGACGCAGCATTTGTGCTCTCAGAGTCGTGACCTCGAGGGCACCACAGTCCTTAAAATCTGCCCGCCTGCAGACTTGGCGGTCCACATCGTTGCTCAGCTGTTTGTTTCTTTTCTCTCTATTTTTTCCTGTCAGTCAGTGGCGTCCTTATCGCCGACCTTCAGTGACGCAGTGGCAGGGTTCCTGCAGCAGTCTGCTCCCTCGACAGCACATTTATTCTACTTTTCAAAGTGGCAGGTCAGCACACACGCATGCAGTCACTCACACACACACACACACACACACACACACACACACACACACACACACACACATCCTTGTACTTATATCTTTGTGAGGACTTTCATTGATGTCATACATTCCCTAGCCCCTCACCCTAACCATCTCACCTGACTGCCTGACCCTAAACCTAACCTAAACCTGATTCTAACCTTGACCCTAAAACCAAGTCTTGACCTTCAAATGGCCTTTTGAAGATGTGAGGACCGGCAAAAATGTCCTCACTCTGTTGGTTAAATACCTACTCTATTCCTCAATGTGTAGCAAGTAAAAGAACACACACACACACCAGGCTTATACCTCTCCTTTACATTTGTGCATCAGATTACTGGGGCTCATCAGTCCCCGGCTCTGTCAGCTCCTCTCCAGCTGTAGTTTCAGGAGAGGAGGCTTCTTGACATCAAGAAGAATTCAGTGACGTCTCCTGCAGCAACAAGCACCAGTGTGGGTTGAGCAATCATACGCGTTGTCCAGGGCAGTTACAGCACTACATGTGGATGCTATCCCCTGGTAGGGGGGCCTACCGCCACCGATGAGCTTCCTTGAATAATTGATTCTTTTTTTTAACTGGGACGACAAGTGAGCATGTAAACTCGCTGACTCCTCCGGTAAGATCCAGACACATTTCTCGTTTACCTCCCACAGAATTTGAAACCTTTCTGGAAGCTGCAGTGGTACGGTCAGACCACAGGGGGCAGCACACAGGGTGTGTATACAGTCTGCCCAGCAGGGACGGAGTTACACATGCAGCCCTGCCTCGGCTTGTTTTGATGAAATGTGATGTTTTCTTGGGCCAATCCAAGTTCCTCATCACTATTTTTTGTGTGTAATTCGCTGCTCAGCCACAAGTGAACACGTCTCAGTTCATTCATTCACAGCTCAGCCTGCAGCTGCAACACTGCTGTTACTATTTCTGTCAAACTCTGCTTTGATGCACACACACACACACACACACACACACACACACACACACACACACACACACACACACACACAGGAGCAGCTCTGCAGCAGCATGTGGCATCCCCCCCCCCTCTCTCAAACACACAGTTACTCGCTCGCCCTCAGTCAGCGGGCTGGGTGTGTGTGGAGACAATGTGGAGAGGAGGATGACAGCGATCAGCGTTTCCAATAAACTCCAGCTCAGCTTCTGGTTCTAATGACGCTTCCAGATTTCCAGATTCTGGCTTCAGGGAGGAATCGGGATTTGGAATTTTGGGGGGTTTTTTTGTACTTGAAGACAAGATTGTTTTTCTTTGGATGTCTGATCCAGAATCTCTGAATGCAGAGCAAAACGAGTGTGGATTTGCTTCCTCTCTGCAGATGAAGGAGAACAGTTTCCTCTTCCTCTGTTGGCTGAAGCAGCGGAGCAGATGGTGAGCCGTGTGTGTGTGTGTGTGTGTGTAGATGCTGTATGTACAGTAACGTACCTCTGAAAGTGTTTGTCTGTCCATCTACACGTGTGCAGACTACATGTCCAGAAGTAAGCAGACGTCCCTGTTCACACCTGCTCCTGTGGTTTTACAGTGGATCTGTGTCTCTTTCTTTGAGTCGCATGACGTGAAATCTTCATGTTCCAAGAAACTAAATCTGATTACTTTCATCCCCAATCAGCTGATTGTGTTTAAATAAAGCAAACCGTGGTTAAGTTCATAACACGTATTCAATCATTTGACTGACCAACCGCCCAAAACTCCGTGAACCAGCGGGCAGTCGGAGAGCTCAAGCCTCTGCCCAGGTGGTCTGAAGTCAAAACTGTTGAAGTTATCCTGCTAACACACACACACCATTGATCCTATGACGTCCTTGGTGGAGTACTGGACCCCCTAAAGAAAAAAAAATCCTGTTTTGGTTCTCAAAAACTGCAGTTTGAACTACTGTAGGTTTTAGGGTACACATACTTGAAAGTTTTCATTACGACTGATGAAAATCAGAAAAACTGCCCGTTTTGCAATGTTAAAACAAGCGGATGATTTAAAAAGTCCTGGATCCGCCCCTTTATTTGGATCTGAAGCTAACGGCTCTCCATCGGCCCGTCCTCCCACCAGGTTTCAAGAATATCAGCTCAGTAGTTTTTACATAATCCTGCAAACAGGCAAGCAGCACTAAAAATGGCAGTTTAGTCACTTTCACAACATTTTGTGTTGTTTTAACGTGAGCGGCTCCATCGAGAGTTCCAGCATGGGGGAACGTGTTCCGACGCCGGCCGTGCAGGATGCCATCGCCCACCATCCGTGCTGGACTTCACTAATGCTCTCGCTACAAATCCCTGCAGCAGGTTGCAACATCTGGACGCAAGCTTGCAGGATCACATGCGATCATGTATGGCTGGAGTGTCCACATACTTGTGGCCATGCAGCGTACGAGGGTGTGTGTGTGTGTGTGTATGTGCGCTAAAATAGTCTGGATGCACGTGGGAGTGAGCTTGTGTGTGTTTCCCTGCCTCCAGCGAGGATTGCTGCATTGTGTTGGTGCTGTCTGCCTGAACTCGGCTGCCTTGTTCTCGGGCTGTTTGGAGGAAGGTGGGGGTGGCGGCCTGTCAGAGGCCATTAAGCAGTGAGCGGGACGCCACGTTAGAGCCCAGGAAACTGGAGCAATGCACCGTAGATGAAGCAGGGAATGTCACATCGGATGATTCTTGGATTGTGATAATAATCCACCATTGTTCCATAGAAGTAAAGAATTCGCTCTGGTGTTGTTGCACTGTATCAGTATGCAAAGAGGCTGGAAATGCAGGCACGAGGCCAGAAAACTGCTGGTTTCAGGCCATGAATGTAAAATTATGAAGACGACTAAGACAAAATCACTGAGCTTTATTGATCTCTGCCTACAGTTTCAGTTCTGGGAGCAAAACAGTTCTCGTTAGAGCGATAACGAGGAGCCAATGGGCACAGAGCAAGTCTTTCACCAGGTGAAGCTAAAAGCCAGAGAGAAGATCAGGCATCTGAGGTAGAAGTCCTGAGCAGTCGTGGCGGTGGACTCTGCAGCTTCTTACACCCATGGATGTGTAAAGACAGACAGAGGTGGGGGGCGGGGCTTCACGTCACCCCTGTGGAGAGTTGCTCAGCAGGGCATGAAGCATAAAACGCTTCCCGGTATGAGGAAACACGAGTGTGCTGCTCCCTGAGCTGCACATAACAACAGAGCCTCTCTTAACTTAAAAGGGAATAACATTTTTAAATCTCACAGCTCTTCCAGACTTTCTAAATGTTATTGGAAAGTGCGTTTCTGTCAGAAAGCTTCCAGATCAGACTTCCCCGAGAACCATGATGAGAAATTAGACTTAACCGACCAATCAGATCTGCTCCAGCGGCTCTTCTGCTGCCAAACAGTAACATGCTCCTGACTGATCTCATAGTTAATGATGCTGCTGGCACGAGAGAGGAGAGCAATGATAACCTTAGTGGAAGAGACGAAGCTGTAAGTGCAGCTTTGGATTGGCTGAAGGAGAACTCCGCCCACTCTTAGTTCCAGACTTAAACACAGGGCTCAGCTTCTGAGCGGACTAAATCTGGATGGTCCGACCAGGTTAAACTTCCCCACTTTAGGAAGAAAGGAACCCTTCTCGGTTTCTTGGTGGCCATTGATTCTTCCCAGGCTCAGGTGGATTAAACTGAGGCGCTGCCCTGTGGTGACACCGGAAGGCATAAAACACACCGGAAGCGTTACCGGAGTCTGTGCACCGGCAACATTTTATGCCATTTAGAATTCAGGGTTAGACGAGGCGGCAATTCTGATTCCTGCGTATCAGGTGGATCGGAGACGAACCAATCAGAGCGGCGGTGCACCAGGTTGTCAGTTTAATCCGGCTGAGGCAGACGGGGCACCAACCGCTGTGAGGCAACAGCCTGCTGCGTGTGAAGCGTCTCCGTGTGTTTACCGCAGGACTCGTTGCCACACGTCTGCTGCCGAGGCCTCCGTCTGAAGCACCTTTGCAGCAGAAGCGACTGAACACACAGTTGTTGCTGGTACCGGCACCAGTTGTTCTGCCGCCATCTGGACACCCCAACAGGCGTCTGTTGCGCCAACGGATTGAAACCTCTGTTTTAATCTGCTGCTGTTGAGAGGGCAGTGTCTAATCTGGTTGATGGTGCATTTGACAAGCTCTTTCCCCAGCTGTCTCCTCCCAGAACGACCATAAAAATGACCTGAACTGAAAAGATTCCTTGCTTCATTTTCTGCTACTGGAGACTTCCAGTACCTCTGCCAACAAATAAGCCTGAAGACGGCAAACAGGTAAAAAAAAACACGTGCAAATGAAGGAAGCAAAGACTTCAGCTGCTGTGGGAGAGGAAATAACTCTCCACACCAGCAGGTGGCGATAACCTGTATTAGTCATTGTGGAGAGGGAACCGGACACATGGCTAACAAGTTAATATTTCAATGTTAACCACTCTGCCCAGGGCCGTACGTGCCTTATTATTCTATGATGTTTGTTTGTCGGTGTCATAAAATGAACACGATATTGTTTAGCGCAATGATGTCTGGGACACTTTTATCATCCAACACCATGTTTTCATCTTGACAGGTTTAATTTCGAAGGCTTGTTGACACACGTTTTGCTTTTAGCAAATACTGCACCCTCGTGGATTGGATTTACACTCCTTCATATTTCAATTTTGGTAAAATATCAGTTTTTGTTTGCTCAAAACAGGGCACAAATGAGTGTCATTAGTCAGTGTTCCTGTAATGAGGCCTGCTGCTTTTAATTAGATGACAAGATCTCTGCTTTCAGCGCAGCTGATCCAGGATCAGGCCTGACGAGACCGAGGAAATATAAAATATTTCCAGTTCTTACTTTTACTGCTGACAAGAGAATTTAATGAAAGTGGGTCGATATGTCGATACGTGTTGAGTCACAGCTTCAGCCCACGCTACACTGCTTCACTAACCCGATGAAGACCTTTACCACAGCGGCGCATACCAAAACAATGACTTCTCAAGGGTGAGTTTGGTGTGTTCAGGCAGTAAAAATGACAGGAAAATAAACTTTTCTCAACTTTAAAGTAATAACCGATGCCCACCGCCTGACGGCGTAGAACCGGGGATCCTAGTCGACTTCCTGTCAGGTGGTTATCTCGTGACGGCTGTGGTAATTTTAAGGTTACATCTGAGACCCGTCTACGCTCTCGCTGCCCAAAGTAAGAAGCCAAGTAGATTGGGATGTTGGAGGAGACGAGGGGCTGAGGAGGTGGGTGCTAGAAGAGCCGCCAGGAGCGACTTCAGGTCTTGATTAAACAGAGGATGACATCCCACTCCTACGATCACTTTGGCCGTCAGCTCGCAGCTCTACGTGTGTGTGTGTGTGTGTGTGTGTGTGTGTGTGTGAGGTGACAGGGAGGTGTGTGTTGATGGTCTATGACATTTAACTCTGCGGATGAAGTCATCAGTTGAAATTTGTTCAGCTTCATCTGCTGGATTTACGTTAGGCGACATCGTGGTTTTCTGTAAATCCCCATCCTGTTTCTACAATGAGTCACATGATTCAGCGTCACTGCAAGACAGCACGAGAGGTCAAAGGTCAAGTTCTCTGTACCATAGAGATCATCCTCTTACAAGCTGCTCTTAAAGATCCACACTTGACTGACAGCTGTCACTCAATGTCTGATTTGACTTCCTGGCTTAGTAGAAGTCTTCACTTTTGTTTCCATTCACTGCAGCACAACCAACACAGCCATCAACATCTGGCCCAAATGTGGCCCACGTCTGGACCCAGTTCCGCCCCTGAATGATGGCGCTCACAGCCCAGCCAGTACAGTTCGGCAAGTTGCGAATTGCGTCAACGTACAAAAAAATAATTGCCAATTATTCACCCTTAAACGGATCTGTCCAATGACGCATGTGTTCTTCCTGGGCCTGCGTTGCGCCGCTCCTTGCAGCTTGGTGAACATCGGCCTCTGAGTTTTTGAGTCACACTGCTGACAGACAAGCAGATGCCCTCCTCAGCGGAGGGAAGTACCAAGGATGGAAACGACTAAATGTGATGACCTCTAATGAGCAGTGTCTCAAGTCTGAGAGTGAATCTGAAGAAGCTGCTGAGCGCCGACGAGGGGACTCGGCGTGACAGGACGGGGGATTCGCCACCCGTCTCTGCTCTGATCCTCGACTCATGTAGAGGATTTGCTTGTGAATATCATCGAGGAACTTAAGCTCCTCTGTTGGTCTCTTGAGGATGGAAACTGACGTCACGTTTTCTCTGGGACGCTGGTCTTCGTCCATCTGTCCTCCCGTGTCTCCCTCCTCCACCTCCATTGTATTGTTTTGTAAAGGCAGTTGTGGCCTGAAGGCACTTTGCCGCCTCGTACGCCGCAGCAGAGTGACTGGCATCTTTGTGCTGTGCTGACAAAAGACTGACCTGCAACTAGAGGACCTCCAGGCAGCCTTTCTCTGGCAGCTCTCTACGGATGAATGATGGAGTGACCACACTTTTCTCTCCCTCTGCAGGTTTAGCTCTCACAAACACTTCCCAAAAACGAGGTGGAGAGAAAATGAGCAAACGGCTCATCAAAAATAAAACATTCTGCTGGGTTGTATGTGTGAAACAATGCTGACGCTGTCCTCTATCTGCAGAAGAGGCGAGTGGGCGTTAAGAAAACAGAAGTTGGCATTGACTTTTCTCCAGTGTCGGTGTTGCTGGATGAAAACAGAGGATTATTTCACTTCATCCTGAAGCTCTTTACTGTTTCTCTCGGCTGGAGGAAGAATGAAGAGGATTGAGGACAAGCAAAATGTGAATTACAGCACAAGTGGGACCTTTAATGCCAATAAACAGAACTGTAGATCAGCTCTGCTGGAGACTAAGCTGTTGATGTTTTTAATCTGTACATGCGGTGCACTGCACTTAATCTCACATTCGGAGTTGCACTCTTTATGTTGGCAGAGATGTTTGATGAAAAGGGAGGACTCAAAATGATGATTTGCTGTCAGGAGCCCAAGTGCAGAGCGCAGAGAGTGAGCGGGTCAATCTTCCTTCCATCACCAAGATGAGTAACGTTCAAGGCATAGAGAGCTTTAAGAGAGCAAAGTCAGGGCTCCCGCTGGAGAGGAGAAGTGGGGTTAGAAGTGCAGAGAAGTGCAGTCTGATGCAGCATTCAGCTCGGTTTCTCCTTCTGGACCGGTCCTGTATCGTTCACGGCTCAAAGTAATGCAGAATTGCTGACATGCTGTTTTGAGGACAATGTGAATTCATGTTTTGTCAAACCATTCTAGAAGGCGAGAAGCCTGCAACTTTTAAAGTGCTTGTTGTCTAAATGTCCTAAATGTTTTGTTGCATGAGCGGTGGAGAGTGAGGACCGCCAGTCTGAAGCTGCAGCAACGTTGATGTGGCAGACATGAAGAACCTAGACCAGCATGGACGAAGCTACCTGGAGAGTCTTGGTGAGTCTGGACGGACGCGTCGGCCTTCACTCAGCTGTCCAGGATCAGATGATGATGTCTGTTTCTTCTTTCCTCCAGTCTGTGCCGCCCTGTTCGGTCTGGTGTTGGTCCCACTGGGACTGCTGGGCTCGGTCCATGGCTGTCCCGGCATCTGCACCTGCTACGGCAACACTACCGACTGTTCTGCTGTCGGCCTCCTTTCTTTGAATCCAGTCGTCGCGCTGCTGAATCAGGACTCTCAGGTCCTCCGCCTCCCCCAAAACAACCTCTCCTCCCTGGCCACGGCGGAGCTGTCAAATCTGAGCAGCGTGGAGCTCCTGGACCTTTCCCAGAACCACTTTTCCAGCCTGCAGCCTGGAGCTTTCTCCTCCCTGAGCAGCCTGCACTGGCTCAACCTCTCCTCTAACTACCTCGGAATCCGCCCGCCCACCTCTGACCCCAACGACAGCGCAGAGGCTGTCCAAGGCTCGAATGGAAGTCAAGGCCTAAACAGGGATGTTTTCAGGGGGCTTTGGCGCCTTCGAGGACTCGACCTGTCCTCCAATGGCTTGCTGTGGCTGCCTAAGGGCCTGCTGGATGGACTTCAGAGACTCACCTGGCTGTCCCTGGCCAGCAACAGGCTGGCAGCTCTGGACAGAGTCACCTTCGAGCCCCTGGTGGCGCTGCAGCAGCTCCAGCTGGCAGGGAATCCCTGGGAATGTGACTGCAAGCTGAGGGACTTCAAGCACTGGATGGAGTGGCTGATTTACAGGGGTGAGCCGCGCTGTCCACCTGACCCACTCTGAAGCTGAGGGTTGTGGCAACTGGGTTTTGAGTCTAGAATCACTTTGTTTTTCAAGTCTGTTCTGCAGATTCTGATCTCTGTAGAAGATGTAAGACTATAATGGCCTCCGCCTCTCCTCCCTCCTCACTTCTCTTTCTTCTGTGTTTCTTCTGTGTTTAACAGACGGGCAGATAGATGCGATGCAGTGCAGGCTCCCGGGGGATCTGGTGGGCCGGGACATCCGCAGTGTGCCAGCAGAGATGTTCAACTACTGCCTGCAGAGCCGCACCAAGGAGGGCACGTCAGGTTACGCCACCCGGCCGCCGTGCCCGCCAGGCCGAATCGTCAGCAACGAAGAATGTGTTCGCCAGCGCTATCGACCTGTCAGTGTCCGCCGGGCGCACGGCACCCAAATTGTTGCTGGTGTAGTTTGTGGCACAGTGTGCGTCATGATGGTGGTGGCAGCCACTTACGGCTGCGTCTACGCCTCGCTGATGGCTCGCTACCAGAGGCAGATGAAGAAACGAGGCCGGCCGCTGATGGCTGACTCTGGAGGCGACACTGACCTGGAGGACGGCCAAATGTCATCACCGACATCACCAGAGGAGGCGCCGCCTAAGGAGGCCTGCGGGGGCATCGTGCACGGGTATCGAATTAGCAGCTTCTGAGCCTCTGGTCTGAGATCCTTCCAGAGCCTTCAAGCGCATCAGGGGAGACGGCGCACAAGAGAAGAACCCTGCAACTCCGCAGCCGTGCTGAATCTGGAGGCGGGGCTTGATTAGACTTGATCCAGCGAATGCGGCGGCACTTGTTTTAATATATGGATGCTGTGTGAGTTGTAATTCCCTGAACTGCATCTCTCGGATCTTAAACTAGTCTGAAGCTGTTTGCACCTCTGCACCTCCAGTCCCTTCATCCATTTCTGTTTGTTTTCCATTAGAAACCCCAGTCTTTGTTTTTATCTCAACAAGCTGCTAAACTGCAAGCATCTGTGAGTCTGTGACTCTCCTGACATCGATCCCTTCCTGGTGTTTTCACAGTCCTACCTTCAGTCTGCACTCCTCTGACTGAGGACGGCCTGTTGAGTTCCCCTCAAATAACATGAACCATCAGACTCCTGCTGCAGTTCAGTAAACGCTGCTTGAGGCTTCATCAGGTAAACTGCATCCAAACAAGTACTGCAGCAGTGCTGCCACCTAGGGGACACACTGTGAGCTGCAGCAGCCTCTGATCCAGCACAAACAAACAAACAAATAAGCTCAAGCAGTTCAGACTTCAGTTGCTCTGTCAAATCAAGTAGAGACAGAATAATGCGGCTGCAGTCTCCATGAATGCAGATATGAGGCTACTTAACGTTTACGTTCAGCTCCAAATGTCTGTTTCATTTATTTTGTTCCCAGTTCCTGTGTGAAGGCCCTGAAACATCACCTCAAGTTCAGCTGGAGCACTGCTCATCTGCCGAAGATAATAAACTATATTTATCTACCAAAACATGACCACAATGCTGCAGAGTCAAGCTCATTATTCCCAAACTCATTCAGACACACTCGGATATGCACGCATATGGACACACACACACACACACATGCATGGCCGCACACACGCATACACACACACACAAACACATGCACACACGCAAGCATGCATGCACGCACACACGCATACACACACAAACACACACGCACGCACACACCAACTGCCAGAGGACGGAGACTAAAAGCGCAGCACTCTAACTTTCAGGCAGCTGGAGGCGATCTCAGAGGTTCCGCTGAGTGTTTTGAGTTGGTGATGTTAAAGTGAGCTCACCTCCCGCCATGGCGGTCTTCCCTTCAGACGACACCGTCACCGCTGTCGCCGCCAGCACGTACTTCACCCCTGGACATCAAAATGAATGACAATCAAACACTTTTTCTGAATCTTAAAAAAAAAGATCCCCAGAAACGAGAGAGAGCTGAAGAGACGGACCTTTGTCGTTGACAGGGAAGTAGTAGAAGCTCCCGGGGGGGTTCTCCACCGCCAGGCGGTACCACAGCGGGAAGTGGTCGATGGTGAACAGGTTGTCTTTGTCAGTTGGGGTCAAGAACTTTCTGATGGGGAGAGAAGTTCAGTGTCTGAAAAGAAGTGACGAGCGCCGACCATCATGTGGTCACATGATGTAGAAGCATGACAGCCTCCTCTGCAACATTTCAAGTTCACATTCTACAAGTACTCTCAAATAGTACTTCACATACTACGTTACTCCTTCAGTACTTGGAAGGCTAAAATGGCCCAAATATTAACTGTGCTTACTTCGCCACCCGAGTCTCCACTCCTGCGTATCTCATGACCCTCATCAGGCCGGAGCGAGTACCAAGGAAAGCTGTCTCAATGCCTGGCTCCACCCTACACACACACACACACACACACACACACACACACACACACACACACACACACACACACACGCAGTAGAAGACATCAGTGACTCAGAATCACCTCAGTGGAGGAACAAGTGTTCAACTCAGGTAGAAATACATCAAACCCTCAGGAAACCTTCTTTCCAAATGTAAATTCAGTTTTTCCATTTCGTTCCGTTTAAGAAAAAAACCTCTCGGTTAAAAACATGAATTTGGAGAGGGAGCGTCCGGGCTGAACGGGTGATGATGAGGATGGATGCGTGGGTCCCACCTGTCATTGAGCATCAGGGCGTTCCAGTAGGCCTCCAGCGGCGCCGTAACCACGGCATCAAACAAGGTTTGCTGCAGCAACACTTCGTCACCTAGGCAACAGACAAAAAGAGGATGGATAATATCTGCACTCAAAATAGGTACATATTTTTAATTCAACCGTACGTTTAATAATTCAATAAAAACAATTTCCAGAATGTCAGTGTGTCTGAGGCCAGTTGATCTTCAAGTCCCTCAAATTTAAACCACAGTAGAAAAATGGAGCTCACACTCCAGGTCGGGTTCCTTCCCCAGCAGGTAACGGATGGCGGCTTGAAGCTGCGAGTATTTTCGGTGGGCGGGGTCAATGTCCGTCTCACAGTACGTCCTGAAGACAAGATGATTATTAGACCGAGTTCGACAGGAAGGAGGTCATGTTCTGTTTCAGGGAAATTATTGGGTCAGATTGATTGTGATCACGGAGTTCTGATTCCAGCTCCCGCGCCGCCCTCCAGAACCAGCGCCTGATCACGTCTCAGTCTCATTGGCTGCTCTATAGTAACGACTCATCTGTGTTCCTGCACCAATAAACCTCCGCCCTCTGATGAGCGTGAGGGTTGGGACGTACCACTCGGAGGCGATGCTGAGGTCAGGAGAGGTGAGATCGTGCAGCCCTGCAGACGAAGGCGAAGAAGAGGAATGCGTGTGTTGCATTGTGGGTATAAAACCAAAATACAATAAAGTTCCCAACAAGACCGAGTACTGGAGGTGGATCGGTAAAGACGCTTCTGCCGTCAGTGGGGAACAGACATTCTTGCAGGGCATCATGGGATGTCGTACCTTCCTCCACAGACACGTTGGCCATGAACATGAGCTTCCCGTGACCCCTCGTCAGCACCATGCCGAAGCTGCAGGGACACACAGGACACACTGAGGCCTGGAACCTTGACTGGACATTAGGAACTGAAGACACTGCCCTCTAGTGGTCATTTGGTGCCAGTCAGCTACTACTGATTCAAAAACACATGGTTTTCAGCAGCAAAAAGGTAAACACATCAAACAAATTGTCTCGCTGCAAATAAGCGTGTGATTAAAATGTGAAGCAAAAATAAACGCCAATGCAAGAATCTGGTTTTCTGTTGAGTTACAATCGCAGCTCAATCGTCACCTCTAGCACACGCTAACATGTCAGAGTAGAAAACGGGCATGACTGACATCTTTGTACTGCTCCTTACCTTTACATTACACGTTTACTCACCAGCGTTTACTAGTTTTACCTTACATTTATAAAACAGAACAGATTCAAAAAATTCTCTGTGTGACTTTTGTCATTAAATATAATGAGCCAAGCAGTTTAGCTCCTGAAAATGAAGGACTTGACTCACCTGAAAGGTGTGTCATCAATGTTTGTGTAGAAGTACTCGTTGACGAGGAACAGAGGACGTTTCTGTTGGGGGGGGGGGGGCAAATTCATCAGTATTCAGCTGTTCAAGGGTTGGGGTTCAGGGAAGTCAAACGTCCTGACGGATGTTTGGGTGTTAAGTTCCCTCATTTCACGACTGTAAGGTACTGGTGCTGTTACTAGTTCTAGGGTACTGTACTGTCACTAGTACTAGGGTACTGGTACTGCTCCTAGTACTAGGGTCCATTTTTAAACTCTCAAGCCTGTTAACCTCAACAGTTGAACCGGCTTCATCCAGTAGATGCTAACATGATATGCTAACGCTCACTAGTCACTCCTTTTGCTAGCAGCCCTTATAAAACATGAAGTAGTGAGGAAGCAAGCATGTCGTGTGTTTACTAGCTGATGTCGTGGCGGCAGTGCTGAGGTTCTCTTGTGAGAGCTGACCAGCTCACCCCTTTATCCACCGACGCTCGGATGCTCAGACTCAGGCTGCCCGTCTCGCCCCTCACCATGGCCGTTCTCAGCTGGAGGTCAGAGGCGGGAAAGACAAGATGCTGAGTCGGCCTTTGACCAAATTATGGTTCTGTCCACATTTGAAGTTCTCAGCTGAAAATCTGAGCTGAAATAATGTGTGTGTGTGTGTGTGTGTGTGTTTACCATCTCGTCTGTATCCTCCCACTCCACCTCAGACAGATCCACACTGTTGTAGTTTGGCTTTGGCTTCAGTTTCTTTCCATCTTTGTACTGTAGGACATAGAGATGCTGTCACTTTGTGTGTGTGTGTGTGTGTGTGTGTGTGTGTGTGTTATACTGTCTTTACAGTATAAATACTTGTATCACTTCCTGTTCATGTATCTCTCAACATCATCACAGTCGCTGCAGCATCTTGAAGCTGAATTTGTCTGAAGTGCCTCACAACCCTGCTGCTCCTGATTTGGAACGTCCACCATGTTGGAGGTTCATTTATCAATCAGTTCAGTGAGGTCACAGTGACCTTCAGTCACTTCGTCCTCCAGCAAACATGAGCCTTTGTGCGAAAATTAAAGAAATTCTGGAGGCATCAGTTGATGATTAGGGAGCCTAAAACATTTGATAGAACAGAATCTGAACTGACCAGAGGTCGAAGGTCGGGGTGAGCCAGGATGTAGCCGTTGTTGGTGATGAGGAAGGCGTAGCCGTGAACTCCCAGCTGAAGAGGAAGATGTCAGAAGATAAAGGAAGCAGCAGGAATGTTGACCATCAAAGTGGAGGCGAGGGTTCTTAGCTCACCATGTATCTGGGCGCCAGCTTCATCACCTCCATCAGGGGGATGTCGGAGCCCACCACGCCCAGCAGGATGCCGTGGGACAGCTGCAGAGACACCAGACATCTTACACTCGACTAACGGACGCGGTCCCGTCTATCTGATGTCGACGTCCATCTTGTATCTGATGACCCAGAAAGAATCTGGCACCAGAACAGTTGGATGCCGTGTTTTAGGTTTTTTGGGCTCTCACACTCTCGTTCCTATGTTGACCTGTTCTGACTTCACCAACGTCGGCGCCGCTGGTCACACTAGCATTTTAGTCTCCGAGCACCAGCAAGATTACGAGAACCTGAAATGTTCATGATTACTCATCCAGGTGAGGTGGACTATACCACTCTCACAGGTACGGGTGCCCTCTCGTCTTTGTGACCCCTATTTACCAGGTCAAATTGAACGAAAATAAATTCTCATTTACAACGCAAAGGGTTCCAAGAGGCAAACAACACATGGTGCAGATACACAACAGCACAAAGGGTAAGCATGCTTCCCCCCAAGTTTAGAGCTGGACACTGACCGTCTCCTTCTTCTTGCTGAAGACTGGCATGGCCACCGAGGTCATGAGGAGGAGACTCTGAGCCTTGGTGGTGAACAGCTGGAACATTTACACAACCAGAGAGAATATGAGCACCAAGTACAACACAAAATATGGTTCAAGTGTGAAGTCACTGAGGGGGCGACTGTTCTGACAGCAACAATCAGCCGTCACTCCCGATCCGATCAGAGCAGAACTACAGCTTTCAGACACTCAGTTTCAGAGGAAAAGGAGCAAATAAAATCAGAAATGAATGTAAAGTCGATTGGGAATAAATTAAAATTTGAAAAACAAGCTCTTTGTTGATTTGCGTATTTTATATATTCATGGTAAAAGTCATTTTCAAAGAAACTCAAGCTTGTCTTTTTAACTGAGGCTCATGGATTCTGCTTGTCCTCATCAGTTAATCCATTCACATTTTTATCTCCTTATTAATTGTGGAAGTTGCGGTCCTCCATGCTTGATTGGCTGTTGGCCACTTGTTTGAAGCAGACTTGAAGCTGATGTGAGCCTGCTGGGTTGGTGGCCCACTGGTTTGTCTGTTGTTTGAGTTCTTAACCGGCTGCAGTCTGGATGAAGCCATTTGGTGCAGCTCTGATATTGAACACCAGGGGGCAGCGTTCAACTGCTGAATCTCTGATTAAAGCACACTGAAGTAAAGGAAGCGCCATCACTGCTATCAAGGTCAGGGTCATTGGGGCACCGAGGGGTCATCACATTCGATTTTGGAACTCGAGACACTCAGAAAACAGAACTTTCCTTTTTCATGTTTCTGTAAAACTACAGGTGAACTCCAGGAGTGCAGCTAGAAAAAACTTGAGGATTTCATGTGTCTTTGTTTTACAGCTCTAGAAAAGCGTGCTCATCCAACTCTTGTTACCTCCTTAGTGTTGGGAAGCTGGTGGAGAGATGGGGGGAGGCCCAGAGGATCATGGGAGGACGAGCCGAGGATGAGGGAGGAAACAGACACAGATGAAGGTGAAGTGACGATGGCGATGACTGTCAAGTTGTGTGTTGGCTTAGAGAAGCAGGACAGAGCCGCCATGTGATAAAAGACGCTGTGTCCGCTCCTCTAAGCTCTGGTTGGCCAGCTCAGCTCACCACAGTGTCCATGTACGCCTCTGTCCAGATGATGTCATGGTCGTGGTTAATGACCATCGGCCGGCTGAGCACATGCAGGTACTCCATGACGTTCTCCTGCACGTCCGCCAGCGTGGAAATGTGTGTGTAGTAACCTGAGAACACACAAAATGACATGAATTCATACTGTGGATCAATCGACGCTCTCCTGATCAAAGCAACATGCCCACTTCTAGGGAAAACCTGTAGGGAGCTGAGCCCAACGCTAGTTAGCTTAGCACAATGAACAGAAGTGGGTGGGAAGTGTTAGCATGGCTCTGTCAAAAGTCATCAGTTGTAAACAAACTCACACTCTCACACACACAGCCAACCTTTGTTGTTGCAGGCGATCCACTTGGTGTTCTGAGCAAAGGTCATCTCTCTGCCAATCAGGTAGGTGAAGACTCGAACCTGCACGGAGAAACACTCCTGATTATTCGTCACGTTGGTCCTGCTCTGTTTTTGTGCTTCGGCCAAGGGTCGATTTTGAGAGGATACTTGGAGCCGTGCCAGCGTCCTGCTGTCATCTGAAAGGAAACAGGTTAGTGTGGCCCCGCCCTCCTCACCCTGCGTTCAGGCCAGTTGAACTCCTCAAAGACAGACTCGAAGTCCTCCATCGCCCCGTCCGTGATCAGCATGATGGCCTGGTTACACATGCTGCCCTGACCACTTGCCCTTGCCTGCATAAACACACACACACACACACACACACACACGTTATTCTACTGCTACAAAGAGGCAGGCTGTTGAAGAAGAACCGTCAGTTTTATTCAGGCTGGTCTTTCTCTTGTGATTTCTTCGGTTCAGCAGGGGACCTGACCTCCGACCTCTGAGAAACAAACCTCGTTGAGGATTTTGAAGGATTCTTTCATGGCGTATTTGAGTTTGGCTTCTCCTTTGACGTGCAGCTCGTCCACCAGCATCTTAAAGTGCTGAGAGAAAGAGAGAGAGCGTTACAGTTCCCTGAGAGCACCCGGTTCCCCACAGATCCCTGCACCGAGAACCTCAGCTAGCAGGCTCGTTCGCTACTGTTGATAAAATACTGACACGCCCCTCAAGCCAGCTGAGAAAAAAACAGATCGTGTTCTACATCCGTAGAACCTTTGACAAGAAAATAGTCCATTAACCTTCATTTGCTTTTTTTTTACAAGTTCTTGTCGGGCCCAGAGGCTTTGATGGAGTCCATCCCCTCTGGAATGGTAAAAAGAAATGTCTTCAAATTTGGAAAAAACCTCCACTAAGACTCAAGAATCAACTGGTAAGCTTTTGGTGGTCAAAGGTCAAAGGTCACTGGTATCCAGCACACAACTACAATGTTGCACTCCTTGTTTAATCTTGATTTATTCAGGAGAGTTTCCAGAGAGGAATACAGCCCCAACACACACACACACACACACACACACACACACACACACACACACACACACACACACACACACACAAAAACAGCCTGAAAGTCAGCCTCAACTCAAAGAAGTAGGTCAAGAGATTGATCTGATGAGGATCCTGTGTGTGTGTGTGTGTGTGTGTGTGTGTGTGTGTGTGTGTGTGTACAAGTGTGTGTGATGGCTGTTAAGACGCATCGGCAGGTCGCTAAGCCTCAGTGAAGCAGATAACTGTCTTACCTCCCGGTTGTCCAAGTCAGCTTGGACCAGGGTTCCCTTGAAGCATGGCTCCACGTAACGGACATAGTCGGTGTACTGCAAACACACACACACACACACAATCATGAACAGAACCGTGGCACCGGGCCAGACCGCATCACTGTAACGGGTCTGAAGAGGGAGGCGACCGTCTCTCTCTCTACCGTACAGAACAGGAGTGTCTCACTGCGATGACGTTGACAAAGTCGTTCTCTCCCAGCGTGTCCAGGATGGTGTTGATGGTGTGTTTGGCGATGGTCATCTTCAGCCCCTTCATGCTGCCGCTGATGTCCACCATGATGATGATGTCCTTGGGGGACGTGGCTGCCTGGATGTACCTGCACACAGGAAGTGGAGGCAGCAGTGAGGAGGGGGCTTCCTGATGCTGTGTGGTCAGGCGGTAAAGAAAAGTTAAACCTGGCTACATTTCTTGAAGCTACAGAAACCTTGTCACGTATTCATACCTGGTATTGATTTGGAGCCGGTGGTCACATGACATCACATCTCCTGATAAAAGTAAACCTTTTTAGCCTCTCTGTGGCGGCCGACCACGAGCAGCTGACCGCCGTCCTACCGTGAGGTTTATTACCTCTGTTATAAACCAACGTCCATTTCCCGTTCAAGTGATGAATTCTGAAAGTTGTCTGAGCTGTCAATTTAATATTTCGAAACTTTTAAGAGAGAAAAAAGAAATTCAACGCCGGCGACCAAACCTGGTGTTGGCAGGGCAGAGCCGCCGTTGCTTTCATGTGAAATCGTCTCAGAACTCATTTCCTCGTCAAGCAGACGTGTCACATGAAGCTGACTGAGCTGAACGCCACGCCATCGTCCACTAATTTGGATATGAAGGTGTTGACAGGAATAATCATCACCGTTCGTGTCATCAAAGCTAATTTATTATACTTCATGTGGACAAAAACATTCAAAACATCCAACTTGTGGAAGAGTTCTTGTTTACTTCAAACAGTTTCTGCTTTACAAAGAAATGTGAGTTCGTCTCACATGCATCATCTTTACTTTGTGTTTCTAACTCATCGGGTATTCGTTTCCCTGCTGTCATTTCTGGAATAAACAAAAATAGCCGGCCTAAAAATGTTGCCCTGCAGACGCCGGGCAGCTTGTCCAGCTCAGCACAGCGCGGTGACGAGGCGTTCGGGGACATATGGAGCTCGCTTGTATCATTTAGAAATGCATGAACAGTCGCATATGGTGCCATGTGGGCAGCAGTGACCCGGCTAAGGAGCAGCTTATCGTCTTTTCCAGAGGATCAGGGCTCTGCTGGCCGCTGCTCAGCCGTCACAGCCGGCGGCGCCAGTCTGGCTGAGGAAGCCTCGTGGAGGGATTTTTACACGAGTGTTGCCATATTTCTATCCAGTGCTGGAGTTTTGGGGCACATACCGATGCTGACATGTCCTTCTAAGAATGTCTAATATCAATGCCAGATACTCCTCAAACATCCCGGCCATCCTAAGAGCTGCCGTGTGGTTGAAGTAGCAAAAGTAAAAGTACTAAATGTGCCAAACGGCCTGAGGCAGAGTTCCAGTCCGCACTGGAGCTCACAAACTGTTTTCACCGAATCTTATGAAACGTTCTCCACGTGGTCCGAGCCTGATCCGGATCGCTTTGGGTCACTGTGGATTTAAGTAGAATCTGTTATATTTCAGGTCCTGATGGATGTTGAGTGTCACGACCTTTTCATGTTTTCACTGAGGGACAAATGTGACGCACGCACACAAAACCTGTCTCTGCAGACATTTTGTCTCCTTCAGAAATGAGACTCACCAGTTTCTGTTCCTGCAGTCAAATGCCGCCACGCCGTTGGAGTCTGGTGTCCATTTGATACCTGAGAGAGGAAACGTGGAGTCGGTCACACGCAGACAGTGATGTCACCCACGCTCACGAGGACGGACACAACAACCAACCAACGTGCTCTCCAGTGAACTGACAGACTTTTATAATCTGCATTCTGGGATTTAGTTTTTCAGTTGCTGCCGTGTCATGTGACCTACAGACGCCAAAGCACCAGGTATCAGTGCTAAACCGGAAATTTAGGACACGCCTCTTTTTATTGCCTCCTACTTTTTAATACAAAGTGCAACCTTTATTGTTACTGCAGCCTCCAGGCAGTACTAACGCTGTACTACCAGGCTCAAGTAAGATAAGGATGAAATACACATTTACTAGCGAGATGATTCTCTGCGTTTTGACGAATGCTAAAAATGGTGACCTTAAATGTGACCTCACCAGGGTAGATCCTGAAGAAGCCCGTGGAACTGCCAAAGTACTGCCAAGTGAGTGTCGGGTCCTTCTGGAAGTTACCGATGAAGACATCGTTCAGCGCTTCCGAGTTGTAAATGGCATTGAGTATGTTGGGATCTGCGCGCGCACACACACACACACACACACACACACACACACACACACACACACATCACACAGCTGAAACCTCTTTGCTATTGCAGATAGCCAATGTGGAGTTTGACCTCTGACCTTTGTTGTAGACGTTGGTGGGCACCTGGATGTTGCTCTGCTGCGTGTTCACCGGCATTTTGTTGAAGTGTTCGTTCTCTTCGAGGGGAAACTCGCCACCCAGCTCCATGTAGTTGCCGTCCTCGTCCATGGTGTTGATCAGCATGGAGTTGTAGTAATCAAACTGAGAGGAGAGAGGACAGGAAGTCTTTGTGAGACACCCAGTACAAATAAAACCCGCCGTCACGTGAGCCAGCTGTAATTCAGGAGTGGCAAAAACAACATCCAAGCACAAGAACCCTTAAAGAAAGGGAACTGTGTTCAGGAGAGAACCATCAGTGTTCTAAACAGACCAATAAAAATGGATGTCACTTAAAAAAGGGAGGTAAAATAATGTTGGCCTTGGCGTGGAGATGCAGACCGGCTGAGTCCCTGTCTGAGGTCTTCATCCCAGTCCGAAACAGACAGGACTTCCTCCAGTCTGCTACCTGCGCGCTGTCTCTGGACTGATTAGTTTGATGTCCGTATTGCTGACCTGGATCAGATGTTCTTCATGCACAGTCTCATTTTGTACGCCGATGATGCTCCTGTGTTTTGCTGTGGTGCCACCCTCACTCAACAACTGCACATTCATTTGCTTACATGTTAATTAATTCTTACACGACCACATTTTACTCCAGTGAATTCCCATTTATTGCTCGGCTGGTCCCCACGGCTCAGGGCCGACCCAGTTTCCTCACAGGATCAGTAAAGTTTGGTCTGATCTCATTTCAGGTGTCAGCTGAAGACTTAAAGCTTCAATCTGCTGCAGCACACAGCACAGACTGGCCTGCAGTTACCTCACATGCTACACTTAGCTTTGAGCTAAAAACATAGCTTAGCATACATGGGATGACGCAATTCAACTTTCCGATTTTTATTTACCTGTATTGTGAGCTGAAGTAAATTTAAAAATCATGCAAACATCTGAGATGGTCCTTCGAGGATCAGCTGATTACTCACAAGGATGAAAGAGAAGCACCAACCTCGAGTGTTGCGTTGAACTCGTGGTACAGGTCGGCGTCCTCTGCTGACTCGGCTAACCTCTGAGACAAAGACAGGAGCATAAGAAACCCAGCAGAAACGATAAAACTAGGGTTGTAGATGAGAGTCCGGCGGCTGAGCTCCACGCCACCTAGAAACCGCATCATTCCTGGCAGTCCTGCCGAAGCCGACTTCCTCACCTTCACTGACTTCATCTTGCTTCCCAGCATCCGTTCGATTTCATCGGAATAATCCCTCACCAGGTTCTCACCGTCCAGCTCCACGATCTTCACGACCGACTCCACGTCCTTCAGTTTCTGAGAGGAGGGGGAAAAAACGCACCAAAAGAAAAACAGCTGAACTCAAGAAAGGCAGCTCGCTTGAATTTTTATGAAGTTTTTGCTCACAGAAAGACATTCTCAGAGAAAGAGGGTCCACGGCCTTTGGGTCGGTTCGTGGGACACTGGGGTTCCAGAATATTGCGGTCACCCGGTGCACGAGCAGGTAATAATGCTAAGCATGTAGCGGCAGGTTTCCTTTCACCAGGCTGGCCAGATGCTCCTGCACATTCATCAGACTGAGCCGCGACAAATTCGTATTCATGAACTTTAAGTTGGAATCTGCTGATCCAGCAGAAGCCTTGATTTGATCGGCTTTGTTCCAGGAGGTTTCCAGTGAAACTGATCTCTGATGATCAGATTAGCTTGTTTTTATCAGAGAAATTAGATTGAGAGACTCGCTCACAGATTAAAGCAGCTGCTGGGACGTGTCGGGGGGGGGGGGGGTCACAGCGAAGCTCTCTGAGGTAATCAGGTCACTTTCTCTGGATCAGGAAGCTCGACATGGATCAGCTGACTGATGGGGGGGCGGCGGCCCAGGCTGCTTATTTACACTCCGAATTACTCGATTAAGTCATTTGCTAATTCCAATTAGTCCAAGCAACCCACTTACTGAGGCAAATAGATGAGCAGAGCCAAACGTTGCGTGTCTCTGATGATCCACTTCTACTCGCCTGAAACCTCGGTAGAACCGAACCTGCCCTTTCTGGATCGAACTGGGAGCTGGCCGTGAATAAAACCAGTGATAAACTGGGAGCTGGCCGTGAATAAAACCAGTGATAAACTGGGAGCTGGCCGTGAATAAAACCAGTGATAAACTGGGAGCTGGCCGTGAATAAAACCAGTGATAAACCGGGAGCTGGCCGTGAATAAAACCAGTGATAAACCGGGAGCTGGCCGTGAATAAAACCAGTGATAAACCGGGAGCTGGCCGTGAATAAAACCAGTGATAAACTGGGAGCTGGCCGTGAATAAAACCAGTGATAAACCGGGAGCTGGCCGTGAATAAAACCAGTGATAAACTGGGAGCTGGCCGTGAATAAAACCAGTGATAAACCGGGAGCTGGCCGTGAATAAAACCAGTGATAAACCGGGAGCTGGCCGTGAATAAAACCAGTGATAAACTGGGAGCTGGCCGTGAATAAAACCAGTGATAAACTGGGAGCTGCAACAAGTAATCCAGCAGGGATCCACTGGGAGAAAGTTAATTACCAGCTATTTTCATATGAATTAGAATTATTCAGTCTTTTTTCAAGCAAACATGTCAAACGTTTGCTGGCTCCACCATTTTGAAGGATTTGATGCTTTTCTTGTCATTTATGACCAAAAAAAGTGAGTGTCCCTTCGGCCTCGGGGGAATTATGACGAGCGTTCATTAACTTTTCTTGACGTTTTATAAACATAAAACGATTTATCGAGTGGTGGTGAAAATAACTGGAGGATTAAGTGATGATGAAAATGACCACTGGCTGCAGCCCAGTGAAGCTGAATACAAATTTGATATCCAGTATTTGTAGAGCTGCAGTAGTAATAAATGTTCTTCAGAGCTTCACACGTCATGCCAGTGTGCAGGGTCACGCTCAGGCTTCTCAACAGACGTGTAAACTCTACAGCTGGACACCGTCATTTAGACTTGAGGTTCACAAAAGATTCAGACAACCTCAGTTTAATCCTGCCCTGCTACACAGTTTGAAACCAGGGATATCAATCTGTCAGATGAGAGGCAACACAACAGAACTGAGCATTGTCCCCTGAGAGGAGGACCTGGAGCAGTACAGGTGTGTTGTGTAATCCAGGTGAACTCAACACGGCTATGGAGTTCCTGGGGATTTTTCCCTCACAGAAATCTGGATTTGGAGCAAAGTGAAGGAAAAAACAAACAAAACAAAAAAAAAAGGCTTCAGGGTTGAAAAAGCCGGACCGGATCAGACTGGACCGGCCCTGCTGGGGTTTTTGGATCATCGTTGATGAGTAAACGGTCGTTGGTCCCTGCCACAAGTCCTGCGGTTACCAGGTTAGCTGCCAGCAGAAGAAAGGAGACTTGGTGTGTCCGGTCAAGCCGCTGCCATCATGGGTGGGAGTGACGGCAAAGCTGAACTTGCTGTCATTTTGTGGTGCCTTTCTGGGTCCGTCGGCCTCTGCTTCCTCCACCCGCTGAGCTCCTGCACGCCAGTGAGCAGGCGGCTGCTGTGTTGCTGGAGCATTAATGACCTGCCACTTATTTCTGTTCGTGGGTGACAAGTTAATACCCATAAAGCCCAGTTAATGAAGTTTGCTGCTTTCATTTTCAATAGTGTGTATTTATTTGTGTTCAGCCCAGGATATCTTCACGGTCCAAGTACTTCCATGCTGTCTGCTCCCATCAGACTGGGATGGTTTAACGTCGTCGGGAGGTTTTCTGCTGATGCAGCAACCACATTTATGCTTGTTTTGCTTTTGGAATTTAAAAAAATCAGAGAGATTTTGCCATTGTGAGGTATTGGTAATGTCCCCACCACACCCAGGCCTGCCTGCTACACAAACTGTACTTGTATTAGCTGCTAATCCTGTTAGCGTTGTGAAGGCTAGCTCTTATCAGAGTGAATGCTGTTTACATTTTAAACTTCATGTCAGCAGCAAAAAAGGGAGAAGGGGAGATTTCACCTCGTGCCATCAACTCATAACGAGGCCTGCTCATATTGTTCCTCCCTCTCTCGTTCATTTCCAGTATTTTTAACTTTGTAGAATGAAGTTACATGAACTCAAGCTTGCGTTTGCATTCTGTTTCCTAAAATGCTGGCCTGTCGAGCGCTGGCGCACCTTCTCACCCTCCGCTGGCGTCTGAGACCACCACCGCTCTACTGGGTTGTCGGGAACGGTGTCTCTCCTCGCGTCTCACAGTTGTTTGGTTCTGTGAGGGCTGCCGACTCTCGTCGTACACAGGACAGCTGCTTTGAGCGATGACCGCCATTGTCTTCATCAACTACAAAGGTTTCTGCTTCTTTTCCTTTAAAAGGAATTGCAAGATATTGCAGTTTGAGGTGGATTTAATGTCCCGGCAGACATGCTGGCGCTCACCCCAGGAGGTGGTGGTGTGGTTGAAAGCAGACTGGCCCTGATGAATCTACATCTGACGGATAAATGGATGAATGTCTAAAATCAGAATGGGCTACAAATCCTGAGGCCAGGAAAGAAGGCTCGGGCCTAAATCTGGGCATTACCATGATCCGCACACGCGCGTGTGCGCGTGTGTGTGTGTGTGTGTGTGTGTGTGTGCGCGTGTGCGCGCATAAACCCATAAATACACCCTCACACACATACAGAGCCTCCCTATTGCTCCCACTACTGAACTCGTGTAATGTTCTGTTTCTTGTTTCAACATTTAAATTTCCGGCAAAATATCCTGGAGGCTGAACGTAGAAAATGTTTCCTGATCAACAGTTTCACGCCGGCCGCGGCTGACAGAGGTCATGTGTCGCCTGGAGCTCTGGCGAATTGAAGGTTAACTGATGGAGTGTGGTTCTTCTTTGAGGTTTTACAGCAGTTGGCCTCAGAGTCTCGTATCCTTCACAGTTGCAGTGATGAAGTCCAGTAGCGCCACAGAGCCTTGATGCCACCGTGAACATTGCTGGTTGTCCTAGCCAAGGCGATCCCTTTGACAAGCTCCACCCCTTTTCCTTTTTGCTTGCTGCTGCAGTCAAAGTCCCATTTGCCACATGAAACAACAAATTCCAAATGAATATTCCAGACAAACCCAATAGGCCGATTTACCCCAACGCTATCAGGACCATCGCTGCATCCTGAGCTCGGCGCCGCACCAATCGTTTACCTTGCAGAGACACAAATGAGGCTGAGCATTATTTTCTAGACACTTGATGAAGCTGCCCGGTGGTGACATGAATCAAGAAGTTTTGTGTTTCTGAGCGTTTGCCAGTGTTGGGTTGCCTGCTTCCAACATGGCGACGGATTCTCAAACCTTCCCCCCGCGCGGTTCACCTGTTAGTCTCACAATGCCAGACATGGACACCTCCGCCTACTGAAGTCTGAGGGCTTTTGAATGTCAGATAGTTGCCTAGACGGCGGTGAGATGAAACACCCCCAACTGTCCTAGCAAATCTCTTGACGCAGTGATTATGGATGTCCTGAGCGATGTTGGTTGTTCAGCTTGAACCTTCATGTATTTGGCTGCAAATGCAACACACGCACACTTGTAGGGAGGTTTCTTTGATTGACGCTTGGTCCTCCTTTGATGCTCATGTTGCAGGCAGGACTGTGAACTGACAGAAGTGAAGCTCTAGGGTAGGACGGGGAATGCGGGTCACTGGTGCGAGAGCAGATCAGCCTCAACCATGGTCTTGTTGTTAAGCCACTTAGTGGTCCTCAAGCAACGACTTGACTGTGTTGCGGGGTCAAGAGCTGTGCGGAAGCGTGCACATCAGCACACGTTCCTCGTGCCCTTTATGCAGAGTTACATCACAAATTTTGGACCCTCCGTGGACTTTGGTCTGCAGACCCTCATGAACATAAACTGATGACTACACTTACAGCACGGTGACCAATGTGGACCCCAACAGACATGGAAACCATGAATTGGCCTAAAATGCTCCATCCACTCGTAGCAACCCAACCTCTGAGGATTCCCTCAGTCTCCACAGGTGAAGTGAGCCTGCTGGACTCTGGTGTTTACCTTCTGCAGCAGCAGCGAACCAGAGTATTTGGCTGTGATGTCCCGCAGCTGAACGGAGAAGACAGACGCCCACTGCTGCACTCTGAAACGCACACAGGTGACAATCAACAGCAGAACACAAGGGGCAAATTCAGCCTGCAAGGACGTGAGAGCAACAGCGCGACAGAAATACTGCTTACTTCACGCAAATGCTGGATGTAAAAAGCTGCGTCTCTGACGATGGCTTGTCAGTTGCCAAGGCAACGTTTTTGCAGTGAGTTACAGCAGAAAAGGCACTTAGATATGACAGTGATGAAAGAGATTTAGATAATCTGTTCTTCATCTAGGTCACAGCCGAGAGCTGCAGGTGTTTACTCAGCACAAATTCCCATAACGCAACACAATCTAATAAACCACACAGAGGTGGAGGCAGAATTACGGGGAAGCCGTCGGGACCCATGACAGTTTGAGTTCTGTTCCATTGGAGGTAGAATTTTAAAAGTCTCATTTAAAAAGAAATAGAAATCGAACATTCGTTTGACTTGTGAAAACTGTCTCAGCTGAAGCTGCGCCTCCCAGTTCTGGTCCTTTACAGAGCACTTTAGACGTCAGGTTAGGCGTCAGGCCTCAGTAGATCAAAGCCCTCCTAATCCATTAACGCGCTTTAAGGGATTCATAGAACTCTGACCTGTATTCTGCATGTAATGCTAAAATTGCAGTCGTGTTTGTTTCTTCCTGACAACGACACGACAACACAACACTGTAAAAGTTTGCGCTCTTTTTGTCCAACCAAAACCGTTCAGCCGAAGGACAAGAAGTGAGCAGATATCAGACGGGGCCCTGCGGCCGTGTTTGTTCAGAACAAGCATGCAAGCTACTGTAGGTTTTCCGGGAGGGGGGGGGGGGGCATGCGCATCTAAAATGAACTTCCCTGTTCGATGTCATTGCATCTGCACACTAAAGCTTTAAATTTACTTCATATTTCCATTAAAATAACGTTTCATATTAACGTTATCAAATGTAGTCAAAGTGTTCAGTTTAAAAAAAGATTTGTGTGTTTGTCCCATGGAGTGGGGGGGGGGATCTAAACGATGGCGGTGACTGTCCCAGCCTGTGGCGGTGGATGGGCTGGTGAATGTGGGTCATAGTGGAAGGTGACCGGCCTGATGGGGTGTGGCTGGTGGCCAGTGGGCCATGTTGGCTCACAGATGGCGATGGAGGAGGGACAGTGTGCCCTCCAGGAAGTTGCATTACTGAGCGTCCTGCTGCAGGGGGCGGCCGCTGCTGCACGCTAACGCTGTCTGACAGACTCATGCTAACGAGCTTGTTTAGGAACCACCGGCCATGGATGAGGGATGCAGCTGAAGAACTGATGGTTGTAACTTGAATCCAGCTGCACCGATGTGACGTCTCACTCATCCCTGTCCAACCTCTGAAATACGCTGAGCAGTCGCGAGTTGGTGTTCTCATCAGACCGGAATGATCCGTGGTCCAGTCAGACCACTTCACACTTCAGTATCTTTGGCCACCCTAGAAAATATATCTCCCTAATTTTTGTATAAAACTTTCACGTGTCAACTGATGAGTGGAAGACTGGGACCTCGTAGTGCACGCCTGTTTCTGGAGAAATGAATGGAGAGAAAATTCACTCAACTAAAAAAAAAGAAAAATGTGCATGATGTGTGCTTCCACCGTCTGGTCTGAGGTGAAAAAAGGCTTGGTGACTCGTCGACAGAGGAACCAGTTGTAATTACTCCTAACTACTAGCTACTATTGGCCTTGCAGCTGCTCTCAGGAAATGAAGAGGAAGTTTGGGAAGATGCTGGCGGCAGAAACAGCTGATCAGTCACATGAGTCAGAGATGAAGGCGTTTCCAAAAGTGAAGGGTGTTTGCTAAAACCTGACAGGAAGAGTGGAGGTGTGATGGCAGTGTTGCAGCTCGAGTCGTGGACAGAAACAAGAAAAGGAGTGTGTTCCCTAAGGAGGGTCGTCAGCACAGTGTCCACAGGGAGACGTCCATGAAGTCTCTGGTGTCTGAAAGGAGTCCAGGCAGGTGATCAGAGCTCTCATCAACTCTGGATCGAGATCATGTTGGACCACAGTCCTCCTGACGCAGAGGCACCTCAGGGAGCCTCGGTAGGCTCAGGCCCGCGTTGAACAGGCAGCTGTAGGTCTCAGTTCTGGGCTGCTGGAGGAGTAGTTTGTTTTTCCAGTGGCTGAAGGGCCACGATGAACCACTGCTGCTTCATTTCTTGTCCATCGCTGACTGTTTTTGGTTTTGTGGTTGATTCTGCAGTGGTTCATTAAAAATGTCAGATATAAAGTTTGGGCTGGTCTTGTGGGTCATGGTAACCCCTCCCCAAGCCCCTGACAAAAGTGGCTCTTAGTTTGAGACCTGCAGAGAGTTGGAACCAGTTTTACCAGCAGCAGGACATCTCTGCAGCGCCGCCATATTGATTTAAGAGTGATTTACACAGATGCCTTCTAACAAACATACCACATTCCTGCAATGTAAAAACTTCAGTGATATTTTCCAGTTTAACTACGATTAACTGTCAGCCCGACACCAAGAAGCTGTTGACGCTGTGCTAAAGTTTAAGTTGAGGGGGAACACATGGACATGAGAGGAAGAGACGTCATCCTGATCTTCTCACAGCAGATGGGGGACAAATGGAGCTGACACCTAGAGGGAGAACCGAGGGAAACTTACGTCTCTGGTGGGATCTTCATCTGAGCCTGAGCTGTAATCCACAGACAGAAAAATCCCAGAATCCCCAGGAGCTTCCTCCTCCCCGACACAATGTGCTCCATCCTGCGTCCTCCTGACACCAGATCCTCGGATTGTATTTTTCTGAGGTAGTTCCACGATCTGCGATCAGTTATGACAGTTCAAGAGGATCAGCAAGAGTTTGTAGGACACGGCTTCCTCATGCTGGCTAAAGAGAGAGGCTGACGGCGCTCTTTCTGCTGGGTTTGGGAGCCCCAGTGCTCTCTGCCATTTTGGGATTAACCCATCCTGCTGCCACCATCGGCTCGCAGAAGAAACCGAAGATCTTTACTTTTGACATTCAAGACAGAAATGGATCGAGATGAATCACGCCGTGGCACCAGAAGAAACTCTGTTACTTCATCAGACTTCAGGAGAGAAGTTTGGTCTGCGCCTGCTCCGTTTCTGGCAGGCTGCTCCTCAGGACGCCAGCGCCAAGAAGTGAGCACGAGAGAGCGCTTGCAGCCTGCAGGAGATGTTGCAATCGCTCGCCTCTTCTGTCGCCCAATTTGCTACATAATCCACTTGGATTAAAAACTCTTCTTCCCCACTGAGAGGGGGAGAGAGAGAGAGAGGAGGGAGGGGAGGGATTTGGAGCCTGGGATTGGACCAGAACTCTATTTTATTTAAGAGGATTAGAGACAGACTCGTGTCTGACCAATCAGAGCTGCCAGAAGGGAAAAAAACCTGAATTCAGTTTGGCTGAGAGAGAGAGAGAGAGAGAGAGAGAGAGAGCGAGGTAGCAGTGACACAGTGGCCTCAAAAATACACGCTCGGCAAATAAATAGACACATACTTGGGTCCTCACTGACGCCTCCTGGAGGACTCTTCCTGAACCTGTGGGGCCCAGCAGCTCAGAGGCTAACGTGTAGCTCCCAGGGTTCAGGCTTGAGTCTTCTAGACTCTCATGTTCAATGGTAGAGGTCTGGACCAGACGGGCTCGGGGCAACAGTGTGGGAGTGTCCTTGAATGAGATACTGAGCGCGCGTGTGTGTGTGTGTGTGTGTGTTGTGATTTTCATTTAACACTAAAAACTAAATACATTGCCTCCCAGTGGTGTCGCAGCCCAGGTAGAAGGTTTCAGTCACTGCAGACTTCACCATGAAAGAAACTTGAGTGCAGGAGAATTCCGGAAGAATTGTCAAATTGTTCCCAGCGGATATCCAAGGGTCGTTCAGTTTGAACGCAATCCCCGCCCACAACACGTTACACAAGACAACACAACCAGAAAAGAGAAACTAAAATCAAGTAGCAGGTCTCTTGGCTTCATTGGTACATAAAGAGTCCGTCTGCAGTGGTCAACGCACTTTGGGTTCAAAGGTTTTATGATCATACACACAAATGAACAAAATCAATGCAAGGAAATTCTTAGTTTGTTGTCCCTCCACCCTGATGACATTATTGATTGATACTGTTGATGCACCAGTAATGCAGTGTGGAAGTGTTGTGGAGCCGTGAGGAGCCGTCAGACCCCTGAGGAAGCGTGGGGCCACAGCGTCCTCTGGTGGTGGTGTTAGCGATTACATCCAATCCAACCGTTGGAGGAAACGCTGCTGCAGATCTGTCACTGTGCTGTGTCCTGCTGAAGACTCAAGCATGACCATCAAGGAGCAGTTGCAGCAAAGGATTTCGAGCTGTAAGAACTGTTTGCTAAATGAAAGCCCCCATCATGTGATTCATGTGATGTCTGCGTTTCTTGGCTCTGGTTCATCCCTGATGCTGATCAGTCCATTCTCACCCTGGTAAACCCTTCACCCATGAAAACGTTGCCTTTCAGCGTCGTGACCCTGTCACTGTTGTGATTCAGACTCTACTGTCGAGCAGCGCAACAGGAATTCATTTTCTCATATGGATTTGATGAGGTTCAGGCTTCTCTGTTGTATAAAAATTCAATATTCCATGAGTCCGTATTTTCAGTCAAAAGAGAATGATTTCTACTGTTTTAGATGGATTCAGGTGTAAAAGACAACATCATGTTAACGATAAAGAAACTGGTGACTGAGTCGATGGAACACAAGCTGATGTTCTTCATTTGTGCGACGTGACAACAGAGTTCAGTCAGCCTTGGATAACCAGCGCAGTCACCCTGAGACCTCCTGTGTGTGTGTGTGTGTGTGTGTGTGTGTGTGTGTGTGTGTGTGTGTGTGTGTGTGTCTGACTAAATCTTGAGATTCACTGCAGAGTTGTAGAGCTGAAGTGACAAGACCTACAAACCCTGATCTCAGTTTGTCTCTCTCTCTCACACACACATACACATTCATTCTCATTCACTCTCTCACACACACACACACACACACACATTCATTCTCATTCACTCTCTCACACACACACACACACACACACACACACATTCATTCTCATTCACTCTCTCACACACACATACACATTCATTCTCATTCACTCTCTCACACACACATACATTCATTCTCATTCACTCTCTCACACACACATACACACACATTCATTCTCATTCACTCTCACACACACACACACACACACATTCATTCTCATTCACTCTCTCACACACACACACACATTCATTCTCATTCACTCTCTCACACACACATACACATTCATTCTCATTCACTCTCTCACACACACATACATTCATTCTCATTCACTCTCTCACACACACACACACACATACACATTCATTCTCATTCACTCTCTCACACACACACACACACATTCATTCTCATTCACTCACACACACACACACATTCATTCTCATTCACTCTCACACACACACATTCATTCTCATTCACTCTCTCACACACACTCATTCACTCACACACACACACACATTCATTCTCATTCACTCTCTCACACACACACACATTCATTCTCATTCACTCTCTCACACACACACACATTCATTCTCATTCACTCTCTCTCACACACACACACATTCATTCTCATTCACTCTCACACACACACATTCATTCTCATTCACTCTCTCACACACACTCATTCACTCACACACACACACACATTCATTCTCATTCACTCTCTCACACACACACACATTCATTCTCATTCACTCTCTCACACACACACACATTCATTCTCATTCACTCTCTCACACACACACACATTCATTCTCATTCACTCTCTCACACACACACACATTCATTCTCATTCACTCTCTCACACACACACACATTCATTCTCATTCACTCTCTCACACACACACACACACACATAAATAATCTACTTTTGTGATCACTCCATGTTGGAGTTGTTCAAACAAACACGTTCACCTCCTTGATGGGTTTGTGGTTTGAACTCTGTTTATTCACGTTTCCAACATGGATGAAAAGTCACCAAATTACGATGTTTTTTTGTCAAATCCGATGTGTCGCCATATTTGACCTCGGTCCTTGAAATCCTGGGTACGGCCCTGCACTCCACGGCTGTGCAACATCACCAAAATCTCATCTTCTGAAATTTCATGTTTTCTGCAAATTCATTGAATAAATTGTTCCTATAAAATCAACAAAAGGAATTCTCTTTTTCTTCTTCTTACAAAATGAAAAAGAGCTAAACGTATTTGTTTATTTGTTTCCTTTTATCCTTTCTTTTGGAAAATTCTCTCTATTTGGTTTGACACCGTTTTGGTGGACGTGGTTCACGCTGTTGTTCCTTGAGTCGGGTTGAGAGAAGAAGGTGACGCATCGTCTGATGATGTAAATGCTGCACAGCTGTAGTACCCACAACTGTAGTACACACAACTGTAGTACACACAACTGTAGTACCCACAGCTGTAGTACACACAACTGTAGTACACACAGCTGTAGTACACACAACTGTAGTACCCACAGCTGTAGTACACACAACTGTAGTACACACAACTGTAGTACCCACAGCTGTAGTACACACAACTGTAGTACACACAACTGTAGTACCCACAGCTGTAGTACACACAACTGTAGTACACACAACTGTAGTACCCACAGCTGTAGTACCCACAGCTGTAGTACACACAACTGTAGTACCCACAGCTGTAGTACACACAGCTGTAGTACCCACAGCTGTAGTACCCACAGCTGTAGTACACACAGCTGTAGTACCCACAGCTGTAGTACCCACAGCTGTAGTACACACAGCTGTAGTACACACAGCTGTAGTACCCACAGCTGTAGTACCCACAGCTGTAGTACACACAACTGTAGTACACACAACTGTAGTACCCACAGCTGTAGTACCCACAGCTGTAGTACACACAACTGTAGTACCCACAGCTGTAGTACACACAGCTGTAGTACCCACAGCTGTAGTACCCACAGCTGTAGTACACACAGCTGTAGTACCCACAGCTGTAGTACCCACAGCTGTAGTACACACAGCTGTAGTACACACAGCTGTAGTACCCACAGCTGTAGTACACACAGCTGTAGTACCCACAGCTGTAGTACCCACAGCTGTAGTACACACAGCTAGTACATTGAGTGCACTGCTCAACATCACAACTCCTCTCCTGACTCCAAATGCTACGGCAAACTGAAAATGACCGAAGACGTCTTGGTGTCTCAGGAAGGCTCGTATTTGCTCACCAGACCAACAAGGGACCGCGTACTTCCTGTTTACACCTTGAAGGAGGCTTTCATCATCACGATTGTTACTGAAACCGTGATGATGAAAGTTACGGGTATCTGGTATAAACATTGAGTGATGACTCATCAACGTTCTCCGCCCCTTCTAAGTTTCGCCTGCTGCTGTTTGCGGTCCCCTTTGCTAGCTTGTAGCAACGGCTGCTCTGAACAAAGGAAGTTCTCTCCAGGAGTCTGATTGTCCAGTCAGACAGGACTGCTCTGTTCTTTGGCTCATCGTTGTACTGACATAGACACAACTTGAATATTTCACCATGTTTCCAGTATAGAACATAGCTGGCAGTGCAGTCCTGCACCAGGGAACGTTTGGGAACAAACAACTGTACCAATGGCTGCAGTGAAACGGAACCATAGTCACTGAAAGTGGGGCCCCTCCTCTGTAGGAAGGTGGTTATGTGACTGGCACGTTGCGATGGACACCAGCTGACCTCTGACCCCCAGGTCAGAGCCCAATGACAAAGCGCCTGGTGTGTCCTGAAATCAAGAGTTGCAATTAAGTCCAAGTATTGGGAGGCGTACTGAGCATGTGCAGAGGAGGTGGGGCAGCGGGTGTTAACAGGAAAGTCAGATGCTCAAAACTCATGTCCCATCTGGACATGTTCATGTTACAGATGTTGCGTCCCAGTGGACATCTGTGCCAAATGTGAAGAAATGATCTTCAAGTGTTCCCGAGAACGAGACGGAACCCACAAAGATGTAATGACAGCTTCCTTGTGAATTCGCAGCGTTTAACGGTGAGTAACGGCTGAAGAATGAGGAACGTTTGGTCGAGTAGGACTGGCCTGGGGCCTGGGGGGGTGGGGGCCAGGGGCCTGGGGGGGTGGGGCCAGGGGCCTGGGGCCTGGGGGGGTGGGGCCGGGGGCTCCCTGTGTTGTGGGGATTTCTGGGTGCCCTGGTGGCCTTGTCCTGACCTGCCTGTTATCCTGGGCTGGGGGCGTGATGTTCTGGTCCCCCACATCGGCTAAAGTCAGCTACCCACAGCATCCAAGACAAACCGTAGCACACACACATACACACGCGCATATACACATACACACATACACGCACACACTCGCATACTACACACTTGCATACATACACACACATACATACACACATACACACACATACATACACACACATACACACATACATACACACACATACATACACACATACACATACATACACATACATACATACATACACACACATACACACATACATACACACACACACACACACACACATACACACTCAGACATTTATTTTAAAATTATATTAAACCAAATGGTAACCCTGCACTGGAAATTCTGCAACCAAGGTTTTTTTCCTCTCTCTGTTGTTTGTTAGTTCATTTTTGTCCCCCCTGTCTTCCCTGTCCTGTCCCTGTTCTCTCTTCCTCCGGTAGCTTCACCAATGAACCAACACATTCCTAATAAGATCAAACACAAATGGCGCTAGGAGGAGTTTATCAGGTTCCTCCTTTGCAGAGTGGAACTGCTTCAGGACAACGAGGCAGCAGGAACATGGATGCTGCTGCTCAACAGGACAGGGACAGAGTTGGGCTTCTAAACTCACAGTTTTTTCTTCAGTTCACCTCCAGCTGCATCATCACCTGTTCACGTTCTGGTTAACCTAACCCAGGGTTAACCTAACCCAGGGTTAACCTAACCCAGGGCGACGTCACTTCACACACATCTTGTGTGCTGTGTGTTGTGAAAGTATTTTCTTCCTCTCTGCACTTTTGTGTGTCCTGCGTCTCTACACAGCAAACAGCTGCTGAGCTATCAAAGTCCAGCCCATCAATCTGAGCCTTGTGTTAACACGCCACCACTGCGTGTGTGTGTGTGTGTGTGTGTGTGTGTGTGTGTGTGTGCTGGGGGGGTTCATCCCTCTGATATGGAGGCTTAGCTGGCCTGGGGCACAACAATGGTCATATTGAGGAGGACGCTGCCCCGCGTGGCCTGCTGTGGTTGGCGGGTTTGGGGGGTGATGGGGATGTTTTTGGTATGCGTGGAGACCCTAAGCCCTGCAGCTGTCGCCTGGCACGCTCCGGCCTCGGGGAGAACCGACAGCTAACGTCAGTGCCAAGTGTCCTGCTACGGCCGATGGTGGGGGCATCTGTCATCATGGGGCATCTGGAGGGTGGCGTGGGGGGGGGGGGGGGGCAACGACCAGCGCAACCCTAAGAACTCCTCACAGCCGTCTGCTCCAGCGCCACCTCCACCCCTTGGCTGCATGTCACCCAGCTGCTTCACCCTCTGATGCCCTGTTAAGATGGAACATGCTGCAGTTTTAGCGTCCACTTGTTTATACTTGGATGTGCTGTCCAGTCCCAGCGTTGAACCAGCAGCTGTCAATCTCACAAAGTAGGCCACTCGTCAACCAGCTGGTTTGTGGAAGCTCAGAGAGTTCAGATGTGAAGAAGGAGCCTGAGCACTGACAAGAAACCACGTTGTTTCTCTCGCTGATGGGTTAGCGTTCCCGAACGCCACCATGCAGTGTCGCCATGTCACAGACTGGGAACCTGTAGTTCTACTTGAGGTTTGTGCCTCTGTTTGAGTGAGAGGGCGGCGTTCCTGATACATACAGGTGATTTTTGAGTGACCTCTAGCTGTGTGCGCCTCCACTACGTGACAGCTGTCAATCATTCCCTCCAGGAACCGCTCGCCTGTATAAAAACAGCACAACGTGGATGTAGTGTTTGTTTCTTTTCTGCGAAGGTCCCCATCAGCACCAGGCTCACTCAGCCCAGGAGACCGCGGTGACCAGAGCCGCTGTCTTGATGCACGCTGACTTAAAAGATGTAACGAAGGCAGATTTCATGGCCGTCTCTTTTTCTATCCTAGGGGACATTTTAAGATTAAAATATAAATTCTTAGCCACATGAACAGCTGTTGTTGTTGTGTATCTATAAGCCCGTGAAACCCTAACCCACCTCCCACAAATGAAACGTCAAGAGTTCACGTGCAGAATGAGCCAAATAGGAGCTCTGGTTCACGATGGACTCCAACCTGTCCAGACTGGTTGCCAGCCCCAAAACACACACACACACACACACACACACACACACACACACACACACACACACACACACACACACAGCTTTACTTTAATTAAAACTAGACATTTGAGTCAAACGTATTTGTAAGACAGATCTCATGGAGTGATGCGACCCTGTGAGCAGCACTAACATACAAACACAACGAAAGAAAAATTCCAGATGAAAAAATGCCACCATAGTTTGGAGGATATTAACACTCCCAATAAAACCAGATCACAATTTTCTCAATAACAGACAGTCAATAATCGCTCTCCCAGGCAGGAATCAGACTTCCCTACGCGCTGGGATGCTGTTCTCACTCTCATCAGCTGAGGAGGTCAGTGGTGCTCGTTGCTCCACTGAAACCAGAGCCGGAGGTATGAGAGGATTTTGTAACTTCACACGTAGTTTGGAGCCAACCGAGGTCCAGCATGGCTGTGGTTACTTCGTAGGTCCGTCGCTTGTGCTCCTGATCGGCCTGTAATGTTGTCGCCCTTCTGTTCATGTGTGTAGTGCATAGGTTGAAATATGCATGGCAACAACTGTTTAGCTGAAATTCCAGTCCTGATTGTTGTGCCAAAGCACCAGCGCAGCAGTTTAACCTTCCTCCTGCTCCGGCTGCATCACCCTCAGTCTCTGCACTGTTCAGGGAGCAGCGTTATTCGCACAGTTGGTTTATTATTTATCTGCCGGCGTTTGGCCAACAGTTGCTGTTCTGCCTTTTGGGCCACCTGGAGCTGTCACTTCACGCCACTTTCTCTGCCTCGAGTGCTCAGAGAAATGCAGAAACATGAGGAGAACTGCCTCAAACACTAAATAGTCCTGTATTTAAACGATCGACTCCACTGTGACGCAGCAGCATCGCACTCGAGGGTTAACGTTACCAACGGGATTGGAGTGTTTGCACATTGCTAGCTATGACTGCTGTGGATCAGCACCTGACCAGTCCCTGGACCGCCATCAGAATCATCAGCAGAATGTAACGAAGCCCTGATTACTCACCAACAAGTCGGCTGACTCCTAGGAACAACCAAGCAAGGACATGAGCTCAAGTTCGCCAGCTGACTGGAGGGCACAACCGTTCAAGAGATTTTCCCAACTGAATAAAATTCAGGCATATTTACCACGCAACTGCTCTGTGGTGCTGTAATTAGGAGATCTGATGGAACTCTCCTTGAGCTGTGACTCACGTACGTACAAGTCGATGGCGAGGTAACGACTGAGGGTCGATGAGTCCAGGCCCGTCCAGCTGTGACGATAGGGTGACTCTTAACCACCGTAACAGAGCAGTTGTTCGTCTTAAACCTTCAGCATCATCGCGGAGACGCCAGCACCTCCTCGCTCCGTCTACCTGATCCTCCCGTCCACCTCTGCTCTCTGGGTTTTCAGAGGCTGTAAAGGCTCACGTAAAGATTGGGGTCCTCCATCAACTGGGGGCCCGCTTGCTTGCAGCCTTTGTGTGTGGTCGCTGGTCACTTATAAACTCAGCATCATGGCAACCCGTGGCGCGGCCACTTGCCTCGCCTGTAAAGGCACCCTCTTAAAGGGCCTGTTAACCTTTAGCTGGCGTGGCGCACCGAGAAAACAACGTCTCCTAAAAACACTCCCACAGATGGTTTTCCACTTCGGAGGTGAAGCTCGACAAACAAAGGATCCTGAAAACACTCGGTGACGATCAGCCGCCGGGGGCGGTTTAATTCACCTGTTAAAGGAAGTGACTGCTCGTGTCGTGTTTCAGCGGGGTCACACACTGTCCTCACATCCTAAGAGGAGTCTTCTTCTGTGGTGTGTAATGGAGGAACCCTGCATAGGTTAAAGTTACAGGACTGTAGGGTAGAACTGAGGAGCAGAGACAGCAGATCAGCAGGTTTTTGGATGATTGTGTGTCAACAAGACAAGTGAAGTCAGGCTGTGTGCGTTTGAGAGGCGATGATGCCGAAGCCGTGGAGTTCAGTGCAGAAATTCTTCTGAGCTGAATCAGAGGTCAGCGATGATTCAGTTTCACTGTTAAAATGTTTCTGGTTGTGGTCAGACTGTCCCGGTGGTAAAACCAGGTCCTAAGCAGTTCTTAAGCAATGTTTACTCTTTGGCACACAGACGTGTGTAGATGGCGGGCCTGATACACTCGTCGCCGGAACTACACACACATGCAGTCATTGAGTGAGACATGAAAATAAGGGAACAGAGCCTCAGGTACCAAGATGGCTTCGGCAGGGTGAAGTTTCCTGTGCCCACATCTTGTTTTAGCTGTTGTCCATCATTTGTGAAGGTAGGTTGCTCATCCGTGAACATTTCAGGGATTCCCCAAGAACAAAAGTTGCTGAGCAGAGCGATGCTGCTACTAAACCACAAGAACTAGAGGAGGAACTTGGAAACAAAAGGAAACAGAAAAGTCTCAATCAAACTTGACTCCGTCCCTCCCAGGTCACGATAAACCCAGCTTCAGTCCAAACTGAGCTTTAAAGCTCTGGTACAGCGTCGGCCTCCTGCTCTGCCCCTTCAAACTATCAATAAAAGGATTCCAAGTTGGCACAAGGCTCAGATTCTGTGGGCTGAACGGTGATTAACTCACAAGAGGCTCTCAGAGCGGGAGAAACCCCCTCCCTGCTGCCTGGTGTCCGGTTACACAGCACGATTTTCAGGGGTTTTAGCATCTTCCTGTGGAAATGGTAAATTCTCTGTGGTCAAAATGATTCACATTGAAGGTCTGACCAAGACAGATCTGCTGCCTCAGTTGAGAGGCCGTCCTCCAGAGAGCTCAGTGCTCCTCAGCAGCCAGCAGCTGGCAAGCGTCTGCACCAGGACACGCAGGTCCAGGGTCAAGAATATCCCATCAGTTATATTTTTGAATCTCTAAAATAAAGGAATATTCAAATACGGACATTTATATTAAAACATATTGATATAATACAAACAATAAAACGTTTACCTGGCAAGTTCTCGTGAGACTTTGGGTCCCTACGGCGCTGAAGCTCCACTGCTGCTCTCACAGGACCTCACGTCTGTTCTTCTGCCACACAGCTGCCAGTTGGTGGCAGTAATGCACCCTTGAGCTGGTTTGACAACCAACTGCCATTAAACCCATAGAAGAAGAAGCCAGCGGTGGAGTGCAGAGGGGAGGAAGCGCTGGATGAGTTGGCATTGACAGCAGACTGGACTGGGAGAGGGAGCTGCACTCCGGGCGATCAAAAGGCCCATTTGGGAGAACATCAAAGTTTTGGTCTGGTTCGTCTCCTCGGATTCATTTGGATTAATTCATTCATTTTCTGGCACGCACTTGTAAACACAGAGAAATAAAGGTGTGCTGTAAATAAATTAAACAGTGAATTAAAATATTTACCTTCTATATCTGAAAGAACATAAAGAAAGATTATTAAAATATTAGTTTTTGCCAATTTGAACAGACCAAAGCAGGACGTTAACCTCTGTTATCATTATCGTATAAATGCAGTAAATTGTGTAAAAATTGTGCTCCTCTGTGGGGAAATAATAGACCCTGGTAACCCGACTGAAGTGACGCCGCCACCGCTGTCTTCCATTGTGTCCGTTTGCATTGTGGCTTTTTTATTGGCGTTGCGGTGTCTGTATTGTGGGGAGTTTTGCCTCACTTGACTGTAGTATTTGATTTACACCTTCATGTAAATGTGATTGAACGAACAGACGTACGTGCTGCCACTCTGGTATCAGAGGGAAGTGAGCTGCAGTGTTCAGCAAGGGAGACCGTAAAAGTCCTGGTCCAAGACCTGGAGGACCTCTGGCTGCATGGGGTTAACATGTCCCAGGAGACACACACACACATACACACACACACACACACACACACACACTACAGCAGCTTAATCCCTTCGAAGCAGCAGCTTTGGTGTAATTCACGCTGCAGCTGTCCACTGCTGGAAGAATCGAGAAATTGTCCTGCACATGTTCAGCTGCAGGAACAAATGTCACGGAGCAGGCAAATGAAAAAACAAGATGGACCCCTGAACCACACACACACACACACACACACACACACACACACACTGCTGTGAAACAACTGTCAGCCTCGTAGACTTCCCTTTGGACCGTCACTTCTGTGTGTTTTGGGTTGATGGGGTCACGTGGAAGTGATCAGATCTTAATTCCTATCAGTTATTTCAGCGTTGAAGTCAGTAAAGATGGTCGTCACAGCCTGTCCATCACAACTGCCTTCGTGGCTACTTTAGCATCTCTAAATGTGTCTTAGAAACCTCGGCTGCTCGTGTGCGTTCACAGAAGTGCTGCGGGTTCAAACAAAGGATGAACTTGTGATGAATGCACAACCAAATAAGAACGCATGTCCTGCTGCAGCTCAGCAGCAGAGTGAGATGTTCGACCCTGAGAGGGTTCTTTGAATCTGACCGTCTCAGACTGATGAAGCGGGAGTGAAGCCTCCACACATTCCCAGCGTGTCCGTGGTCTTACTGCGCATTAGTGGACACATTTACCAACATGCCAGGAGACTCAGACTCCACTGCAGTGGTCACGGCGGCCTGGGGGGGGGGGGGGGGTTACACTTAGCGGATGGTCCTATTATGTATTCTATATTGTCAGCCTAATATGGTGAAAATCTGGACCTTGAAGAATTCCACATCCAATCTAAGAGAGTGTACACACACATACAAAACACAATGATTTTCTGACAAGAAATGTTGCATTTTATCGTCTTTTTCTGTCGATAATCAGCCTTTGAGAAATGGTATAAAATACTTTAAAAAGCAATGTGACAGAGGACAAATTAGAATAAAGCTGTCCTTAATTTGAACGCCTACTTGAGAAACGTCGGCGTTTTTACAGCATAGACAAGCTATCGCCGGCATCTGTAGAAATCCTAGTCTCCTGCTGCAACGTCATCCTGTACAAACACTCCGGCATCCTGCTGGCCGTCCCTCAGAGATGATTTGTGATGCTGTGAGTTCAGTTCCTGTGAGCTACGATCTCATCTCTCATTTTACATTTGAGGCATTTTGCTGACACTCTTCACCCAAAATGACTTTGCAGCAGGGCAACAGGAGAATGATTGAAACACATGTCACGTTGTCCTGTGTCAACGCTGGAGGGTTCTTACAGTGTCAGGAGCTGAGAGCAACAGGCATCGTACTCACGACTGGCTGCTGTAGTAACATGAAGAAGACGAGCAAACACGGTGGAAAGTTACTCTGGAGGTGCCAGGACAAACTCACCAGACAGCCGCTTGCTCTTGAGGGGGTGAGGGTGGGGGGGGTATACAGAACACAGCACAAATCAGAGACTGAGCTAGTTAGCTTAGCCACTAACAACAGAAGTGCCGGACTCCCGGTCAGTACTGACAAAACCGTAATTAGTTAGTAACTATTATGTTTGCTCGTTTTTTTTTTAAGGTTTGCAGCTTTTATTTTGAAGGTAGGATAACTCTGCTGAAAGTTACTTTTGTTAACTGATCCAGGATCATACTGGACACGCCTTGCAAAAAATAAACAGAAAGTCAAAGATCGAAGTTTCCTAATGAGCACCTTGAGTTTCCTCATGCTTGTGAGCAGCTGAGCCTCTCACGCTCCTCCCGGCGCACCACAGGGATCATTCATGTTTACTTCTTCTCCTCATCATCGCTTTGACGTCTTTTCTTGATGATGTAGCACTGATCTACTGGAACGTTCTGGACCCTCCCTCCCCTTCTAACTTTGCGTGCTTCACATGATCCCGTGGATTCATGAAACTCTGACGCATCTTTCCCTGACAAGACATACCCAGAGAAAAGGTCACATACCCGGGCCTGGCCCTTGGTGACGCTCCAGACCAAAATAGTGTCATCCATCAAACAAGTAGGGCAAGGGTCGGTAATAAGCCGGCAGCCGAGGAAAACCACAGGGATGAAAGTGAACCCAGCGGGAACATCCCAGAATACCTCTGAATTCACACTCGTCTGTTTTTAGACCAAGAGGGATTGTAGATTGAGTTCCCTCTGGTGTCAGTTCATGTGCTTGCCGATGCTCAGACCTCGAAGAGAGACGATTCGTGGCAAGTCTTTTTTCTCTGAATGATGCGATAATGCACCTTTTTTTAAAAAAAATCGTCCTGGTTGTGCGTTCAAGACCACTCTCATTTCTGACATCTGAAAAAGGATGGATGACTTCTGATGTCGGAAAACGGAATATTCCAGAAATGGATGTGTGAATCTGCGTGAAATTCTTGAGTCAAAGATCAGATGTCAGTGTCCTTGACTGCACCGACGCAATGAATGAGAAAGGAAACTGAATATGGAAAACGTAGCAGATGACATGTCCTCATGCAAAGTTTGTCTCAGTGTTAAACACCAACACATTTTACTAAAGTAACACTGTTCAACTCAGGCCACTCCTTGAGATATTTCAGTCGCCTGCTGAACAGCAACATTTACAATTCAAAGGAATGCATTTCCCCATCAACTCTTTGAGACTTGAAGTTTGTGTTATGCAGGATTGAGTGGCAGAAAACATGGCACCAGAAACAGTAACGAGGCTCCATGCCATAACTGAGCAGACCATGTGCCGTGCTCCTGTGTCACGGCTGTCCAGGACACCTTTGACGTCTTTGAATCTAATACCTGTCAGTAGTATGCATGGACGTCACTCTCCCAACAGAAACCGCCATCTCATTCGCGCCAAGTGACAAAACTTGCTGCAGCCTGATGGTCATTAGTGGGGTAACTATCTGCTGAAATGAGCGTCCCTGGTCCTCCCAGCTCCAAAGAACCAGTGCCAGTGAACTTTGACCTGCAGCAAGGAATCAGGTTTCCTGATATTTATACGTTCCTGGTTTAGACACCAGGGAAATACGCAAAGCCAAATGTTGCCGTGATGGCACTCCCAACACTAAAAAACAAATCTCTGTCCCTCTCTCAGCGGCCTCCACTTGGCTTATATTTTACAGCAGCTTAGAGTTAACAAAGTTACAAACTGAGTCAAGTCTATTTTTGACGGAAGATGCGTCGAGCTGCCAAAGCAGATCGCGTCAGACAGGAAGTTCCCTCGTGAGAGGTGTAGTGAATCTGCTCAGTTATCAAAATAAAAGGCCATGAGCAGATCCCCAAATTACAAAAACAGACAGAAAAGGACAAATGTAACCATAGAAACAGGTACACCAAACCAATCTGTCAACAAAATCAGGTGTGACATGCTGCCGTCGGGCGAGGCGGCTGTGACGTGAGCAGGGTCGCAGCGGGAACACAACCTGGTAGAACCGGAGCTTCAAAACCTCTGCATACACGAATGTGACCAACCTTGAAATGTTTGATCACCTCCATCTAATCAATATAGGATTTTGGAGCCTGATACCGACTTGGAGCAGAAAAGAAAATCGGAATAACACACGGGTGCGGCTGATGGCTGATACATCCGTCAGGCCAGAGTTAACTGAATGTCTTTCCTCTTCTTCCGCCATGAGATTTCTCTTGCACACTCCTTGCTCTTAGCTATACACATCTCAACAAACATGAGAAATTGTGTCACATGATTTCCATCGTCTGTTTGGCACTTTTGATTGGCTGTTCAAGAAAAGGCAGATCTGATTATTTAGAGCCAACTACGATGGACAGCCAGTTGATCAGAGCGCCCTCAGTTAAACAATACACACAACAAAATGGGACGTAAGTTTCAGCAGGAAATTGAATAAACTATCATTGTTTAGAGTTAAAGCTTCTCTGGTAGTTTTCTCCACAACTGAGCTGCACAAAAGCTGAAGGCATCTTCACCATGATGAGTTTTTATTTTAGGAACAACCAGTAGTCCCAAATCAGCTGACCTGAAAGGTCTGTGAGGTTCCTCCGGGGTAAAAGGTCAGATCTTGGACCTGAACGGTTCAGTGATTTATGAACATTTTACTTCTGCAAATATTTATGGTGACACGCACGAAACAAAGTATCAGAGACAGAACGAACAGAGGCCCTGAAGCTAAAGAAGTGCTGCTCTGCCCAGCAAACCTGGAAACAGCATGGGGAAAAGAATCGACGGCGCCCATGTTGGTGGATCACCCATGTTTTGAAAAAGGAGTTAAGATAAGGGCTAGTCCCTTAGTCTGCTCAGGCATCACCTGGACACCTGCCTCTAAGGGCTAAAGATGGCCCTGGTGAGTGTTCCAGAACCGTAACGCAGAAGAGACCTACAACAAGCGGAACAGCCCTTTGTTTGATGTTTGGACGACTGAAATCGGGAGCAGTTTAAGCATCAATGCAAAAGCAAATGACGTCACGAATGCTTCCTCTCGGGGTGCGAGCCACCTTCCCCTTAAATATCCCGTCACCCAGAGAGAGGGTCTCAGACTTGAGACTCGGACCAAAGTCTGAGGCCCCTTGTGACAGGACGAGCAGACGTGTCTGAAACTGATCTCTGGTCTGAGCCCAAATCAAAATGAAAACCAAACAAATCTCTCTTCCCATGCTTCCCTCCATTCATATTCATCCCATCAAAAATAACAAACCTATTAGTGTTCATCATCAACCATAAATATCAAACAATCGGCGAGCCCAGATGGGGAGGATTATGTCGCCTTAAAGTCATTACTATCACATCCTCTCCTTAAGCTTCCAATTCCCCCTCTCAGCTGCGTCGTAATTCCCAGCACGGATCACTTTCCCATATTAAACTCACTGTTGGAGCTTATTAATGCTTTTGTCTCAGCAAGCCACAAGAAGTGTGGAGCACCATCATCTGATGTAGACTCAGCAGTGGCTGCAGAAAGGCGGAGCAGGCTCCTCCGAGGTGGCCGCGGGGCGCTGTTCTCAACGCCACCTCCTTTGAAGTGAGGACAGTGCCTGTTTCACGCGCAGACTGTTTGTCAGAAGTCAGGCTGGGTTTATACCAGGCTGTAACCTGAGAGCACAGAGGGGCTTAGGCTTCCCCTGCCAAAGTTTTGATATCAATTAGATTTGTGGTCACCTGATACTGCAAGGGCCCGGCGCTGAACATCTGCAGAGGATAATGAGAGGAGGGTGTGTGGTACCTTGACACTGCTGGAACACAGACATGAAACATCAGTCTTCACTCGGACCAAACTGTCACGGCCCGGATTATTTTGTTCTTATTTGTAGCTCAGGGGCTCGGCCGCCAGGACACGCTTATTTCAGTCAATACTCATCCTCACATTGGTGAAGTTAGCAAACTTGGCACATGCAGTTGGTCCCGTACAATGCCGATCCTCCACACCTGGAACAGAGCACTGCAGGTGTCACTGCAGCCCACCAGAAAGTTAGCATGTCAGGGATGAGGTATTTTCTGGGTTATGCCAGCAAATAGATGCTTTGAAATCTACAAGTGTGGTATTTACTGACCTATTTCATGACAGAACAAAGCACTGAAATATATGAAGTTGCGGTAAATCTCTGACTTCATTTCGGTCACCAGAACCTGTTTGAAAATCCAACTGACTCTGAGCGGAGGGAACAGGATGTTTTAAGGACCTAACAATCTTTGTCAACATAAATGACACATCGCTGTGTTATCTGCTTTTAGATCGACCTTACCGATGTCAGAGTCGGAGTTCCATTTATGATTTTACACTTTGGCATCCAGATTGAGGTTAAGTAGAAGACCCAGGCCATACAGAATGAATCAGGTAATGCCTTGGTGGTTGTTGTGATGCGTAAATGTAAAACTCATAATTTCAAAGATATTTTCAACTGCATATTTCTGCCCGTAAATGCATGTTTGGCTACGGTGAATCCCTGCTGGAGAATGAAGCCCTCAGAATATCAAAATGAGATCCTGCTGCTGTGGCGGTGCTGCATTCGTCTCTCTGTAAACCTGAAATGTGGCGTGCGTACGTGCACGCGTGTGTGTGTGTGATTGCTTCGGAGCAGCGGTGCCGGCAGCCTCTCAGCGTCTTGTTAACGTCCAGCTGGGAGATGTTCAAGAGCAGCGTGCCAACACAAGACGCGTCATCACTGATCGGACTGTTAAATCACTGCAACACCCCAGGAGCCTCAGAGAAGGCCAAGGGTACAGGAGCGAGTCCTGAATCCCAGGAATAAGTATGTTGAACGTCGGGGTCCCACCTTCAGAGTCCACAGGTTGTTTTTTTTTAAGGTTTGGACATGAACAAGTGGAACGGATCTATGATATGAGATCCCTCAGTAAACGCCTGCATCTTGATGCCTTATGAGTTATTACAACGTTGGTTGCTAGCATGCAGCTAAAGAGACTGCGGAGGTTGTTGAGGGCATCAAACATCATCAGGGTGGGAGCGTGAAGCTAAGATCTGGTGACACTGACCTTCTTGGACTTTACTGGCCCATCGAGAAGCTTGTGATTAAGATGATGAGGTCAGGCTCACTGACGTGCATCTTAAACAGTCTTGTTCCAGCTTGAGGGACAATGGGAACACAAGGAAGAATCTGGCTCCGGGGATTTGGTTCCTTCCCAGCAGACCGATAACAAGTGCATATTTCGGCTGGTCAGCTGAGTCCCTGCAGGCCTCGTGGCCATTGTAGAGGTTCATCATCAGATTCAGAACAAAGATGAGGCTGGACAAAACAGGAAGTCCAGCTCCCTGGGGACCAGGGCCGAAGCTGGACCGTAATTAAGGTTCTCCGTGGTACTCTGCCAACCACTCGCAAACAATACTGTAGCCTGCTCGAGTTTCAAAGTCAAGTCCTCAGCACCAGCTGTAGTGGCGGGCTCAGTTTCTCACTATGCTGAGGGGGTTTTAGCGAGGATGAAGACAGAGGAACGAGCGTGTTTGATAAACTGCATATGTCCTGCTGGATAAGATGAAGCTGTTGACAGAATCTTTGAGCAGGACCAGCCTGTAGAGCCGAGGCCGTTAGCCGTTAGCAGCGTTCAGCTCCAGCAGCCTGAACCGTTAGCAGACAGCTTTGCACTTCAACCCTCTGGACCATCACTTGTGGTATTTCTTTCTCCCGTCAGTGTTTATCAGTTAGTGATTTAAAGCAAAACCATTGGTTTTTGTGATTATTTTTAAAGCATGACTATATATCCAGCATGTTTCCAAGTGTCCATAAGTCTTAGGTATATTTGAAAAATACCCAACAAGTATTGTAAGTTTACTTGTAGTCTGATATTCCCTTTACTATTTTTTTAAAAGTCCAAACAGAATAAAAATGCTCCATATAAACACCTCAGTCAGAATAAACAGGCACAAACCAAATGAAATTTAAATCTGTCAGAGTTCCAACTAGCTAGCAACTAGCAAGGCTAGTCAGACAGATAAAGGGCGGAACTGAAGCTCGCTGCCTTTAGTTCCCTCCTGTCTGGTCAGAGTGTAACACACTGAGACTGTCTGGTATCATTCCTCTAATGTGTGCTCATCAAAGATAGTGTTGTTCTAGTGTTTCCTTACTTTGTTATGACATTCTTCTGTAGTTTAGGAGGTGGAAGGGACTTCAGTTGCTTGTTAGCTCTCAGCAGGGAAGCATTAAGCTAACACACTTTCCCCTACTGACAGACGTTAGGTTCTGAGGGCCACCACCACCACCCATAGGTGGAGAGGTAAAAGCACAGACTCAAGATGCTCAAATGAACGTGCTTGTGTACACGAATGTTCCTAAAACCCAAGTAGCAACAGCCTTCCCCTCCCACTTGACCACAAAATGGAACCTGTGGGAAAGCCTGAGCAGAATATGCCGTTTACCTGACCCTGACCAGATTTGTGAGTAAAAAGTGTAGTTTTTCACTTCCTGCTCCCTGAAGTTGAGACTTGACAATCTGGACCTCTCAGTTTGACTCAGAACAACAGTTTTTATGTTTTCATTTTACTGCGTCCGTTTGTGCTTTTTTGGGGGGGGGGGCAAATTAATTTATTTAATTCATTCAAGATTTTGTTATTGAGAGCAAAAACTATTTTTGGAAAAATGTGAAATAAGACTAATTCGAAGCTACTGGCCAACTGACTGAAATGAACCTTCCAACATCCCTGTGCTGCCTTCACTTGCCCCTCCGTCTTTACCCATGACGTTGGTCCTCTCCTCTCAGTAACCTTACCCTGGTTAAGCCCCTCCCCTTTTGTCCTCGCTGACCTCGCCGAAGCAGCACAGAATTTACATTCTTCACCAATCCCTTAAGCTCAGCGACCAAGACGCTCTCATCCCCTGATCAAAACAGACCTGTTGACACGTTCAGCCGAGTCCCAGAACACACTTCGTCCTCCTCAGCGCCTCTAATTGGCTTGCTGAGAGGAACAAGGTGGCGTCCTGCGAGACGACGGCTGGAGGAAGGAGATGGCTGCCCTCATCATCTGGTTCTCCTTGTTGTCCACCATGAGCAGCACAGCTTCATTAGAGCGGGATAAGGCTAGGCTGAATGAGGGTCAAAGGTCAGGGATGATGTGTTTAAGAACAAAACTCCTGCTGAGTGAGGTTGTAAAGACGACAAAGACACCACGAAGGACCGCGAACATGAATATTTGCTATGCAGAAACTGACTTGGTGCAGCAGGATGGTGATGTCATCAGGACTGCTCCCAGTTACGACCTAAACAATGCCGCTTCACTTGATTGATACCAGGAACTACCATTGAAAGTTCTGAGATCAGGATCAAGTCAGGTAGTTGGTAGTTCTGTTTTGTTCCCTTCCTGTTGTGGTTTGTGGCCAGGAGACTGCAAATTAAGGCCACGAAAGACATGCAGTACCACACTTGACCTTCTGGGGGGTGTCATGTCCACATTGAGACATAGAGTTTTCTTTCTACAAATTAAAGCAACAAACTTTCTATAAATGCGGACCACAGACCTGGAGAGGCTCAGTCTTTATGGCTTTTATGAACTTTTTTTTTTTTATTAATTCCATATTTAATTTTTTCTTATCTCCTGTTTCACTAAGGACTTTATGACATTAATTGTACTACACAACATTTTTTTAACAAAAAGGACATGCCCATGTACCGTATTTATTCACCTACTGATTTACTCATCGAGGACTGTTTCCTCTCTGAAAGTCCCGTTGGATGAAAGCCCGAGTCTGTAAGTTGCTGTGGGTTCAACTTGCGGCAGAGGGGCTGCTGGCACTGCGTCTCCTCAGGGGGACTTGTCAACCAACAGCTGGAGGGCTCGGGGCTCAAATCCTGCTGTCAGAACTGACACTGTGGTCGGCACTTGGACCAGCAGCATGGGAGCGAGCTGGAGAGCCCGCATTCGCTATTGGCGGCTCTTGATGAACGTTGCAGCCACTTCCTATTTTCTAGGACGTTACCAGCCCAGAACGTCATTGCTGTGTCGTCCGCTGGCTTACGCGGGGACGCCGAGGCAAATGGACGGATCACGGCGGAGCGTTGACTCTCTGAAGTGCCTGAGCTCTGACGGGTAGTCCTGCCATGTTGTGACTCATCATGTTGTCTTCAAGGCTATGAGCTGTTCTAATTTCCCCGCGTTGATCCGGGGGATAAAGTCGTCATCGTCTTCTCTCGCTTTGAACAACCAGGATGATGACGACAGTGGCAAAGCATGGAAGCCTTTTTGAGTATGTGGGGGGGGGGGGGGGGGGGCAACAACCTCATAATGTATTTTCTGTCTCTGTTGGGAATCTGCTAGTTAGTTACTGTACATGGCACCCAGTTTTATAGGGTTCCTTTCTACCTTCATGACACTCAGAGCACTTTGCAGTATTGCTAAGAAGGTCTTTGTTGGATAAATGATGAACTTTCAGCTGGAAAAACATTTGTTGGAGAGACTTCCTTAAGACGGCGGCCGGTGGAGCAGTGGTCCTCAGTGTGGCCCCCCATCAAGAAGGTTGTGGGTGGAGCCCCGGCTGCAGCACGGGGTCTTTCTGGGTGAGTCTCCATGTTCTCCCTGTTCCTGCTGGGTTCTCTCTGGTACTCCAGCTTCCTCCACAGTCCAAAGACATCAAGAGGGACCAGGTTAATCCAGACTCTAAATTGACCGTAGGCGTGGCTGGGAGAGCCAATGGTTGTCTGTCTCTATGTGTTGGCCCTGCCATGGACTGGTGACCTGTCCAGGGGGAAGGCTGCTGGGATAGGCTCCACCCCCACCACCCTCAACAGGAGGAGAGGGAGAAGATGGAGGGATGGATGGATGGAGGATGGACAGACAGATGGATGGATGCTAAGACACTTAAGAACATGATATATCAGAGAACCTCATTCTCCTTTTGCGTTCTAAAATTCTCAGAACAGAAAAATGTGGCTCATCTTTGCAGATTTCCTCTCCCCAGCTCCTGCGTCGACCTTGGGGTGGTAAGATCTCCGTCATTCTGTAGAATGAAGAGGGAATGTTTACTTTGCTAGAATTTCATATGAAAAGCGTGAAAAATACAAATTCTTCCACTAAGTAGTGGTTCTGAGAGTGGGTCTAGGTTCTGGAGGGTGAAGTCATGGTTTGGGAGCTACTGTCTGATTGTTGGCTGCATGCCTGAGGACTCACTGTCATAAAACTCCCTCTAATCAATTAAAGCATACAGCTGCAGCGTGTTGGGCTGATCCAGTTTCCTGCTTGGAGCACCTGCTATCAGCCATGATCGCAGCCCCACGCCGAAAAACCTCTGACTCACAACAGCCTCACAGTTGGCCCGTCCACCAACAGGCCATCCACACACACGCACACACACACACGCACACATACATATCGGCTTACACATCAGCGTGCATGCCAACAGCTAACGCACTCCCCCGTGCACAGCCTCACAAACGTTGTCATTTTATTTTCGTGGCCATCACAATTTCACACGTCTTTTCTGGGCGTGGTTGGATAATCACTGGCCTGAGGGCCGGTGGGGCCACAGCGTGTCGGGCAGAGACTGCCACAGACCCCCGAAAGCACAAGGTGTGAGGTGAAGAAACATTTGGCTTTCTGGGTTGATGGCTCTTGCCAAGAAACTTCACCCGACTTCACTTCGAGCTTTTCTGACTCGGTTCAATCAGAGCTCACAAAAAGTTTCTCTACACAAGAAACTGTCGAATGAAGTTTAGCTGTTCAAGTAAAGTTGGACCATAAAACTGCTTGTTTGTTTTTTTAAATTCATCAATATCTTTACTGAACTCTCTTCGTAAATTCATCGGTCCCATGTCATGTTCAATCATGAACCAAATTTCTGAGGAGTGTTCTATGGAGCGGGGGAGGAAGGTCATGTGACAGATTGGGATGATGTCATCGTAAAACGTGATGATAGAAGATTATCAGGGTCACGCGTCTGTCACAGTGACCTTGACCTCTGACCCCCACAATATTTTCAAGCCTTAGTAGTCCCACTCGGGGCTCAAACGTTCACAACAACTCTATCATGGGATTGGTTCAGAGGCAGTCACGTGTTTTATGGGCGCCGTGTTCGCTAGCATCAACCAATATTTACCCAATGATACACGCAGCAAAGCGAATAGCAGAGTCCATGTTTTTAACTTCAATAAATTATCAACAATCAGCTTCAACAAATAATCAAAGATGCCAAACTGCGCCGCTCAACGGGGCAGAAACAAATGCTTGGTTTCCTGGTGACGTCAAACGGAGGAGGTCATGGTTAGAGGAACGCTGGTCACCGACTGGTTCCTCCCAGTTGTGGGAGGTTCATGTCAGTTTCTCTCTTTGACTTTGTGAAGAATTCACATTGGAAGACTGAAGTCATTGTTTATTCACATCACGCTCTCATACATTCTGTGAAAACCACGTGTATGTAAATGATCTCAATGCATTAAACTAACAATTAGTAACAGTAGGACGAAGGACAGGTTAATTTGAACTTTATCTGAGTCATTATAAGTTTTAAAGTACTTTCAAGATCAGCGATTCAAATCAACATAGCGTATCTGCCCATGTAGTCACGTTGTGGAATCATCTGGCGTTGGTCGCAAACATGGCACCCATGATCTGAGATGGCCGTACTCTCTGTACACGGCTGTGGGCCTGAATGCACCACCTGGCCCCCTGCTGGACTGATAGAGTATAATGGTGCGTCTGAAGTGAGCTGACATATCAGGCTCATGACTCTCTGCTAAAGATTCTCAGTTGTGGGACTCTGGAGAATCATCAGATCCAACAGTTTGTCTTTTGTCTGCGGTTACGACTCATAGCTGTGAAACATCCTCATGCTTTGAGGGTCCAGTCAGTGCTTGTTAAATCAGGATTACCTCACTGATTCTCTCCGGTTCGGAGGCGGCCGGCTCGGACAGGAACATTCTTTCCGGTTTAGTGTTGGAAGATAATGAGCACATCATCACCCACAACCGAGCCAGAACCCTAAGAGCTGGAAAACTGCGGCGCTGCTCTGCTCAACGATGCTTGGCGTGTCGATAAAGTGGGTTCACGCCTCCGATGTGCCAATCACGAAGCAGGAGCTGATTTGAGGTTCAACCCAGCCTCTCAACAGAACGCCACAGAGATGAGGTGTGTTTGTAGTCCAACAGGAAGTGATCATGTCAGGGATGAGGTGTGTTTGTAGTCCAACAGGAAGTGATCATGTCAGGATGAGGTGTGTTTGTAGTCCAACAGGAAGTGAACATGTCAGGGGTGAGGTGCGGTTTGTAGTCCAACAGGAAGTGAGCATGTCAGGATGAGGTGTGTTTGTAGTCCAACAGGAAGTGAACATGTCAGGGGTGAGGTGCGGTTTGTAGTCCAACAGGAAGTGAACATGTCAGGATGAGGTGTGTTTGTAGTCTAACAGGAAGTGAACATGTCAGGGGTGAGGTGCGGTTTGTAGTCCAACAGGAAGTGAACATGTCAGGATGAGGTGTGTTTGTAGTCCAACAGGAAGTGAACATGTCAGGATGAGATGCGATTTGTAGTCCAACAGGAAGTGAGCGTGTCAGGGGTGAGGTGCGGTTTGTAGTCCAACAGGAAGTGGTCATGTCAGGATGAGGTGTGTTGGTAGTCCAAAAGGAAGTGAACATGTCAGGGGTGAGGTGCGGTTTGTAGTCTAACAAGAAGTGACCATGTCAGGATGAGGTGTGTTTGTAGTCCAACAGGAAGTGAACATGTCAGGATGAGATGCGGTTTGTAGTCCAACAGGAAGTGAGCGTGTCAGGGGTGAGGTGCGGTTTGTAGTCCAACAGGAAGTGAACATGTCAGGGGTGAGGTGTGTTTGTAGTCTAACAGGAAGTGAACATGTCAGGATGAGGTGTGTTTGTAGTCTAACAGGAAGTGAGCATGTCAGGGGTGAGGTGCGGTTTGTAGTCCAACAGGAAGTGAGCATGTCAGGATGAGGTGTGTTTGTAGTCCAACAGGAAGTGAACATGTCAGGATGAGGTGTGTTTGTAGTCTAACAGGAAGTGAGCATGTCAGGATGAGGTGTGTTTGTAGTCCAACAGGAAGTGAACATGTCAGGATGAGGTGTGTTTGTAGTCTAACAGGAAGTGAGCATGTCAGGATGAGGTGTGTTTGTAGTCCAACAGGAAGTGAACATGTCAGGATGAGGTGTGTTTGTAGTCCAACAGGAAGTGAACATGTCAGGGATGAGGTGTGTTTGTAGTCTAACAGGAAGTGATCATGTCAGGGATGAGGTGTGTTTGTAGTCGAACAGGAAGTGAACATGTCAGGATGAGGTGTGTTTGTAGTCTAACAGGAAGTGAACATGTCAGGGATGAGGTGTGTTTGTAGTCCAACAGGAAGTGAACATGTCAGGGGTGAGGTGTGTTTGTAGTCTAACAGGAAGTGATCATGTCAGGGGTGAGGTGTGTTTGTAGTCTAACAGGAAGTGAACATGTCAGGATGAGGTGTGTTTGTAGTCTAACAGGAAGTGAGCATGTCAGGGGTGAGGTGCGGTTTGTAGTCCAACAGGAAGTGAGCATGTCAGGATGAGGTGTGTTTGTAGTCCAACAGGAAGTGAACATGTCAGGATGAGGTGTGTTTGTAGTCTAACAGGAAGTGAGCATGTCAGGGATGAGGTGTGTTTGTAGTCCAACAGGAAGTGAACATGTCAGGATGAGGTGTGTTTGTAGTCCAACAGGAAGTGAACATGTCAGGGATGAGGTGTGTTTGTAGTCTAACAGGAAGTGATCATGTCAGGGATGAGGTGTGTTTGTAGTCGAACAGGAAGTGAACATGTCAGGATGAGGTGTGTTTGTAGTCTAACAGGAAGTGAACATGTCAGGGATGAGGTGTGTTTGTAGTCCAACAGGAAGTGAACATGTCAGGGGTGAGGTGTGTTTGTAGTCTAACAGGAAGTGAACATGTCAGGATGAGGTGTGTTTGTAGTCCAACAGGAAGTGAACATGTCAGGGATGAGGTGTGTTTGTAGTCCAACAGGAAGTGAACATGTCAGGGATGAGGTGTGTTTGTTGTCCAAGCAGGGACGCTGGTTCAATCCCATCTTCCCCCGGTAACCATGTCCAAGTGTCCATGAATAAGATGCTGAACCCCTAATTGATCCTGATGGCCCTACGATGGACTGGCGACCCGTCCAGGGTGAACCCCGCCATGTCACCTGGGATAGGCTCCACCTCCCACCACCCTCTCACGACCCTTAGCAGATAGACGGTATAGAAAATGGTGGCATGTTTGGCCTTCAGCTCTGCTGTGTGAGGTTGGCCTGCCCCCTCATGTTCACCAGTGCAGCTTCATCAGGCTTGAATTTGGATGTTTTTTAATGTCAAGAACTTGAATGAACTTTCAGAGGTGACGGCTGCTCATCTACATGATGAGTTTGTTGGCTGGAGTTTCACCAGGTTGAACAGAGGTGCAAATGTCTTGAGAGCTGCTGTCACCTGACAGGAGCATGACGTGATCATTAATTCTCTCAAGCATACCGGTTAAACACATGTCCTCACTGTACTGTGGCGCAATAATAGGGTCAAAAGTCGTGGCTGTAAACAGCAGTGGTGGGCTGCAGTGGGCAGGTACAGCCAGTTATATTTATGAGGCAGCAGACCTGGCCTGGGTCAGGGTTGCTGGGGCGACGGGGGTTGTTACTACGCCCATGGGGATAGGAAGTTGGTCACGGGGTCAGGGGTCGCGGGGGTTTGGTAAGGGGGTGTGGAGTGGTGGTAGTAGTGTGGGGGGGGGGGTGGGGGTGACAGGTGGGACACTGCCACCGACCGGCCACACCTGCCCCGCCTGTCAATCAACATCCAGCCTCCAGTGTGTGTTACAGTCTGAGATCAGAAACACGAAAACTGAGTGAATATTTCTGGAGGGTTTTCCAAAAACAGACATGGAGAATGAAGATTCTGCTCACTGAATCAGAGCACCGGTGCTCACCAGTCACCTCATCATGATTACACCTCCCTCAAACCTCTCAGCGCTAAATTTAAATTATGGTTTCATCAGCTGAGGCTGGGCGTTAAAAATGTATGAAAAACCCACCGTCAGAGCCCCGGGCTCTTGCTCGTCAGCATCAGCAGTTTCCCTTTAGTAAGTCAGCATATACAGAGCTGGCCGAAGGACTACTAGGACCGTGTAAAAAGTACCACATAACTGTTAATTAATGGAAACCAAGGTGAAAGAGTGAAATAAGTCCTGCTGGCCACTGCTGGTCCTCAGCCTTCTCATCACCATTGGGCTTCCATTTGTGAGGAACCGAGTGGTTCGAGAGATGTTTGATGACGCGGTCAAATCCCACGGTAGCAGAGTCTTCAGAGCCGGTTCCACTGGTGCAGGTCCAACCTCAGTGTTCAGCAATAAAACATCAAGGCTGAGATGGTTCCAGGTCAGAGTCGGGAGGAACCTGTGACGTAGAACAGGGGTGTAATGTAGTATGTAAACAGGACTGTGATGAAACGTTCCAGCAGGAACTCAAACACCTTCAGAGGAACCCTGTTTTGTTCAGAATGAGGTCAACAGCGGTTTACTGCCGTCAGTGTGACGGAGCTGCAGGAACACGTATCACTCTCACTCACAGCCGTAGACGCAGAGGATGGTTCAGTTCTGGTCCGGTGTCAGGTTGCACCCAGAGGTAAACAGCAATTAGCAACAGCTGAGTGAACCACGAGGAAAACCATTAGAAAATTCCTGTTTTTGGTTTCACTCATTTACATTCAAGTGGCTGCAACTCTGGAGGAGGTTCATGTTGCTTGATGGTTTTTATAAATCCAGGTCCGGGGGGTGGCCCAGCCCCCTCCCAGACACCTCTAATTACAGCTCTGCTAAAGGGACATTCTGAGCTTCATTAACGTGACGTGGGGACTATTCTCACTCGTTCTGCCGGGGATGAACACGTTCTGACTTTTATCACGGCGTGCTTCAGCTGGCGTCGACAATCACCTGGATTACTTCTGATACTGTAAAAATGTGGTGATTATGAGGCGAGATATGATGAGGACTATATCTGGAAACACCCGGTCCCTGGCAGAGTGTCATGTCTGTGTTTAGAGATGACCACGTTACGACTCGTAGGTGCGTGCGTGTGCGTGTGTGCCCTCTACTGGTCCAGCTTCTAAAACCACAGACAGTTTTTCTAGAATGTGGTCACTGTTTTTGTCCACAGTCTTTCTAAGGCTTCATCACCAAACTGGAATGAAACCCCGCAGCTCTCATTTTATCAAAGACAACAACAACATAAAGTACATGAGGCATCAAATGTCAGTTTATCCCAGAGCACCTGAGTTAAACTGACACGCATCATCGAGAACAACGACACGCGTGACTGATTCAGTGCCACATGATCAGTCTACATTGTCTTAATAGTACCTAAGATGGCCTACAGAACTGGTGTATTCTTGCTCCTGCATGTTGAACCCCTGCCATGTTGCTATGCTCAGGTGAGAGACACACATACACACACATCATGTTACACTGGAGTGAAATGACGACTCCCCAGCTCACTTACTCAATACAGCGCCACTGTTGACGACCTGGGATGAGAACAGGACCCTCGGCTCCGTTCGTCTCTTATGCAGGCTGTGTGTGTGTGTGTGTGTGTGTTTTATCTGTGTCTGTGTGTGCAGACGTACATGTGCTGTGTCAGTGGCAGGTGCAGATTAGAGCAGTCATTGTCCTGACAGTTGCAGTCGACCTAAAACAACACATGCAAAACACACACACACACACACACACACACACTCCTGAGTGAGTCAGCACGTGTGTTTCTGGTCACTCTGAACAAAATGCTTTCATTATAGGATGCAGTAAATCTTCCTTAAACCAGATGAGCTCCTGTTATTCGGCATGGTGACGCTTGGGAATGCAGCAAACTCAGGAACGGAGCATTGATCAGCTCAACCCTTTCAAGGGATCTTTACATCAACGACACGTGAGGCGTCTGTGTGAGGGAGAAAGAAGAACTTTTATGTTCATGTTTCATGAATTTCAAATTTTTTCACATCAAGGACATCAGAACTGACAGATACAGGACGGCACAGGGAATTGTCATTGTAGTCCTCTTGAGCAGATTGGTTCCAGAGCCTTTGCTGTGCACTGAGGTGAGTCCGACCATCTCTAGCCGGGACTTCTAAACCTCACGCACCAGCTCAGGCTCCGTCCCCACTAGAGAGGTGAGATTCCACGTGTCCAGAGCCGGCTTCTGCAGCCGAGGATCGGACCGCCACGGTCTTGGCACTCAGCAGCCACCCATCCCAAACAGCAAGTCAGGTCAGGTTCATTAGTGTGTCACCAAATCCCAACCAAAGTTCTGTCCTGACTCTGTCCAAGTAGAGCAGGTCCAGCACCTCCCTCCTTCAATGAACCTCCACCCAACAATTCTCCATCAGCAGCACATCCTGCAACAGCAGCCAGCAGAACCTTCCTTTACCAGCAGGAAGGTGGAGCAGATCCAGGATCAGTGGGGACGGAGAGAGAGCAGGAGAGCAGGCCCCTCCCATCGGTGGTGAGGCCATCGGAGGCGGGGTTTTTCCATGAGTGCAGGCCCAGCCACGAAGCACTTGCTGCCGAGCCCTGCCTCCAGGCCTGGCTCCAGAGGGGGGCCCGGTGAGCCGCATCCGGGGGAGAGAAAACTCTGTTGGTCTTCATTGGGGTCTTTTGAGCTCCTCTTTGTCCGGTCCCTTCGCCAGGACCTGTTTGTCTTGGGCGACCCTACCAGATGCGACCACTTAGATGCTTGGATGCTTGAGACAGGCAAACTCAGCTCCAGGAGGAGACGCACTGTTTCAGAAGCAGACATTGTTGGTGCTTCTTCCTACAAACTCACGTTTCTCTTTGTTTGTCTTCGTTAAGCTCCCTGAAATGTGGTGAATCTTTGAGAACATTGAGAATTCCATTGGAAGACCTCCATAAAGATCAGCTGTTGAGAAATGATGGACTTGCCGGAGGGTCCAGCGGAGAGAAAGAGAGTGTGTGTGTGTGTGTGTGTGTGTGTGTGTGTGTGTGTGTGTGTGTGTGTGAGAGAGAGAGAGAGAGAAAAAGAGAGAGGGAGATTTCATGGTACGTTTACACCAATATTGCATGAAATTTTCTTTCATCGTACGAATGGAAAACACAGCGATTACTTTCTTCTGTATGAAATACATCCGGGCTTGACTTCAGATGTTACACTGTCGGTGGCACACGGCAAACGTTTGTGTCAATGATCTCAACAACAGTTTGGTTGTGTTGTTTTTGTTGTTTTTAATTTACTTTACTAGTTTGTCCTCACGAGACATGTCCAGACATGTTCCTTCCAGAGAGGACAAACATGAAGGACAAACTCAATGTTCTGAATGGCAGAAAACCTGTCGTCTCTAGAGGGCGCTAATCCCGCTTGTGCGTGTGTGTGTGTGTGTGTGTGTGTGTGTGTGTGTGTGTGTGTGTGTGTGTGTGTGTGTGTGTGTGTGTGTGTGTGTGTGAAGGCCAGGAGGGACCCAGGGGACTCTCCAGTTGCAGCCCTGCAGACTGGCTGGCACCCTCAAAGTAGCTTCTTCATCCTGGAGACAGCTGTTGTCTCCGTGACGACACAATTGGCCAATGAGGGAGAGGGTGGGGAGGGGGGCGTGTAGTGTGTTTAGTGTGTCTGTGTCAGTGTGCCTGTAACTGGTCAGACTAAGGATCCAGTAAAGTAAGATTGTAAATAAATACTGATGTAAATGATGTAACCTGGGAATTTAACATTGAGATTACGACATAAATGTTGAAGTTTTGTGTGTGTGTGTGTGTGTGTGTGTGTGTGTGTGTGTGTGTGTGTGTGTGGTTGTGTGTGTGTGTGTGTGTGTGTGTGTGTGTGTGGTTGTGTCAGCAGTGCAGTCCAGTTGGCTAGGAGCAGTAAACACCATTCCTCTGTGGCACAAGAAAAGCCTCCATATAGATTCAACAACAAGGAAGAATAATTCTGGGTCTGATCCTGCAGTTAGCAGCTGGACATGCAAAGGGGCTGCTGGGAAGGCGGCGGCGTTCGTTAACATGCCGCACACCAGCCATTAGCGCCCCTCCACTGAGCTGTTCAACAAGTGTGTTCATACAGGGAAATGTCAGATCAGATTGTGTTGACGGCCAAGGGATGATGTATTTGTAGTCCAGTAGGATGTGATCATGTTAGCGATGAGGTGTTTTTGTAGTCCTTTGGTTGGGTTATGTCCCAACGCATAACTCCTCTCCCTCTCTCTCGCTTTCTCTAAATATTGAATGAAATAAATTGAAATTGTTCTTTTGCCCTGTGAGACGTTCCACTGGGTTCCGTCCCAGCATCCTCTGCTTCATCTGCAGTTGCTGGACAGAGAAACCCGACCCTGAGTGGTAACAAGGGGGGGTGGGGGGTGGGGTCAAGCTGAGGTCAAGGCCAGTGTCCAACCACCAGGAACAGCCAATGATGAACCTACAGTGGTAGAGTGGCTGTCCAGTAACCAGGGGGTCACTGGTTCAACTCCCCTGAGGCCTGCACCACCAGCGTGAGCCGGTGACACGGCTCGTCCAGATTAGCACTCTTTCCTATGTGAGACCTGATATTTTAGTTTACCACCTGATTCCAGCAGTTTTGCTGTGACTTCATACAGAATCCTCAGTCCTTATCTGCTTTGGATGTGAGTTCGTTACTCCAGCCATGGAGGTGGCAGCGGTGTCTGCTGTGTGACATCACAGAGTTGTCACAGCCTCCCTGACAACCTCTGACTTTGATCTCCCTCTGTCATCTCAGTCTCTTCCCGATTCTCGCCATTCCAGTTGGGCTGCTGAACTTTACCTTAGCAATGACCCCCACACACACACCCTTAGGGTCTCCTTGTCCCAGATCACTTATCTATGACCCCCCTCTGTTTGGGAGACTTCCTGGTCAGAAAGTCATTAATCAGTATTAAGGTGGATCTCGCCGGGAGCCACCGTAGGTACCGAGGTTAGGACTCAGCAGTTGAGTAAACATCAGTCAGGGTATCGCTTTCAGCCCGGCTGCTGGCCTTACCTCAGGGTAAACAACGGCCGCGTCCCACGACTGCTGCTCAGGTATCAGACTGACCCGTGATAAACGCAACGAAACCTTCTCGTTTCTGACTGGTGAGACGGAGAGTGAGAGGCTGTCTGAGTCCTGTCTCTGGTAATCGATACTCTCCGGGTCCTGTCTGAGTGGACACTTTGACTGGGGGACAGACCTGCTGGACCTGGACCGCCACCCCACACCCACAGAGGATGATGACAGCAGCAGTTGTGTGTCATGCAGTCGCTGACCAGACAGAAGCGGGCAGGTTTGGTACCAAGCGTTTATTTTTAAAGTACGAGCCTGCTAATGATTTTGTTCACGTGAGCTGATCGCCAGTCGTTCCTCCCTGTGTATCGGAAATCCCAACTGGCCCTGAAGTATCCGCTCAGTAAACCCAAACACAGGACACGGCTGGGAAGGTCGTGACCTTTCAGCCACAGGGTTCATGTTCAGTCAGAAGGTGACGGCGCTGAAGAGTGACACTTGACCTGATGATTGTCATGTTTGACAGCTTATAAAAACCTCAACTCAACACAGGTGAGACACGAGACTTGAAATGTGATGAAGACGAACGATCGAACACAGACGGAGCTCTTGTTTCGTTGATCTGCTCAGCTTTTAACTTTTGCTCACGTTTTCTCGTCTCCTCTTTCCAGAGTTAATCAACAGTACGACCTTTAATTATTTCAGTCGATTCGTCTCTTTTTATTCAGGAAACCTAAAATGATCACAGCGCAAGACGACAGCAGCCAGGGCTCCCGCTCTCTAGAGGAGGGTCCATCTTCCTGTCGGGCTCAGGGGACGATGGACAAGAAGAGACTTCCACTAAGAGTTGGGGCGTTGCTTTAATCCTCCACTTGCTGAAATCTTCAAAGTGACTTAGGTAGAATCACTTGAATGCCTCACATTGTAAATAAAAGGCCTTGAGGGATTCTGGGCTGTTGGTTAGACTAAACAGTCTATGAGAAGACAGCACTTCGGCTCGATGATGATGGATGTTTCTCATTATCACGGGATCGTTCAGACCAAGCTGGAAGAATTTTGACAGGTTTCATCGATACTAATGGCAACACCGTCGAAGCAGCAGGTTGATCCTGTTGCGCTGACCCGAGTCCCTTCGCTGAGGCGGAACATATACGCCCTTTGTTTGTCAGCAGGAGAGAGGAGACGTGAGGCTGGTTTCCCCCAAACTGGGTGTGTGAGTGGTGAGATCCGTTCAAGATGGCACACATTGGCGGTGGCATGCGTTCTCCTCAGCTTCCGAACAAAGGACCATCTCCCGTGTTTGTTACGACACATAAGCATGTGTTGTTGAGGAGGTCTGGCGAGATTCAGCCACAGAACTACTTCCTGCTCGAGTTCAAATAAATGCGAAGGAATGAGGCCGTTAGAAACAGCCCAACTTCCAAGGAAATCCTCTCTTTGTCCATCGTCCCTCGAGACAGACATGAAGATGAAGAAGATCCTCCTCTAGGGAGCTGAGACCCAGGCTAGTTAGCTTGGCACAATGGCTGGTAGTGGGTGGGAAGTGTTTGCATCAGCTAGCTCAGGTCCAGGCTAGTTAGCTTAGCACAATGGCTGGTAGTGGGTGGGAAGTGTTAGCATCAGCTAGCTCAGGTCCAGGCTAGTTAGCTTAGCACAATGACTGGGAGAGGGTGGGAGTGTTAGCATCAGCTTGCTCAGGTCCAGGCTAGTTAGCTTAGCCCAATGGCTGGTAGTGGGTGGAAGTGTTAGCATCAGCTAGCTCAGGTCCAGGATGCTGGTGTGTCCAGCAGGAACCCTCCTCCTCCTCATCATCATCATCAGTAGCAGCAGTCGCTCTTCTAGTCCTCAACAAACATTTGGTTCTGTTGACCCAAGTTCCAGTGGAGCTTTGGAGGTGCTGCGTCAAATCACTGCTCCCAGTCAGGAAAGTAGTTCCAGCTACGTGTCTGATTCTACCACTACAACGTCTCCTCGTGTTAAACTGGTATTTATCACCAAGGCTACACACAACCCTCCTGATATTAATGCAGGCAGAGACTGAGCTACGCTAACACTTCCCACCCACTACCAGTCATTGTGCTACGCTAGCTAGCCTGGGCCTCAGCTCCCTGGAGGAGGGGCTCTGTCTTCTGGGGACAATGGACAACAAGAGACTTTCCCTAAAAGCTGTTGTGTTCCTTTCAGGGGGGAATGAAGGTGATTTTATCCACCATCAGTCACAGGAAACTCACCTCTGTCTCCTGCTGGAAAAGGAGTCCAACAAATATCTCCACTCAGGACCAAACTGTGGCCTCCTGACCAAGTCCAGTGTTTGTGAACCAAACACAAATCTGTCACTGTGTACCGTCATCTTATTCCTGTTCCTTCCTGTGCTCATAATTAACTGTCACATTTCCTGGAGTAAAAGTAGCCTTCATCCCACAGGTGATCCAGACAGGAATTGAATGGATTCAAACGGACTTCATTAAACTGTGTAGCGAATGTTATTGAAGCTGTAAACAATCAGAACCAGAACTGTTCTCCTGAGTTGCTGAAGCATGGGATTGTGAGTGTTTGCTGTTGGTCTGGTTTGGAGTTGAACTTGGCGTCCTCCACAGTTGGACACTAAACTATCACATTTCCACAACAACCCAGACTTGCCCTGCTGTCGTTGAAATGTTCAATGATTCTTGGTTTTCACCGTTTAGCATCATGCCGCTCACTCACCAGAGAATTCCCTGGGTGCCAGCCGCCACCCCAGCAACCCTGTCGGTGAGGTTTGGACCTCATCAGTGGGAAGCGTGCCCCTGGGAGCCATTTATAACTCGACCCTGAGCTCGCAGGGCAGCAAGAGCTCTCCTGCACTTCCTGGCCAAGTGTTAAAAGAAGGATTCTTAAAAATAGAGCAGCCAAATGTACCGCCACCACCTCGAGCTTCACATGAGCTTCTTAATCGAGGCGGGGGTCTCGTTTCCTCCTCTTACAGCCTGCAGCAGTCAGAGCTGCCTGCTGATGTGTCGGCCATCTTGGATGGTTCTTCTGTAGTGGTGTGGCGTTTAGGGGGAGTCGCTGGATCACGGACAAACCACCTCAGGGTCCACTGGGTTTAATTTGATTTCATGTTTTAGTAAGATTTAGTCCTGTTTTGACTTGTTCCTCTTTAACGTTTGCGCTTTGTTGTTGATCTACATTCATAGCGTGAGTCCAGCGACGATCCTGTGAGCTGCAATAATCAGACCTGCTGACTTGGAGGAGTTTGAAAAAAACAACATCAGGAAACACACAAAAGTTTTTGAACGTGTGATTTACAGGAGGGCAGGAAACTGCACACACACACACACACACACACACACACATACTCAAGCACATTCTGTACATGCAGTTCATCCACAGACGGGACCGTCACTGGACGTCACCACACACGGGTGCCAAATGCGGAGACGTTGGCCTGCCGTTGAGGAGCTGGACGATTGTTGATTGCATGTTGAAAATAATAAAACGTGTTTGCTGGTTTTAGGATAAAAAGGCTTTGGTGGACACAGGTGGAGGTACAGGTTAGACTGAGGAGCCGCTAACAGCTGGACACGACCAGATCTTCCCAACAGACACGGAGTGACAAAACAACAGGATGTGTTGACTTGATTGAGGGAGTCGGAGAGTTGGAACAAGGAATCAGAAGAACCGTGTGTTCCCAAAATACCTCCAGAAGATTTTGGAGCCTGTAGTTGAGAATGCGAGCTATGGGCACCCTGTGAGCCCAGGAGCAGATTCCTCATTCGAACGGCCTCCCAGATGAAGAGAGACATCCTGCCAATGCTTTCTGCAGGAATTTACACTCCACTTAACTGGCGGTTTCTTCATAGCGGCGCTGAATGAAGATGCAGCGACTTTTGTGACATCTCTTTTAGAGGCAGTGAGGCCTTTGACCTGCTGGCCTCCCCTGCTGCTGCTGAGGGGAACAGACTATTTTTGATTCAACCATCATCCATCCGTGCGGTCTCCATAGTAACATCACTGTTGTTGACATGATCAGCTCCAATATAACAACAACAATCAAATGGTAGAATCTCCAATGACACAACCGGAGGTGCTCAGCTGTAACCATCAGGAGAACCCTCTGGAAGTAAGATGCTTGTCACATGGCTGCCATGGGTTGCTGCCGCAGGAAGTCAGCAGGAACCACAGGGATCCAGCATAGACCCTCCTGAAAACCTGGAACACTTCCTGGGTGGAATCAACACACCATCGTCGGCACTGGAGTTTTGGTTTGACTCTTCCAGACTGCGTTTGTTTCCTGCAGTTTTAGGAGCAGGGTTCCATGATATTTTGGGCAGCAGTCCTCCTGGTGTGACATCACTTATGCACTCATAAATCGTCACGGTAACTACAGAGGTCCCTCCGCTGCCTGGCCAGACTCTGAAACACCTCTGCGTTCTGAACATGACGCTGGTGACACTGGGATAATTGGAGTTACAGCTGTTTGTCACATAAGTCTGGCCTGGGGGGGCACAGGAAGTAACCTGTAACCTTAGATCCCCCCCCCCGCAGGGAGACAAGATGCCACTATGATCTATAAAAGTGAGCTGACGCGTCTCAGCGATGAAGACAGACGAGTCACGGAGGGAAGCTGCAGCATCGTCACAGGAGCCGGACGAGCGTCAAAAACACGTCAGACATAACAACTCAAGACGCTCGATCACATGTTTGATGTTCGTCACTAAATTCAACCAGAGATACGGCAGCGGGAGTGAATATCTGAACCATCGCGCTGGCAGAAGGACAGAAGAGAGCGAGATCATCCGGCCGTTGAGCTAAAACGTGTCGTTCGTGTCAACTGGACGTCACAATGAAGGTTTTAAAAGAAAAATCCAGGGACTTGTGAGGGATTCAGGTGAGAGGACATGGCTGATTCAGAAAATTCTGCTTTAATTGCTTTCACTTCAAAACATTTTAGAATCGTACCAAAATCACTGCTTTCAGATTTTGCACGTCGCTCTTTTATTTGTTCTCACCATTTTGGTTTTTCTTAAATAAGCACAAGAAAATGTTCGTACAAGGCAAGACACACCGGAGCAGCAGGGCAGAGAAGCTAAACGCATCCTGCTGTGAATGTGAGGGTTGACAACCTCAGAACAGCTCAGTGAGTTCAGAGCAAAGCGAACCAACACATCAGAGAGTGATGGACGTCCAAGCTGAGTTGTTAAGAAAGAAGCAAGCGGCTGAAATGGTTCCTGTTCAGTGGGGTTGTGGCTTCACTACGTTACAAACCTTAGCGATGTTCTCGGGGCAGTGGGTCGCTGTCAGGGCTGCTTCCTGCAGGATCGGAACTCTTATTTCTTTCACAGATGTACAGACACCTGTTGGACTGAGACAATGACCCCCAGTCAGGAGGTCAAAGGTCACAGGGAAACAAACGCTAGCCTGCATCTTTGTAAATGGAACATGTACGGTATTCCCTCAGATATCATGATTATTCTGATATGAATTCCCAAAGTACACAGAGGTTAGACAGCTAACCAACCCTGATCCAAGGACGCTGCGTCCAAGCCAGAAAACCTCTTTTTATTCTGGTTTGATTCGGATTCCTTTCAAATGAAGCCGGTTCCACGTCATTTACATGTATTTTTTTGTTTTCGAATTTTTTTTAGGAATGTCGACCAAATAAAATTGTCAGAATGTTTAGAAGCAAAATAAAAGTCTGTCCACTTGAAGTTATTTTAGCTGAATACGAACAAAAGCAGCAGAGCAACTTAATCCTTCATTAAATTAATGAAAATGTACCGCAAGTCGATCTCCAACGCCGATACGATCGCTGCGGAAAAAAGTTTACACGATTTCAACTTTTGGTACATCATGAAAAAAAGCGCGTACATGTGTAGTTGAGGGAGTAATTCTGGTGGTTCTTGGTGTGCAGATAACAAATAATGAGCGAAGACAGATGTTTGGAAAATATGACCACCATCTGCTGATAGCGGTGGCGTGCTGATGCGCATCGTGAAATGACAGCGCAGCTCCGGCCCACCAACTCTACACCGAGGCCCCCCAGGCTTGTTACTTGTAGCCAAAAACCAAACAGCAAAAGACGAGAGCAGGTGACTGGGCAGGATAAGAATAAACTCCCGGGGTCACGCTGACACGTTAACAGTCAATAGTGGACATTAACGCTCACAAACAGAGCCGAGCTGCAGCGTCAGCAGTCCAAACACTGATGAGCGTCTGGAAAGTCCATCCACGTCCCTCTCTGACACCACAGCCACCCTCCACCCCCGCAGGGTGGGGGACCTGGAGGGGACGCCAGCCAGCCAGAGGCCTGGAGGGAAGTGTCCGGGGGGGAATCTCCCACGGGGGACAAACGATCCTGCCATGTTACCGATCAGAGCGCCGCGACCTGGAAGTCTTGTTTTCTACATCAGACTCAAGATGGTAGACCAATCTCTCCACAGCTGCCCTGGGAACCCGGAAAGCTGGTGGAGTACGAGGGAAAGTCTGAGAGACCTGACGGAGAAAACCTGGAGAACCTTCTTCCTTTATTAAAAACAAAAAACAGATTGTGACATTGAACTTTGGTGAAATTAAATCGACCGAATGAAGAAACGTAAGAACGTAACCAGACTGCAGGGTAACGGCCATCCAGGCCTCGTCTCCATTCTGCCTGTGTTCATCTTGTGGTAGCAGGCTCGTATCTGCGGGGGTGAGAAGAACCAGGGGCCTCATCTTCATCAAAGACACGCTGCCTGATTGACCACGCCCACTCAGTCGCCTCTGCCGCCGCGCCCTGCCGCCGTCTCTCCAAGGTTCTGTAAACATGCGCTTCGGCGGGTAGGGTTCTAAACCTGATGTGGGCTTGTGCTGAGAGCATCTTGTGGTTCCCTCCACTGAGCAGTAGAACCTTCTAGGCATCGGCAAGTTAACAGAGGAGGTTACGGCGAACGTCTGAGCCTTGATTACAGGATCCACTTACGGAAGTCACACGTGCCGACCGTGTCAGAGGAACCCTCGAAGAGCTCAAAGGTTCCGAAGACCTTAAGAAGTGACAGGCAGGAGCACCGACCTTTAAATGAACCACGAATGAGAATCATGACTAACCAGTCAAACCAAGCAACTCAGATTTCTGATCATTTCTTTTACTGTTGACTTTAGTTGTGCGCTTTGTCGTTGTGAGTACGCTGTTGCTGAGGTTTTGGTGGATGTGTTTATCGGTGCCGTTGCCTCCCATTGTCCTCTCAGTCGTATTCTATCATTATTATTATTATTATTATGTTAGTTTGGACTCCAACAGTGAGTTTGTTTTTGTTTTTATTGACGTGGGGCTCCTACGAGAGCAGGAGGCTCTGCTCGGACTGAGAAACTGATTTCCCTGGGTGTTTAATTGATGGAGAAAATACTGAGTACAACGCCGAGTGTCTCTCTGCGTTGCGGCGATGACCCACTGCTTCTCAAGGGCAGACCCGTGCGATGAATATCAACCTGTTATTGTTTTTCATGAATGCGGTCTCGGCTGCAGGTCGGTGGACCTGCCGCAGCAGGGGGGTCCTGACAGAATTCCAGGGTTGAATTTTGTTCCGATCCACCCTGATTCACTTTTCAGATGAGCTGGAGGGTCGAATGCAGCATCACCAAATGAAGAAGCTCTGCAGCCGGAGTCGCCCGCCTTCTGCGAACCCAGTTGGTTCTACCTGACTGACTGAGAGATTCTGGAGTTTGAGCGGTGGGCCCAGAGGTCCTCAGCATGCGGGTGCTCCTGTAAAGAGGTCCTGAGTTCTCACAGACTCTTCCTCTCTTTCAACATTTGGACTTCCCTCCTCTCTCTGGCCTCCACACTCTCTGATCTGAGGGTCCGGTCCTGGTTGCTCTGGGTAGGGGACCCCCCACCCTGCCCTGGCTGTGTGCCTGGGTGCAGAGGGCAGGACGGCGCCTCTGCTACTTAGAGGACGAAATTTGCCAGGTTCACAGCTTGGTCCGAGAGTGGAAAATGAGATTATATCCTGTGGTTTGTCTAAATCCACTAACCCGGGGAAAAGAAAACCTCTCACTGTGGTTATCTGAGGCCGATGCCTGATTAGGAGCCTGAAACGCCATGACAGAACTTCTGAGGCATTCAGCTGGCCGGAGAGCAGAGCAGCGGGCAGCGGCCGCAGCAGGTGGAGCTTTGTGGGCCTCCGCCGTTTTAATACATTTAACGATATAAACACATGAGGAACGTGACATGTTTGATATAGACTCCGAATCTGATAACAGCAGAACCGTGCAGGATTGAAAGCATCTAACATTCACATAGCGAACAAGCAGCCGACCCTGAGAGTGGAGTGTGCGACAGGCAGCAGGTCAGAGTCGGCCATGTTGCTTCTACAGGAGCCCACAACGGACAAACCAGCACCTTCACCTTTTAGTTTGCTGCTGATTTGCTGGTGCCTCGCATCCTGGGCAACTCCTGAGAAGAAGAAAGTCCAGCCCTTTTCCAGGAGTTTGGTTCCGGAACCGAGGCTCTTCGGGCCAGTAGGTGCTTGCTGATGGGGCTTCCTCCAGACAGCACCGCCCCTCTTCTTCTCCAGTCTTTTGTGGAGTTGGTACTGAACCAATCTTTGTCTCGGGCCACTGCCTGAAACCACTTTGCCAAGGGACTGTGAGCAGAAATCTGTATGACACAATAAAAACATGAGGACAAGATATGAACAAGTTGTTTTGAATAAAATGGAGATGAGGAAATGAAACCGAGCTGCGGCGCTGGGGCGGAGACATCGTCTCTGACTTCATAAATGTGGGGACAAACAAAAAATGTTTGATTAACTTAATGGAACATTTTACCTCCAACATGTATCAGGTTTCATTTCCTGTGTGAAGACCCCGAAGACATTAAGTGCAGATGTGAAGTGTTTGCAGCCCCGGTGGGAATCAAACCGACGACCTGAGCCGTCAGAGTGCCTTGCTCAGCTCAGGACACTTGATCCCAGCCATATCAGAGGGTTTAAATGGGTTTAAATGAGGGCTCGGGGGAGCGCAGCGGGCAGAGGGGTGAGGGGTGGGAGAGGAGATGAATGGCCGCCATTGGGAGCCGCAGAGGGGCATTCTGGGAACTGGTCATGCTGAGGCCTTCCTTATGGCTCTCTATGAGAAATGGAGAGAGTGTGACAAGAGCCAAATGGAGCTGACAGCCAAGTGTTCGGACTTCCTCTGCCACACACACACACACACACACACACACACTCACTCACTCTCTCACACACACACTCACTCACTCACTCACTCTCTCTCTCTCACACACACACACACATACACACTCACTCTCTCACACACACACACACTCACTCACTCACTCTCTCTCACACACACACACACACACACACACACACACACACACACACACTCTTGAACAGGGCCTCATCGCATCACATCTCTTCCATAATTTTGTTTTGGAAAAACACGAGCTCGTGTTTCGTCTCTTAGCGAGCCACCAGCGCTCTCCAACTTTCATGTGCCCCGGCCCTCAGCTTTCTTTAAGACCTTTGTTTGGCCGCTGCAGGGCCAAGGGCCGGCTTTGGCAGGCGGGCAGGTGCTGATAGGGACAAACTCCATAACGCCGAGCAGACCGCGTGCCAAGAGGCTAATGGCAGCATGAAACACAAGCATAGAATGGAGTGTGTTTGAGCGTCGCTTCTGGCGAGTCTGCCAGCGGAAAATCTCCCCTGGAAGCCGCCGTTCTTCAGAGGAGAGATGAGCTCATGCGGGAGAGAAGAGCAGTCACAGGTTAAAACCAGAATAATGAAGCGTTCCTCTCCCCGAGGGCTGATATTACTGCTTAACCTCCGTGGACGGACTCGTATCAGACAACTGTACAGACGATGCAGTGATGCTATAAAAGGCAGGAATCTCTGCGTGCGTGCGTGCTCCTCACCAATCAACCTCAAACTTGGCGGCTGTGTTGCTGAGGATGTCTGAGGAGGTGCAGCAGAGTTTGAAGTTGTTTGGAAGAGTGAGTTTTCCCTCAAGGGGCAGTACGGTGGTGCGGTGGTGTGGTGGTTACCGCCGTGGCCTCACAGCAACAAGGGTCTGGGTTCAAACCTGACAGCCAGCTGGGGCCTCTCTCTGTGGATGTTCTCCCTCTGTCTGCGTGGGTTCTCCCCGGGTTCTCCCCGGGTTCTCCAGCCTCCATCCACACACTGAAAACACATGAGACTCTAAGATATACAGGAGGTACAGCTGGAACCGACTCCCGAGAGGATGGAATGAATCTGATAGAACTGGTGACAAAGGTGACGGACTGCGGGCGGCCGCCTCCAACAGAGTCCCCTGGGACCTGATTGCAATGAGCAGATCCAAGTGTTGCTGAAGGAACTGCAGAACGACGTTCATGTGCTCAATGTGGGAATTCAGGTTCTGTCATGATGAGCAAAAAACTTCTCAAATGCTTGTTTTCGGTTTGGAGTTTGGAGTCGCTGACACCTCCCAGTTCGAACTGATGAGGAACCCACCACAGTAGGAGCACATTTCCCAGCATGCATGTCAGCAGATTTATTATTATTATTATCAATATTATTATTATTATTCAACCAAACTGAAATCTGCTCTGGTGTCATGGCGACACTTTGACGCTCTTCATGTTGTGACATCACACAGCTGAAGCGTCAACCAGGAAGCTGCAGGGACATTCGCATCCTAATTGCTGCAATTCAAGGGCTGCTGGACGTTTTTACTGCTGTCAGAAGCGACAGACAGCAAACGTCTCCCTTCAGCCCTGAACCCACGCGCAGCCTTGGCAGGCTTGTTTTGATGATCCCTGGTACAACTAAAGGGTTAACCAGGCCTAAAACGATCACCATCACTGTGTTTTTGGCAACCCTTTAAACGAGACATGTAGAATAAACATTTTGTAAGAACTAGATTCTGTAAAAAGGATGAAATGCTGCGTTTAACTGCGCTGAGATGAGGTTTGCTCTGGACTGCTGGCTGCAGACACTTTTCACTCAGAAAACAACTGAAGAACCGCATTTCCGCGGCATTGATGAAGAACGGCTCATCCAAATGTCGACACTCAGCTCATCAAATGGAAGCGTTGATGTTCCACAGCTACCTCACCATTTGTACTGAGCAAGAATGTAGCAGAGCGTGAGGACCACCAGGACTGGGACCATCGTTAGGAGCCACAATCCAGCGGCCAGTCCGGCCAGCTCGGCCTGCTGGCATCTGAGCCAGCGGGCCGCCTCTCGCTGTGTGTTCCCCGCTGGAGCTCAGCTGGAGGTCAGAGGGGACGCAGGGAATCAAACGGTGGCTGTTGAAGGTAAACATGACGCCGCTGTGATCTTTGCTGAGGTCTGCTGAGCCCTGCAGGGCTGAGCCCGCGGGGGGCCGCTAGTCTGCAGGGCCCAGGCCGTCTGCCATGACACTGGCGGGACTGAACTCTTTGTTCCACACTTTTAGTTTTAAATCACACAAAATAATCCATAAATAACGTCTGCAAATCATCAACAATATCACGTTGGCAGCAGGACAGTCCCACTTCTGAGGAAGTCTTCATGTTCATCCTCTCGTCTCTGCCTCGTCCTCAGGAAGCTTCAGAACTGTTAATTAAAATCTTTACCACTGCAGGGAGAACTGCTGAGAACAAGAGAGAAAAATACACAGACGAACGAGGAACCATGGAGATGACCAGCTCCTGTTAATGGAGGAACCAGGAGATGACCACTTCCTGTTGGTGGAGGAACCATGGAGATGACCACTTCCTGTTGGTGGAGGAACCATGGAGATGACCACTTCCTGTTAGTGGAGGAACCAGGAGATGACCACTTCCTGTTAGTGGAGGAACCAGGAGATGAACACTTCCTGTTGGTGGAGAAACCAGGAGATGAACACTTCCTGTTGGTGGAGAAACCAGGAGATGACCACTTCCTGTTGGTGGAGAAACCAGGAGATGACCACTTCCTGTTGGTGGAGAAACCAGGAGATGACCACTTCCTGTTGGTGGAGAAACCAGGAGATGAACACTTCCTGTTGGTGGAGAAACCAGGAGATGAACACTTCCTGTTGGTGGAGAAACCATGGAGATGAACACTTCCTGTTGGTGGAGAAACCAGGAGATGAACACTTCCTGTTGGTGGAGAAACCAGGAGATGAACACTTCCTGTTGGTGGAGAAACCAGGAGATGACCACTTCCTGTTGGTGGAGAAACCAGGAGATGACCACTTCCTGTTGGTGGAGAAACCAGGAGATGACCACTTCCTGTTGGTGGAGAAACCAGGAGATGACCACTATCATTGGACTGCTGTCTACTAGCACCTAAAGTTTCTGTACACTATACAGAAACAAGCATGAATTAGCATTTTATTTTAGGCGCTAGTAGACATTTCAGACGCTGACATGCTGCACATCATCAGCAGTGGTCTGATGACTGGCTGATCCAGGAGCAGTGGTCTGATGACTGGCTGATCCAGGAGCAGTGGTCTGATGACTGGCTGATCCAGGAGCAGTGGTCTGATGACTGGCTGATCCAGGAGCAGTGGTCTGATGACTGGCTGATCCAGGAGCAGTGGTCTGATGACTGGCTGATCCAGGAGCAGTGGTCTGATGACTGGCTGATCTAGGAGCAGTGGTCTGATGACTGGCTGATCCAGGAGCAGTTTTAAGTGCTTGGTGTACTTTCCTCCCAATCCAGGAGCCGAGCGGTGAACAACGTGTCTGAAGTGTGAAGAGCGGCAGCAGCAGTGAGGGAGTGTGTTGACTCAGACTGAGGAGGCTCCTCCATCCTGCAGGTTAGAGGTGAGGGACCACACAGGGAGGCCACACACTACACACACACACACACACACACACACACACACACACACACACACACACACACGCTGTAATCTGAGTCTCATTAGCTGGCGAGGGATTACTGGGATCTGCTCATCACAACGTTAACTGCTGTGTAACCACTGACGACCAGCAGAGTGTGTTTACTGCTACCTGAGTGTTAAAAGGCATCACACACGCCGGCACACACCATCATGGACGAGCTGTAGCGCTCATCCACAAACACAGAATACAAGTCGCTCAGCAGTGTCTTCAGCGGGCGGCAGCGCTCCACTGACTTTAATGTTAATGAGACAATTCAGTTCTAGTTTCTAGAACACTCCGCCATCCTGTCACATGCCAGTGTCACAAAAACGCCAAAGCTCTTCATCGTGAGTCTAACCTTGATGCATCTTGTTCAGATGAAGGTCTGGGTTTACGAGGCAGCGTCCTCCTGTGGTTGCCGTCTCCAGCGTAGCAGTGAAGGAAAGCAACAAAGTATTTCTACACAATTTGAAGGCGGCAACTTCATGAGGGCCCACTGGAGCACTCAGGACTGTCACGTGACCTTCAGAGGTCAGCGGTTCGAGGACTGAAGCACTGGAATACATTTCTACATTCTAATCTTGTTACTTTTCTCATGTTTATTCTGGGTATTTCTACTGTGTGCCTCCTGCACCACAGCGAACGAAACCTCAGAGAAGAGAGAGAGAAACCAAATGCATTTCATTTGTTTTGGATCATTGAAAGGACACAGAAAGAGAGTGAAGGTGGGCTTCAGTGTTTTTACACAGCTCGTCTTCAAAGAAGGTTTATAGGGAGGACGACACACACACACACACGTCCATCACTTCAGGGGTTGTTTAACTGACCTACATGATCTTACATTAATTGTTCTAGAACATCATTTCGCAGCTGTTGCTGCTTGTCGCATGTTCCCTCAGACGGGGGTCCTGGTGGTGCAACCACCTTTTACTTAAATACAAAAGCTTTAGAATGAGGAAATGATGAGATCAGGTCATGTGATGGGTTCCATCTCAGGTCGTGCTCTGAGTAATCTGCCCCCCCCCCCCCCCCGCCGCCTTGTCTGCTAGCTCGTAGCTTCTGTTAGCTGAAGGCACCTTAAAACGCGGCCTTCAGTTTAGCAGGAGTCGCTTGTATGATGGTAACAAATGAGCTAAACAGGGACCTGAGAGAGAACGACCCAAAGATGAAGAGGTTCTGATCACGGAGGCTTGTTCGTGGTTTCACATTCCTCGTAAATCTGTATTATCCACCAGGAAACATTAAGATCTGCCTAGTTGAGGATCCAGATCTTCAAAACTTGCTTTTTTCTGCATGTAGGTTGCTAATCTAGCTAGCTTTGCTATTGTTTCAGGTTTTGAGGGGGGCGCTAAAAAAAGGTGGAGATCAGCGGCTGAAACCGTCGCCTCGGGGCTCCCGGCTCAGCCTGGCACCACTGAGCTGTTGTGTCTGGGTCTCTGTTGCTTCTCACTGCATGACAAACATCGTCGGACCAATGATGTGAAAACGCTCTGGAGGGTCATTGGGACCAAGCAGACGCTCACGTCACAGAGACCTATGGGGTCCTGCTGGGGCTTGGCGGCTCTGACCAGAAGCAGTTCTCCTCAGGCTGAAGAGCCAAAAACTCCAAGTCTTCCTTACCAGCCTCAAATACCTCAACGTGACTGCACTGGATGCTAAAACTGCTAAAACCCCAGCAGATGAAGTATTTTACCAGGATGCCACACACCTCTGAGCCAGGCGGGGACACGTCCCATATCCTGGTCACATGGTATATTTAGGCTCAGCCTGGAGGGGTCCAGAAGGGTTTAGTTCTGGAGCTGGACTCTGTCACGGTGGTCCCACATCCCTCATGTTTAACTGTGCTTCTGATGTTACTGCAGATTATGTGTGTGTGTGTGTGTGTGTTTGTGAGTGAGTGTATGTGTGTGTGTGTGTGTGAGAGAGAGTGTGTGTGTGCTCGTGTGTGTGCGTGTGTGTGTGTGTGTTTGTGAGTGAGTGTGTGTGTGTGTGTGTGTGAGAGAGAGTGTGTGTGTGTGTGTTTGTGAGTGAGTGTGTGTGTGTGTGTGTGTGAGAGAGAGTGTGTGTGTGTGTGTATATGCACAGATTTTAAAACTGGACTAAGCGTCATCATTCATCATTGTTCAATTTTTGCCCCATAACACAGCGGCGTCCGTTTACCCCCCCCCCCCCCCCCGACCCCTCAGCGCTATATTTGTCTCTTTAATGGGGGGGGGGGCATTCCAGAGGCGCTCTGGGTAATCACAGCGTCTGGCTCCAAAGGCATCATGGCGGCCTCTCCAGGCATCAGTGCCAACTCTGGATCTACTTTCCTTCCTTCTACAGGGACACCTGAGTGTCCAGATGAACCAGGAGGAGGTGCAGGTGGAGGCGGGGCCTGTTGTCAGGGTGCAGGAGTGAACGTATTCACCTCCTGTCCGTCCACTAAGAGCCAGTAAATGAGTTGTGAGCTGAGGAGGAGGGTTCTTCATCAACAGCTGCTGGCGTACAGAGAAGCCGTGCAGATCTGGATGACAGCTGTGACCCGCTGTTCTGAGCCGCTGCTGGGCCCGCTGTTCTGAGCCGCTGCTGGGCCCGCTGTTCTGAGCCGCTGCTGGGCCCTTTCTACCTTAACTAGACTTGAGTGGAGCAAACGACTCACACCACACGTCTAATACTCTCTATTTTAGAGGTAATTTATTGTCTTCTGTACTGAACCGAGTCCATTAATTTTGTTCCTTTCATCCATTTGGAGTCAAAACGATGAAAAAAGGGAGGCCAATTTCAGAAAAGCCAGAACCTTGGCAGCGACTCGTGGTCTCATGCTGTAAAGGTGGACTCTCTCTGTCCCACAAGATCATGCTGACTTATAAGTTTTACAATCCAGCAGTGACATCACAATCTTCCTCAGAGCTGTGGAAGCAGCCCACTGGTAACTTGGTGTAAACGCCATCCAGAGCGTGCAGCGTCTTCGCTCCGCCAGCGGAGTCAGACTGTCTGTTTGTGTTCTGCTTAGTGGACCAGCTGTTGCTGCTGAGGTATGAAGACATGAGGCCTGACATGAGCCCAGAGCCACCGAGTTATAAGGCGGGTCATGTGACGAGAGACAGGAATTCTAAATGAGAGGCTGCGTTCCTGAGCTGGACGTCCGCTGGGATCCACCAAACAAAACCAGCGCAGAAACAGAGGGACAGAGTGAATGAGTTTTCATGGTCTTTAACTGGTTCCTCTGGCCACTGGCACCCGGATGCACTACAGATTGTAATCATCTCATTGTATTAGTAGTATTTGCAGTATTAGTACTGAAGTAACAGAGAAACAGGAGAGACCACAAACTTAGCTTAGCTGCTACCAAAAACTAGCGACAGAACCACTTGACTCCGAGTTTTTCAGTATAAGACTTTCAAAGCAGCTCTGCCAAATCCAAAATGGAATGGAATAAAGTTTGGAGGTAAATGATCCAGGATAAAGCCTCCGGTCCAGGTCTAGAGGAAGCCCGCCTGGCGGAGAGAGACGGCACGAGGGTGAGCCTCGGTCAAAGAGGGTCTGGGATATCAACTCGCTAAGACAGAAACTCACTTCTGTCCGATGATGAAGCTACAAACACAACACAACTACCAACTGTGAGCAGCAATAAATCTGCTGCTCCGAGCTAATCCAGGCGTGTGTGTGTGTGTGTGTGTGTGTGTGTGTGTGTGTGTGTGTGTGTGTGTGTGTGTGTGTAAAGTAATCTGCCACCAGTGCAGGACAATGCAGCCGTTGTAGCATTGGTGGTTTACAGCAGGCAGCAGGTGTGAAGGCAGACACCTCTCCTGACAGGCTGCACGTTTTAGGTTTATTAAGTGATGTGTGTGTGTGTGTGTGTGTGTGTGTGTGCCTGTGCGTGTGTGTGTGTGTGTGTGTGTGCGCGCGCGCCTGTGTGTGTGAGGACATCTTCTGATGCTGTGTTGTCAGGCGGCTTCATCCGTGAAGCTAACCCTGTTTCCAGCTCCCTCTGGCTGAGCTTCCTGATGCTAACTTGTGTGTCTTCAATCATTTATTCAAACTCCGACCCTCAGGCTTTGTTGTCTACCTGCAACACTTCGCATTAATCAGAAGCAGCAAACACAAAAAAGCAGCCGATCCTTGATGTTTTCTCACACCAGCAAATGTTTGACCTCTTTTTTTGCGATGAAGAGTCAGGAAGGGTTAACAGATCAGACACAAGTCCTGAAACCCAGAAACACGACAACAACTCAACATCATCACTGCAAGATCTGAATATTGACCCGTATTGAAGTCTGCCATCTTGAATTTCCCACTTTCCCTTTTGCGGTCAGTTATTAATCTTTGGTCTCCAAGTGGCTAAAGGCTAATGAGCCACTGCTTCGCCATCCTGCGACCAGGATACTGGACACCGAGGTCGGACTCCAGCCTAGCAGGGAGCAGCTGCTGTCCGATCTCGCCAGCCTCCCGCCGTGAGGCGTCACCTGGTGGATGCTCTGTTACGGACGGGTCCAGCCCAGGTGATCACTTAGGGGTCGTGTCAAGGTGCAGGTCCCATTGACACGGAGGGGGTCTTTCTTCCCTCCTAGACCAGCTGACCCCTGGAGAGCAGCCAGCCCCTCCTGTCACTCATCCAGGCCTGAAAGAAGAGAGGAGGAAGACGCCGGGGTCAAGGGTCACTGAGGGAACAACTAACCACGATCAGCTGATCAGAGAAGGGAAGAAGAAGTTTCCAGAGACGTGAAGATCAGGAACCAGGTGACCCCGACAGAAGACGGCGGGCCGGCTGACACCCCGACACACAGACATTCTAGAGGAGGTCATGTAATTCTTCATCAAAGCCACCACAGATCTGCTTGAACGGCTCATGGAAGTCAGAGGACGTCGGGATGTGGACGGAACTCTGACTGTGAGCACAGCAGTGCAGATGCTGACCTTCTGTTGGTTTCATTTTGAATTTAAGTTCATATTTAATTTAGACAATTGAAAATGTTTCATAATGATTCAGAGTTTGGGTTCATATTTCTTGGGCATGGAGCAGTGACTTCGGGCACATTTGTTGATTATACAGCAGAAACCTGCTCACTGACTGGATGCAGATCACAAAATGGCGGCTCTCTGCTGATCTTTCTTAACCTTTCAGTGGTAAGAAGGAGAAAATGGGGCCTAATAAACTGATAAAAGAGCAATGTTTCATCCTTCATGTCTGCTTGGAGAGCTTCAGAACACCTTTGACAGCACTTTGACCTCCTGAAGAACAGAAGCTGAGGACTCAACATTTTTATTTGGAAAGACAAAGACATCCATCTGGCTCTCATATTCTGACTTCACATTCAGAATTCATGTTTATTTGAATATTTTGATTTATCCTCAACTGTAGTTTTCACGTGTGACTGATTCTCTTCCACATATCCAGCTTTATGTAACCTCACTGAGCCAAACGCCCCGGATGAACTTGAGCAGCCGACCGGGAAACACTTGATCCCCGCGGGCTAAATTTATCCTCTGAGCTTCACGCACGTCTGCCGGTGATCGGTGACCCGCGGTGACGTCACCCTCGCCTGTAATTGACCTGAACAGTCGGTGAAAACCGCCCGTCGTGAGTCCGGACCGCGTCTGCCTCGGGAACAGTACCCGGCGAGGTGATGTGTGAGCCCGCTGGGAAGAGGCTGAAGAGCCGCCCGGAGCTCCACCGCCAGCCGACGTGGAGGAAGCTCTGTGCGGGGTGAGCAGCCTGCTGTGGGCCGGAGCTCTGGTAGGAGAACACAGCCTAAACATTATATATATATATATATATATATATATATATATATATATATATATATATATATATATATATATATATACACATACATATATGTATATGTATATATATATATACACATATATACATATATATACATACATACATATACATACATATATATATACATATATATGTATATATATGTATGTATATATGTATGTGTGTGTGCATATGTATATGTGTGTATATATGTATATATATGTATGTATATGTATATATGTACATATATAATATCTAATATATATATATATATATATATATATATATATATATATATATATATATATATATATATATATATATATATATATATATATATATTAGAGAGAGAGAGAGAGAGGCATACCAGTGAAAGAATATTAGTGAGGGAGGATGTTTGACAGTTGAGATGTTGATTTGGGTTTCAGCAAGAAGATTTACTTTACGCCCAAAAAATAATAATAATAGAATGATAAAGTCATTAATGGTCAGTGGGAGAAGAAACTGAATGGTACTTAAATTAAAATGCATTTCAACATGAGGTGTGTTTGTAGTCCAAAGGGAAGTGAACATGTCAGTGATGAGGTGTGTTTGTAGTCCAACAGGAAGTGAACATGTCAGTGATGAGGTGTGTTTGTAGTCCAACAGGAAGTGAACATGTCAGTGATGAGGTGTTTTTGTAGTCCAACAGGAAGTTGGCATGTCAGGGATGAGGTGTGTTTGTAGTCCAGCAGGAAGTTGGCATGTCAGGGATGAGGTGTGTTTGTAGTCCAGCAGGAAGTGAGCCTGTCAGGGACGAGGTGTGTTTGTAGTCCAACAGGAAGTGAGCATGTCAGGGATGAGGTGTGTTTGTAGTCCAGCAGGAAGTGAGCCTGTCAGTGATGAGGTGTTAATGTAGTCCAACAGGAAGTTGGCATGTCAGGGATGAGGTGTTTTTGTAGTCCAACAGGAAGTTGGCATGTCAGGGATGAGGTGTGTTTGTAGTCCAGCAGGAAGTTGGCATGTCAGGGATGAGGTGTGTTTGTAGTCCAGCAGGAAGTGAGCCTGTCAGGGACGAGGTGTGTTTGTAGTCCAACAGGAAGTGAGCATGTCAGGGATGAGGTGTGTTTGTAGTGCAGCAGGAAGTGAACATGTCAGGGACGAGGTGTGTTTGTAGTCCAACAGGAAGTTAGCATGTCAGGGATGAGGTGTTTTTGTAGTCAGAGGGCGTTTGTTAATCCGTTTGGAAACTCATTCATGATCTGAGCTGTATCTGTGAGACGCAGGAGCTTCAGTCTGTTACGGCGTTCTCCTTTTACTCGCCAGCTACAACCTCACATTCCCTCCCAAACGTTCCGTCACCAGGATTCATCCGTCCTCCTGCGCGATCCCTCTTTCTGTCAGAGCAGGTGTCTCTTTCTCTGTCCCTTTTTTCCTCTGAATGGCAGAGATCTCCTTTTGGGACCCATCATTTGGGCCAGGAGTCAGTGATAGCTGGGTGAGGGGGGCCTTCGATACCAGGAGTCAGGAGCAGAAAGTCCTGGAGACACACACACACACACACACACCCCTGGCTGTAAGCTGGTCAGGGTGTACATTTCCACCTCTGAGTTCCGGAAAATTGGTGAGATTAATGCTGTGGCAGAGTTACCGCTGAGCTGATGGTGTTTCCAGATGGCTGACGGCATCGGCGGTGGTGGCATCGGCGCGGTGCAGCGTGGCCTCTCAGCGCCACCCCGGGTTTATGAGTCGTGTAAAATCGTTTCAGGACTGGGGCCCGGCCCAGTCAGCAGCAGTTTGGGACACCTTGTTATCCGCCGTGTTGAGACAACACCGCCGAGTCCTGCTGCTCCTGTTCAGTTCTCGCTGTGACCGTCCTGACGTTGATTTAGCACCAGAAACTCATAAAATCATGTATTTACAGTTCATCCATTCACACCAACAGGTGGCGCTGCTTCAGCTCCTCACCTTTAAACGTGTGTGTGACTTCCAGAGCCCAACCCGTGACGGCGTAGGCACCGTGTGACGGCTCTGGAGCTGCTGCTGCTCCAGCTGAAGGAGGACGAGGCCATCCTGGTGGAGCTCAGCCAGCTGGCCTGCAACCACAGCGACCTGCACAGCACCAGCGTCATCGAGAGCTGCTTCCTGTCACCGTGGGTGGACCGGCTCAAACTACTGGGTGACCTGCACACCAGCGCCCGCGGGGCAGGCTTCAACAACAAGCAGGTGGTGCTGTTTGAGCTGAGCGTCTGATCCAGAGATGGAAAATTGATACAAATATACAAACCTGTCCAACAGAATCCAGCAACACCTTCATCCTGATGCACTTGAGCTTCGCATCAAATATACATCCAAGGAACAGTTAGCTTAGCTTAGCTTAGCACAACGACTGGAAGCCCAGGGAAAGCTACATGTTGGCCACTCTTCATTAGAAACGGTTCAGTGAGAGTGGAACTACACTTTGATGTGAATCAGCACGTAGCCTGGAAGCCTGGCGAAGCTGCGAGCTCCACCAGTAGGGTGGAGAAACACCTGTTTCATGTTGCACCTTGATAGCTAAGCTGCTAATTCACCATGGAGTTGGTTTAGCTCAGGGCTCCTTGATAGCAGTGAAGCTACAAGTTGTTTAAACTACAAAGCTGCTCTATTTTATGCTCAGAACTCTCCTAAAATGTGTGTGAAGTGTAAATTTACTTTGAGTTTTTGATATTAAATATTTGAATTCCTTCTTTTATCGTTACATGCCGCAGTCAAGTCTGTTTATTAAGATATTCTGGGTCTCTGACATGATCCACAAAACTGCTGCCACATGTTTTTGTCAACTTTTGATACAAAAGCCATCCATCCATTGTCTTCCACTTATTACTATGAAGGGGGGTGGAGCCTATCCCAGCAGCCTTCCCCCTGGACAGGTCACCAGTCCATGGCAGGGCCAACACATAGAGACAGACAACCATTGGCTCTCCCAGCCACGCCTACGGTCAATTTAGAGTCTGGATTAACCTGGTCCCTCTTGATGTCTTTGGACTGTGGAGGAAGCTGGAGTACCAGAGAGAACCCAGCAGGAACAGGGAGAACATGGAGACTCACCCAGAAAGACCCCGTGCTGCAGCCGGGGCTCCACCCACAACCTTCTTGCTGGGGTGCCACGGTGAGGACCACTGCTCCACCGGGCCTCCCAATACAAAATCAGGTAAAACATAAAAACAATCCTACGAACATGAAGAAGACTTTTCCCGTTTCACATCATCAACTCAGAAACAGAAGAACAGCACAGGGATGGACCCAGAAATAAGTTCTCAGAGTAGAACATCGAGTTCCCTGGTCTCCTCACATGATATCAGGTGTGTGGTTCACAGAAGCTGGAGATACCAGCAGGTTCAGTTCTATATCAGATCCACCAGTAAACACCAGACCGGTGGATGGTGGAGGTTCAGTTCTCCATCAGATCCACCAGTAAACACCAGACTGGTGCATGGTGGAGGTTCAGTTCTCCATCAGATCCACCAGTAAACACCAGACCGGTGGATGGTGGAGGTTCAGTTCTCCATCAGATCCACCAGTAAACACCAGACTGGTGCATGGTGGAGGTTCAGTTCTCCATCAGATCCACCAGTAAACACCAGACCGGTGGATGGTGGAGGTTCAGTTCTACATCAGATCCACCAGTAAACACCAGACCGGTGGATGGTGGAGGTTCAGTTCTCCATCAGATCCACCAGTAAACACCAGACTGGTGCATGGTGGAGGTTCAGTTCTCCATCAGATCCACCAGTAAACACCAGACCGGTGGATGGTGGAGGTTCAGTTCTACATCAGATCCACCAGTAAACACCAGACCGGTGGATGTTGGAGGTTCAGTTCTTAATCCGATCCACCAGTAAACCCCAGACCGGTGGATGTTGGAGGTTCAGTTCTTAATCCGATCCACCAGTAAACCCCAGACCGGTGGATGGTGGAGGTTCAGTTCTCCATCAGATCCACCAGTAAACACCAGACTGGTGGATGGTGGAGGTTCAGTTCTACATCAGATCCACCAGTAAACACCAGACCGGTGGATGTTGGAGGTTCAGTTCTTAATCCGATCCACCAGTAAACCCCAGACCGGTGGATGGTGGAGGTTCAGTTCTACATCAGATCCACCAGTAAACACCAGACCAGTGGATGTTGGAGGTCCAGTTCTACATCAGATCCACCAGTAAACACCATCAGCATCTGTGACCTCTGACAGGCAGTTTGGTCACAGCCTGCAAGCCCTCTCCTCGGGGCAGAGTCGCTTCTGCTTGATGAGCCACTCTCTAGCGACCCCCGGCTGCGGCGGCGGGGCGCTGCAGCTGCAGGCTGGGAGAACCTGCAGCTCCGCAGCATCGGTGTGCAGCTTGGGGCGAGGGGCTCTGGGTGGGGGGCTTACGGCCCCGACAAGCCTCCATCTAAAAATACAACTGGATCACATTCAACTTGATTACTCAGCTCGCTCTGATGCACTAATGACACTCTTCAGCTCAGTAGAAACCTCCCCCCTCCATTTTAGAGCAACTTTTACATGACGTCATCAGCTGGTTATCGCTCCTCTTCTGCACTGACATCACGTGGGGAGGTCAGAGGTCACAGCCATTAAACGACACCCCTGTTTTTCCGTTTCGATTCAGAAAATTATGGCCAACAAATATTCTCACCTTACAGGTGACAGCGAGCAAAAAGGAGGATTTGTTTGTATTTTGAATTCATTCTTCCTGTTTCCTCCTACAGTTTCATCGTTGTTTTAACACCTTGAGTCGAATATTGAGTTTAATTTGATCGTTTTTCCCCTCCAGGCCTGTCGGTTGAAACAAACCTCTCCTCGGTTGATAGAATTCAAATGATTTCGTCATGAAGTCCAGAATTTCGTTTGATTTTTTTGAGGCTAATTTGTTTCCAAATGAGTCCGAGAGCCTGGTGGGGCAGAGAGACGTCCAAGTCCACTCAGGTGTCTCACGTCACTGGAGCTGCTCTCGTGTTTCTGCCAACAGAGGTTCGGTTCGTCTGGACTTCCATGAGTTCCAGAGTTGGTTCTCAAATATTCGTCATTTATTAAAAAGAAAAAGAGCCGTTGTTTTCGTAGTAACTGTACACGCGCGGTTACTGCTCTGTTCGGGGTAATTGTACACTAACTACCGTGAAGCTGTAAACTACGCCCATCTGTCTGCTGATTGGTCGGAGCCCGCCGGGCATCATCCCCGAGGCCACGCCCCCCGCTGACCTCCCAGGTATAAGATGGTCCAGGTCAACAGCTGAGGGTCCAGAACCGCTCGTGACAGGACTCTACATTCCCCTCGCCTCCTCCCCGGAACCTCCTCCTGCTCCTGCCTGTCCGGGTCGGAACCATGGAGCTGCCGGATCTCTCCTTCCCCATCCCTGCCGCCGACGACTTCTACGACGACCCCTGCTTCAACACCAGCGACATGCACTTCTTCGAGGACCTGGACCCGCGGCTGGTCCATGTGGGCCTGCTGAAGCCGGACGACTCCTCCTCCTCTTCCTCCTCCTCCTCCTCCTCCCCGTCCTCCCTCCTGCACCTCCACCACCACGCCGAGGCGGAGGACGACGAGCACGTCCGCGCCCCCAGCGGGCACCACCAGGCGGGTCGCTGCCTGCTGTGGGCCTGTAAGGCCTGCAAGCGGAAGACCACCAACGCGGACCGGCGGAAGGCGGCCACGCTGCGCGAGCGCCGGCGGCTCAGCAAAGTCAACGACGCCTTCGAGACGCTGAAGCGCTGCACCACCGCCAACCCCAACCAGCGGCTGCCCAAGGTGGAGATCCTCCGCAACGCCATCAGCTACATCGAGTCCCTGCAGGCGCTCCTGCGCGGAGGCGGCGGCCAGGAGGACGGATTCTACCCGGTGCTGGAGCATTACAGCGGGGACTCGGACGCCTCCAGCCCCCGGTCCAACTGCTCCGACGGCATGGTGAGTTCACGGAGCGGGGAGTCCCGGTGCGAGTGGGTTAATGCAGTGAGAATATTCTTCTTCTTCTTCTTCTTATTATTATTATTATTAATGACAGTAACCAGGTTCAGCTGCTGTTAGTGGACAAGACTGCGATAACATTTGACGTCATTTTTGTGATTAGTTGTAAGTTTTAATTTAAAGAAGAACAAGAAAACTCACCTCGGGCCTTTTTGTCTACTTGGATTAAAAATCTTAATTTCAGTTTTATTCAGGTTTTTCCAACAGTTGCCACGAGGTGAAGATTGAAACTGAGAACCAAATATTAGATCTGACTTCCAATAACCAGAGGGTTTTTATTATTATTATTATTGTTATTATTATTATTATTATTATTATTATTATTATTACTGTTGTTATTATTGTTATATAATTATGAGTCATGCTCGCTGGTGTAAAATCGAAAATATATGAAACGAATTTAAGGGTTTAAGAATCCTCAATCGTCTCACTTTTATTTTTCACAGCAATTAAATTACCGAACAGTCGCGCCCTAAGTTTTTGTTATTATTATTATTAGAATACTAACGTTATTATTAATATTATTATTATTAAAATGCTAAGGTTATTATTATTATTATTATTATTATTATCATTATTATTATCATAGTGTTATTAAGTGAAATTAATTCTTGGTGAATTCTTAAATTCTTGCTGTTTAATTATTCAGGTTCCAGTTTTTAGTTTTAGAGGAACCACATAAATGTTGCAGCTACAAGAAAATTATTGGAAGTTAATTTCCCATGAAGTTGCTTTCATTATGATGTGATTATTTTTATAATGAATAATTTAAAGTGTGTGTGTGTGTGTGTGTGCGTGTGTGTGTGTAGACTGATTTCAATGGCCCCACCTGTCAGTCAACCCGGAGGGGAAGTTATGACAGCAGCTCTTATTTCTCTGAGATGCCAAATGGTAAGTAATGAGAAAATACCAGCAAATACTGCAGAAACGCTACCATACAATGTACTAGTACTAGTATTGGATAGTACCACGCTGTGTTTTTAAAATAAAGTCAGTTAACAGGAAACCAAATAGAAGCAGAGGAGCAGGAGTCTGATGGTTTCAGGAGGACTTTGATCTGGACTTTGATCTGGACTTGGTTCTCTTTTAGAAAACTGCGACTGACCAGCGCCACTAAAACCTGAAGGAATGACATCACACGTTTTCATCTGGCTTCAAACTTCATGATGCAGTTTTTTGTTTCTGGCTAAATTCACGAGGATCGGAGCAGATTTATAATCTCAGATGTTTGAAAAATAAAGAAAAGAAGATGGAAGGAAGTCGAAAGCTGCAGCTTTTTATTTTACAAAAAAAATTAACAATCAGCCTTGTTTGGTGTGACATCACTGTTGCGTGTGGCGTGGCGTGGTTGGCGTGTCCTGTGAGTGTTCAGGGCTCGGTATCGCGAGAGAACCTGCTCAGAGTCAAACGTGTGACCTGAGCTGCTGTGGTTTTCCCTGCAGGGGGTCTGAGGAGCGAGCGCAGCTCGGTGGTCTCCAGCCTGGACTGCCTGTCCAGCATCGTGGAGCGGATCTCCACCGACACCAGCAGTCTGCTGCCGGCCGCCGCCGACAACCCTGGCTCGCCACCCACGGACCTGCCTGGGGAGGCCACGGCCCCGGGGCCTGCACAGGTCCCCTCCCCCACCGCCAGCCAGGACCCCAACATCATCTACCAAGTCCTATAGAGACACCCCCCCCCCCACTGGTCTCACCTGGGACATAAACATCACACATCCAGTCATTAACCTGCAGCCCCCCCCCCCCCCCCACCTCTGGCTGCTCAGCTGACCTGAGTCTCCACTTCCTGCGTCTCTGATGATGTAGTTGATGGTATGGAAGCTCCGTCCCGCCAGAAAATGATCAGCCTGAAACGACAGTTGATCAAGTAGATGTGTGCTAACGTGCTAACGTGCTAGCACACCGTCTCGCGCCACATCAACAAATGTGTTTTGTAGTTTTTATAGTCACTGAAGTTAAAGTTCTGAGGAGGAAAGTTGACATTTTGGTTCATGTTGTTAAAATCCCCACATTTTCTCCCCAATGTTTAATTACACAGCTGTAAAATAACGAGTTATTAAAGTCGATTTATATTCATGCAAAAGAACAATAATTATAATAATAATATAATTTAATAATAATTAATATTTTTATTTTTATTGGAATGCAAGCAAAATTAAAGTGAGAAAGTAACAATTATTTAACATTTATTCATAATAACAAATGTATTTAACAGGATAAATTTAATCCAACACAAAACAAGGAAACCATGCTAATTGTTAACAAAGATTTAATTGGCAGCAAGAATCCTGTTCATCATAATTTTCACCATATTTGTCACATGATTTCTATCATTCCAAAACATCTGTGTAACGCCGTAGTTTCCTGGCAGCACTGACCTTCCATACATCAGCCTATCGACCCCATTATCTTTCCTGCTGTTAATCGAAGTGGAGTGAATTCTAAACTGATGGGTCAGACCACTAGGAATGAATGCTGGGAAATGTAGTTTTAGCTAGCTTTTTGTGTTAAACCGGTTCAGTTCTTGCTGTGATTTCTTTTTAAATGACAAAGAATAATTTACTGACTCAGCAGAGTCGTTCAGATGGATGTCTTTTTTATTCTCCGTGTATTTGGTGAAGGACGGAGGTCAAATCCACCCACTTACATTCCTCCAGTTTCCTCCATCTGAAGTCCTACCCCCCCCCCCCCCCGCTGTCCAAACAAACACAATATTGAACAAAACCTGTATTAAAACAAAACAGAGTTTAAGTAAACTCATGAACGAAGAACCCAACTTCAACGCTGTAAGATTCCTCTTCTGGCTCCGTAAGAGCGCCAGAGCCTCTCGTCTGAATCAGTTACAAGTATTTCTTCATTTGTTGGTTGAATTCACTGCAGCAGAGGACCATTTTTCTGAGATGTAAATATGTAAATAAGAGCTGATTTTTTTCCAACTGAAAGTATTAATAATGTATTTAATGTTTATGTCTGTGCTTTTGTTTGTTGTGGAAAAATGTTAAACTTTATATTTATACATCTGACAACTGAGTGACAGTCGAATGACAAATAAATGAACCTGCTTATTTATAGAAACACGACTCGGTGCTTTTGTTTCTCCACGTTTTAAAAATAACACACGTCTTCTTAGCGGTTAGCCTGCATTAGCAACACTAGCAGCTAATAGCTTCTTACATCTGATAAACCAGCTAACATTTCAACAAAGTTTATTTTTGTTGAACATTAGACACTTGATAATTGATAAAATATTAATTGTTTTGAATGTAATGTGTTTTTTACATGTTAAACCTCCTTCTCAATGTTTTTCCTAAATATTAATACTTTTAGCAGCAGCTTCTTCTGCTCCAACAAAAAGGGGAACAAAAAGGTTTAATCTTTTTGTGATTAATTGTGTTTTATTTTTATTTTAATGAGAAGAACTACTTTTTTTTTGTAAAGGTCTGGTTCATATTGATTTCTATTTGTTTAACATTCAAATGAAACCAGAACTCAAGGCCTCTGGAGTCCTGCAGCACAGCAGCACCACCGTGTGGTCACAGGTATTCCTGCATCACTCAGCTGCTTTCTGTCACCACCAATCATCAAACTTGGGTGTGATTGCCGACAGAGACTCGTTGTTAGACGATAACATGGCGTCATGAAACAGATCAATGGAACGGTTCGATTGGCAGATAATCTGAGTTCTTACAAGCCAAAACAGGATGACTAATAAATAAAGTTACAAGTTAATGAGGGAAATTAAATGCAGTTCTTGAGATTTCTTGTAATTAATGAGAGCCTTTATTTAATTGCAAAGGTTGTTTAGTGGCCAGGTGAGGCCGAGAGGTGAGGAGGGTCTGTTTACGCTCCATCAGGGTTCCATCTGGGTCCTACTGGTACCAGGCCCAGTGTGGAACTAGCCTCAAACCAGTCAGCACTCATGGTTAAATTAAACTTTTCCAAAATCGGATTGGCGATTGCCTATCCCAGCAGCCTTCCCCCTGGACAGGTCACCAGTCCATGGCAGGGCCAACACATAGAGACAGACAACCATTGGCTCTCCCAGCCACGCCTACGGTCAATTTAGAGTCTGGATTAACCTGGTCCCTCTTGATGTCTTTGGACTGTGGAGGAAGCTGGAGTACCAGAGAGAACCCAGCAGGAACAGGGAGAACATGGAGACTCACCCAGAAAGACCCCGTGCTGCAGCCGGGGCTCCACCCACAACCTTCTTGCTGGGGGCCACAGTGAGGACCACTGCTCCACCGGGCCGCCAGTTTTAGGCTTCAATATTTGTATATTTGATGATGTTTCATGATGGCGGCTGCTCATGCTGGCTGACTGAGCAACCCAAACCATTGCTACCCCAACCCGTGCTTTTACTTCAACATCCTCAAACTCAGCCGCTCCCTTTAGGCCCTGATCGATCCAGCCTCGGTCAGCCTTCTTGACTCTCTGACGGATCGAGATTGATCAAAGGATTCTGACCTCAGAGGAACTGTTGGCAGTCCGACAAGTAGTTGGAAGTCTTAAGACGACGTCATCAAAACATTTGCAGGACTAGTCATCTGGATACTGACGATGTTTGGCGAAGAAGGGAATAACGTCATTAGAGAGGGACACAAAGTGAGAAACAAATACCCTAAATATGTTGAGAGCTACAAATAAACTTTACAGTCATAAACTTATCAGTGTCAACACAAACATCCCCTCAGAGACCAGAGCAAGTGGGGAGAGTCAAGCGTTGTAGCAGCTGCTTCTGCTGTCGCGGTTCCTGCCATGCTCCACCAGCACACACCGCCATCTTGTGATGGATGCAGTCATTCTATAGCCTATAAACATTCGTCAGTTCTCTGTAATTCTTTGATAGAAATGTGCTTCTTTACCTTTTTCTGTACAACGTTTGTAAAGTTCAGTTCAATTTAGCATGTCAGTGAAACAGAAACCCAACCAGTGGTTCACCAGTGAGTCAGGAGGGTTGGTTTGCTACATTCAGAAAATGATGGATCTCTTTATTCCTTCTAGTTAAGAAAAGCTGGTTAAGTAACAGTTGTTGTAGTTCGACCAAACCGATCTGACGCTCCCTTCTGTAGTTTTAGCAATGCAATTATTAGTTTAGAATCACTTGGACTTCCTCCTATTTATGATGAATTGGCTGGAGGCTAATATCGGCTAACGCCCCTAGCAGGCTAACATCAAATAGCACGTTAGCACAACAGCTCTGGCATGAAGAGGAATGATTTGGTTTTCTCCTCAAATCCCCTCAGCAAGGAATCCTGGGAGATCTTCAAGTTCTTCAATTCAACTCTGTAGTTAGAGAACAGTGTTGAACAAATGACTTTAAATTACACGTCTAAAAACACGGAACTTTATTGGTTTCTGAATAACAAGCGCTCTACAGTCATAGATTGAAGAGTCACACTTTATTTACAAAAATACTGAGAACCAAACAGTCAAGGGCGAGGAAGCGAGATGGCGAATGACTTTAGTAGATTTTATTCCTATAGAACAGCAGCTACAGGCTCCTGGTTGCTTTGCTGGATTCTTCAGAGCTACGACCTCCGCTTCAGTGTGGGTGTCTTCATCAGGCGTGTTTCCGAGACCATCGTAGTTTGGTATCTGAGCAGCAGCGTGGCGAGACGCTCTACTTTCTGCGGCGGGCGGCGGCTCCCTTCTTGCTGCTGTAATACAGAACATCGGAAAACAAGAACAGGAAACACGTCACAACTTTTCGTTTGTTCCACACTTCATCTCAGGCAACTCACTCAACCCGCTGGAGTTGAACTGTTCAGCTGATCTTCACACAGAGTCACATGACTGACTCTTGATGATCTACTTACAATTTACTGAGCTCCTCCACTCTCTTACGCAGGGTTGTAACCTGGACAGAGTCAACCAGGTTCAAGGGTCAGACACACGGAGAAACATTCAAGATTTACTACTTTTCTACTGTTCATGATCCCCTACAGCAGGATAAAACCAAGTACTCTGTGGTTGTTAATAATACTACACGTCTCTCCTTCATGTAGTGAAGCGTGTTGAGGAAGCGGTGAACACGTGATGAGGGTCTCACCTCATACTTCTGCTTCTTCAGTCTCTCCATGTGGTCGAACTTCTCCGACTCCAGCTGAACCATCCACTCGTGGAGCTCGTTGATCTTATCCCTGCACCACACAAGACCAGCAGCTGTTTCTACGTCTGGTTGGAGATCAGGAGGAGGAGCAGATGTGACGGGTGTGAGTCATACCTCAGCTTGTCCTCGTTCAGGTGGTCGATGTTGAGCGCTTTGCGTCTGGCTGCCAGAATCTTCTTCTTCTTCTCTCTCTCAGTCTCCTTCTTTCCTCCCCTCTTTTGGTCAGCCTAATGACAGATGGAGCGTTAGCATCAATTCTATCTTACTGGACAAAAAGAAACCACGTTGTCTCATTAGTTTGCTGATCTGATTGGTTGGCGTCAGCGTGACAGTCGGTGATGCGGTAAACCTGCATAAACGCGCCACTCTGATTTCGCCCTGCTTGACCAGAATGATGTAAAGGTGATGACATCATTCTTCGTGTACTCACTCTCTGCAAGTGGCTGCTGTAGTTGGAGCCCATGCTGGACAAAGCTGACTTCTTCTTGGCCTCCTCCTCTGCCTTCTTCTTGGCATCAGTCTCCTCCTTGATCCGCCTCTCCTCCTGGTTCACACCGACACGGCAGAGTCAGACCACCGGCTCACACAGGACCCCCACACGCAGCAGACACGCCTCGCATGCACCGACAGTGACGACAGCATCGCAGCATAAATACCACTGAACCCCTCACTGACTCCTGGACTAGAACTGGAACTACATCTGATGGAAATACCACAAAACACCTAGATACTACATTGGTCTCCACTCCTTCGTCCCGATGCAGTAAAGTAGAGAGGAAAGAGCGGAACCTCGCGTCTGGCCTGGCGCTCCTTCTCCTTCTCAGCACGGACCCTCTGCTGCTCGGCTCTCTCAGCACGACGCTTCTCCTGCAGGATGACACAAAACACACCTTCACACACTCGACTCTTCTCACCGCGTCACACTACCACGTACAACTACATCATAGTCCTGCTCTCAGTGCCTCGGCCCGACCAGAGCTTTAGCATAGAGTCAGTTTCCTGTTGTGGGTTGTTAGAGACGCTCGTTCTCTTCAGGAATGTTGCTAAATCCAGTTTATCGTCTCTGGATTTGAGCTGCCAGTTATTTTCTTCCTGTGTCTGCTAATCTAGAGGCGCTGTAATGATGTCGCTGGAGCGGCAAGAGTCCAGAGCTCAGTGACCCACTACTCACAATCCTCTCCTTGAGTGCGATCAGCTCCTCCTCCTCCTTCTTCCTGCACTCAAAGTGAGCATCGATCAGGGCCTGCAGCTCGATCAGATCCTTGTTCTGACGTTTTTTCTGGATGTCCTGTGGAACAGAAGAACACAAACAACTCTCAGGAACTCGCAGCCACGACGGGAATCGTTGGCGCTCCTGGTTCACTCACATCAAAGTCCACTTTCTCACCATCAGGGATCTTGGGGGCGCTGGGCCTACGAGACAGTTTAGAGTTACTAGACTTCCTGGACTTGGAAAGCAAACGGCTCAGGTGGAAATGGAAGAAAACAATTAGAAGTCAAGTTACACGAGGAGGAACTTACTTGAACTTCGGCTTTTCCTCTGCAAGTTAAAGAATGAAGAGGGGACAAGTACATTTCATGGGGTTAGAAACAAAGGAGACACTTGAAATTCTCTCAGGCATTAAATGGTTCGCTGCTCTATACGACACAATACATTCAAGTCTCGCTGATCAGATCTGAAGTCAGTGTTAGAGCGAATAGAAACAAAGGTAGTTAAGATAGCATCCCTTCAAAGACCAGCATTCACAGAGGGAAGTTTCCCGATGTGGATGCAGTTGCAGTATCAGTGTGTATTAGTGAGCTCATCCAGCCTTCCATCATCCTCTATACCTACAATATGTGACCTGTTTGTTCCCAATTTCTCCTTTTTCCAAGATTCTAGCGGCTACATGCCATGCAGGTGACGGCGGCATAGCAAGATTAAAGGTGGGGTCGCTGTTAGCGGTCATATTCTTTCACCCTTTTTCTCCTCTAAAAGTCTTCCTGTAAAAATGTGTTTGCGTGTTCCTTCAAAACTTAGTTTGAAGGTACCTGAGCCAATTGGGCGGCACTCCTGTGTTTCAGCTTGTGACAAGCAGACGTCACTGCGGCCCTTCCAAAACCAGAATGACAGATTTCATGATTCATCAGAAGTTTTTAGGTCAACATACCTTCCTCTTCAACGGCCTCTGCATGCAGCAAGCATCGAAAACAGAAGCAGAATAGACAGGCGTTAGCAGTCGCACTTCATCTCCACTGCTCATCACGTTACGGTGCTATGACAGTTCATCTACAGCGGCACCAGCGACTCACACATTCTAAATTCTCAAATAAAGAAAGGATGATGATGATGATGATGATGAAGTAAAACATCAGTTCACCTTAGCTTAGTAGCAGGATCTGATTTTGACACAGTAAAGCAGAAGCAAGATTTAAGGGTTCTTCAAGAGAAAAATATACACAAAGTAAAGCAACAAAGCGGCGACATTTTGAAACCACAACGTGACTCGGTGAATCGCCTGATTGGTCGTTATTTGAGAATTTACAATCACCGAAGGGTGAAGCTTTGGTTTGAAAAGCTCAACAAGTCACTGATCATGGAACCTTTCAACATGGACTTAACATGTTTGTTTGTTTAATGCTTTGAAAGATGAGGAATACTTTGAGCTTCATGGACATGGATGATCCTCATAAGTTAGCAGTAGTTATCCACCCCTCCCTCCTTCAATTCATCTTAAAGCAAAAAGCAAGTGAATGCAACATGGATTCAAAGGACGTTCTGAGCAGCGTGTGAGCAAAACACAAGTTTGGTTCTGAACCTGGTGGAACGGTTCTGTGTCATAACAGAACTTTCAACATGGACTTGACTAGCGAGACCAAAGTTGAGTCTGAAAGTATTTTATGACGAGTACTGGCAGTAGTTTTTATTAAATCAACATTTGTTTTCATGCTAGCAGCTCAAGATGATTTGATGTAATTCTCTTAATAGCATCTTCCCTACAAATGTCAACATTTAGCATACAAGTAGCTCATTGGACTTAGAAATATTAAAACGTGTTTGAAGAAATTGCTAATCTTTTGGTTAACTTTTAAATACAGTTTTCTTATATTTGGTTACATCGCCAAGATGCAGGGTTTTTTGCTGTTGTTTTTAATCTCAGAAATTGAGAATCTGTAAATGTCACATTTCCCTGAGAGGGAGGGGCCTGATGGACCAGCCCCCCCCAACCCAGGCTGGTGGCCCTGCAGGCTTGTTGCAACGCCTCCTGCTGCATGCTAAGGTGCTAGCATGAGTACTTGTAGACTATGCTGATGTCATCTTTCAGAAATCACAGCAACAAGTGAAGGAAGTTGTTTGTGTTTTGCGAGTGTTTCTATTTTGAGGGAGGACAGATAAGAGAAAGATGCCCAGGACTCTGAGATTCAGGTGTTAGCAGCTGTGAAACCGTAAGAGATGGTCTTTGTATAAAGTGCTGATGTGCGTGGTGCGTAAGCTGGCTGTCCTCGTCCAGAGGTGAAAGGAAGGCGAAGCTAGCGTCAGAGGACACGGTGGAAATGTGTACTGCTAACGGTTGGAGAGATCTGTCTGGCTGGCTGTAGCCGGTGGAGCGCACCTGTCACCTGGGAAAGGATGATAGAATACCCCTGGCCCCTCCCCTCCTCCATGCCACATACCTTCAGGCTCAGGCTCAGGCTCAGGCTCTGGTTCTGGCTCTACCACTGGTTCTGGTTCTGGCTCTGGCTCTGGCTCTGGCTCTGGCTCAGGGGCCGCCTCAGGGGCTACCTCTACTTCCTCTACTACCTCCTCTTCTACTTCTACACAGCATGCAGCCAGTCACCAGGGGAAAGGAAGGGTGGGGAGAGGTTAATGGAAGCAGGAGCTCGGGGAGAGAGAAGGGTGAGACACGAGGAGGTTCACGGCGATGTTGGGGGGCTGCTGCCAGATTGCGCTGAGGCAGGTGGAAGAGCAAGCGGTTACAGGACTGACGGATGAAACATGATTAATTCCTTTGATGACGCTGTGGTAAAAAAACAAACAGAAACTATCCTGGCACAGTCTACTTCCTGTGTCCCACATTTATCTCGTTAGTGTTAACCAGCATGCCACAAAATGTGGAGGTGAGAGCACACGTTCATCAGAGGCGTCCGACAAATTAGTATCACTGATGTGAGATTTATCACCCGGGGTCTTACCATCGTACTCTTCACGTCCGGCCGAGAAAAAAAGGAGCAGAAGAACATGATCAAAAGATCCCCTTTGTACCCATTTTTGGACAGAGTTCAAACTGTGGGTACACTGGGGATCCATGCTAAGCGTACACAACGCAGTCCTCCTGAGCTAAACGTCCTGCACGCTCCCCTCATCCGCCGGTGTTCAGCACAGGAGGACAGGCTCAGGTGGTCATGCAGAGCTGCAGGACTCGCTGCCAGCAGGTCAGTGAAGGGTCGTGTGCTTTAAGAAGACTGGGATTGTTGCGCAGCGTCTCCAGCGCTGACCTGCTGCCAGCGTCTGCAACCATGCTGCAGTGTGCAGGTTTGAGCACAACTTGAGTCAAGAGGAGTCAAGCAAACCTGCCAGAAAGTCTACAGTGGACAGGAAATCAGTTAAGAGCCAAGAGTCAGAATGAAAAGGGCAATTTGGCTTGGAGCTCCGGCTGCACCTGGACCTGGGATTACACCAGATTATTGACACTTATGAATGATGGTGCACTACTTACCCTCCACCTGGTCACTGCAGGACAGAAGAGAAACGCACTCTGGATTAGAATTCAGTTTAGCAACAAAACAGAGTTCATGCTCATCTCTAAATCTGCTGGGGGGGGGGGGGTCTGGGGCTGCTAATAACCGATGATTGATTAATCTCCTGATTGATTTCATGATTTATTGATGAATTATTGACTGAAGGGATCAATTAATGATCAGAAGAGTTGCAGGTTAGCTTCCTGTTGGCGGCCCGATGGCGTGGAGCTGTGCTGCTTTGTCTTCTTGATGAAATGCATTTTCAACTTGAAGCCTAACTAATAATCGACTGCATTGCTCGTTGTTTCCATCTTTTTCAAGTTTCCAAGTCAAACGCCTGCTGGTTTGAGACTCCTAAGTCTGAACGTTTGCTGTTTTCAGAAATCAGAAAATCAGGTTTCCAAAGTAAAACTCATAATCTGGAAAAATGCAAATATTGTATTTTTAAAAAGTCATTCTTTCTTTTGAGGATTTTAATTTTACTCTCGCGCAAATCAACTTGTGGGACTGGAGCCCCCGACATCTGACAGGAAGACTCAGGCTCCAGATTATTCAACCAGATTACTAATCCAAATGTTTTGAATGAGTGAACTGAAAGGGACTTACACTTCCTCTGTGTCGGACATGGTGTCAGTGGACTTTGTAACCTGAAAGCAGGAGAAGAGAGGAGACGTTGAAGTTGGTCTGCGAGGAGCAACTGAGCAGTCGGACGTATTTATAGCTCGGGATTAAGTTGCAGATGTCTTAAATATCAACCGCCCCACCCTGACCAGCCCCCCCACACACACACACACACACATTTTTCCCTCCTCCACCTGAATAGAAAAGTCGATAATTAAAAAAGCTGAATTTGATGAACCTCTCGAAGGTGGAATCTTTACTTCCTTGTGCTTTGAAATGTTTTACTGGATCTTCAGTTTCAAATGTCGAGGTTTTTTTTTTGCAAACTTCTTCTGTTTATAATTAGAAGTGAAACTGGAGCTTTTGGTCCTGAATCTGCTTCACTGATGATAAGTGAGAAGGAGCCAAACTTAGAATCCGTGCCAGCCGTCTGTTTACTGCGAGGGCCGAGCGCCGCGCCGGGGTCACCGAAAAGGTTTTATCATCTTTCCCTCCTCCCTCAGGAAACAAACCTCCATGTGTCTTCATCTTTTCATTCGTTTTGAAGGAAATCACTCAGAACGTGAGCCGACGTCTCTCTCGCCCTGTCTGTTGATACAAACCTGTGCTTCCAGGTTTGGAGTCACAACTATGAGAATAATTCCCTGAACGCCAAAACCAATGAGAGCTGAGCTTCTTTTGTGTCTACGGAATCTTCCATGTTGGTTTCTACTCGCTAAGAACCCGGGATGATAAAGTTTAGCCGCGTGTTTGTCTTTCATTAACAGAAGATTGTGACTGCAGCCGTTTTCTAAGGTGTTTCCATGAACAGAAGAAATGTTTGGCGACTAATTGACATTTTTTGTCGTGTTTCAAAATGGGATGTTTTGATAAATGTGAATCATCTGAACAAAGATAATTCGTTGTTACAGTTGTGGTTTTTGAAAAGTTCCAAAAGTGCTGAGCAGCAAACTGTGATGATCCCAACATTCCATCTGAAACGCTTTGAGAAGCTTCGGATCAAAACTGCGACGGTAAACACACACGACCTGAATGTGAGTGTCATTTTAGCAGATTAGTTGCCTATTAGGCTCTTGGACCACCAGGGGTCCCACATCTCAAGCTATTTGCAACCGACAGCTGCGCAGGTCCTGGATCCGGTTTCAGTGAACCCGATGTTGAAGATTGGGTTCCTTCTCCTGGACCCTGACCCATAATTCCACCTTCATTCCCTTATGTGGCCGTCTCGCTCTCACATGGTTGCTTCAATCATCGTCCTGCAGCTTCCTTGCTGACAGAAGCCACTTTGCTCAAGAATTAAAATAAACCCCGAGAGAGCGGAGGTCAAAGGTCGACCGCTCGGCTCCCTCCTCCTTTAAATCTTGTAAATCCCAAATTTGTTGTCAGAGGTTTCATGAGGTAACTGCACGTTTAGTTCGGTGTCTCTGCTCCGGTCTGGAAGGCCTTGGCTCCCGTTCAAGGGTCAGAGTGTTTATCCTCAAGGTTTGCCTGCTCGAGATGCCGCGCCCTTCGACTGCCTCTCCCATCAAAGACCAAACTCCAGCCTATCAACAAAATAAAGCCTGGGAATGTTAATGTTCCCGGTTTCTAAGCGACCGCGGGAAGCTGCTCTCATGTTGCTACACAACTCATTAGTATCATCTTCTGTCTCCTGAAGCGGGAAGCTGCCTAAAGGCTTTAAGCACCTGTAAATCCCTGAGGTATGGACCGCCGCGGGCCACTGGAGCCGGACCAGCCGCCACAAACACAACACCGTCTTCTAGGACAGCAGCCGGAGCTCTGCAAAGACCTTTGCAATCTTTTTGTGAGTTTTGCACGTCTGATTGATCCACTCAAACATCAAAAGCCGGAGCGCTGACCCCTGACCCCGGCAGCACCTGCCGCCCGTGATTTCAACACATTTAGACTCAGCTGGATGATCGTAAGGGGACGTTGCGCTGGAGCTTCCCCCCCACTCACACTCACTCTCTCCCTCACACTCTTACCTCACAGAAGCTGAAAGAAGCGAGCTCCCTGCTGGCCGAGACTGGCTCTAAGGTTCTGCCAACTTACCGCGCTGATTATGTCCTTCTGTTATAGTGACACTCGATCCGCTCGGCCTCCCTATTGGTGGAGGAGCCGGTCTGGAGGCGAGGCCGGTGCAGTGGCGGGGCAGGGTTCACGTCTTGGGGGCCCCCCCTCGCTCTGCTGGCACTCAATAAGGAGATGGAAGGGTCGAGTGCTAAGGAGGGAGGCTCAAGTTTGGAGAGGGGGGCAGCCAAGACGCCCCCCCGGTTGCTATTCTGGGGCCGCTGCATTAGGCAAGCACATTTCATGTGGGAGCGAGAGGAGAGTTGGACGTAAGAAGGCAGGCAGCTGGTGTTCCTGAGCCTCCGACAGAGAACCATAAGGTCTCCAGCACCGGCACAGACCTGAATGAGTCCGTGCAGCTGGAGACCAGCGCTCCAACACTGGTGCACCTCCAGAAACGGAGACAGCACGTAGAGAAGCAGCAGAGCGTTTATTTCCTCCCTCTGTCCCAAACACCCAGACAGAAATCCCAACTTTTGCACTTCAGTGCAGATGAAAAGTCAAGTTTGGTCTCGGCGAATCGTTTCTCTCTGGAACGAGAGACGCGGTGGCTGAAGGTGTGAAACTTTTCATGCTTGTTTTTGTACTTTTGTTGTTTGTGTTGGACTTTCTCCATCTCAGCGGGTAAACGACGCATTCATATCAGCTTACACTCAAAACCTTTGAATACAATTTAATTAAATATGTTTAACAAGAATTTTATCAAATATGCACACAAAACCAAATACACATAAAATATGTGATCAGGGAATGAGAGTTCAAAAGGTGACATGGACTGGAGCCTTGTGGTGTCGTCAAGCTTCAAACAGAATAAACCAAACGTGCGGTGGTGTTTCTTCTCCTCCTGGTTTCATGTGAACGTCTCTGCTTGGTTCTTGTTCTTTTTTAACAGTGAATCCTTTTATTTTCTTCGTGTGTTCTGGATCCTGACAGTGCCAGATTAGAAAAGTCCAGGTCAGCACCGGTCTGATCTGCTGCTGTTGTTTGCCTCCGACTGTCGCTGTTAACAAGCTGGAATCGTTCGGCTGACACTGATTTTCTCCTGAAGGAGCCTGTCATGCCCTCTAGAGGGCGCCAGAGTGCCAGAATCAGAGCAGACTGGTTCTCGTCTCCAGGACCACGACCTCCTCTTGGGTTTTGTTCTTGACTTGCAGTTGAACTGACGTGTCTGAACTGGTCTTGCTGAGCTGATCCAGGAGTCATCGGACCGATGAACATGTGTGGTTTTTATTCTGCTAGAATTTTTCATGAAGAGAAAACCACTGAGTCCTGCTGGAGGCTGTAGACTGGCCCCGAAAACCCTCATCAAGGTCTCAAAGAATCAAGACACCATGAAACCCCATCTAGAACCCTAAAATCCTCCTGAGAACACTGTACTGACAGGCTTGGTTCAAACCGTGCACTGTGGTGCTAACATCACTTCCTGTGCCCAGTAGGCGGCGTTAGAGAACACACACTTCCTGTAAGTGATGTAGCTGTACACCAGATGAAGACAACACGGTGTCATGCGATGTTTGTTCCATCAGACTTACTTCCTTTAACCACCAGGTGGCGCTATGACTGAAATCTTCAGGCCAGGACTCTCATCAAAGAAACATCAAACATGGCCGCCTCCTCACGCCGCTAACCTGGCCCTGTCTTCACAGTGACCCGTCACCAAGTTCTGAAGGAGGCTCTGACCACATGGGAGATGGTCTGGTCATCCCACTAGGATGAGGACAACAAAAGATGTCATTTCCTGTAGTCACCAGGTGGCGCTAACGAGTAATGGCTCTTTCCTTGGCCCAGGCTCTGCCCCTCCACCAGGTTTGACCCAGGCTCTAGAGGCCATTTCATGACCCTCATGAGCCATGTGGAGCCACTTAAGGGTCACCACCTTGACCTTTAGACCTTCCCTTGATGCAGGACCCTCAGAGTGTCCCAACAGTTTTAACTGGTACTAGAACCTCACCAGAATCCCATCAACAACCTGTAATGCGGATCAATTAAAGTCACAGGATGCTGGAATCTGAGTTCTCCACCTGCTGGACCCAGACACGCCCCTGCTGGACCCCTGGGTGGCCCTCAGACCCCACTTTTAGAGCCCTGAGGTGGTGATAGCTCAGGTCCTGTGGCCGGTCCGGCGCTGCGTCTGCTTTGCCTCGCTCCGGTGTCACGGCCGCGCTGCTGTCACTCTGAGCAGCCCACACAGATTTATTTTTGGACTGCCATGGCGTCCGATCCTTCCATTTGTAGGAAGGGGGGTCGAGTTGGGCTCAACATGAACCTGCCGCTCTGACACTCCAGGCTGGGACAAGCAGGCAGCAGCCGGCCGGCCACCCCCAAGCAGCAGTCGCACAGGTAAACACACCACAATTACACCTTTTTTTTCTGCAGACAGAGTGCAGGGACGCCTGGAGCAGCGTCAGGCTGGCAGCTGCTGGCAGGTCCACAACCCCCCGCCTCGGCAGCCGCAGACTTGGCGTGGAGGCTTCAGGGTTGAGCGACCAGCTGAGCTCAGCCAGGGTTCTAGATTCTCTCTGGCTGTGATACATTTCTGCTTTGTTGAGTCATTGTGGTGAATAAAGTTTGTGCCGGCTTGGATGTTAACCCGTGTTCTCCGGTGTTCTGCCAGGGGACCGTGCCCGGAGCGCGCTGACCGTCACCACCAAGGTTTTGTGGCCTGGTAAGTTTTTCCTTTTCCCATCTAAACTGTGTGTGGGGCCTCATGACATCACCAGAGCTGTGACTTTTTGGGGTGGATTCATGGACTTAAGGGGGCCATTGTGGACCCGCTTGGTTTTTATTACGAGGCTATAATTACCCTTTCCTCTTTTGAACTTGCATCCTGAAGGCACTCCAAATACCAACCGCCAGAGCCTTAAAAGGAGGAGCGAGCGCTCATGTGTCAGGCGGGGGGTGCTTTAACGCACCAGCAGCTCTGGCCTGCGTTTCCCTGAGGTGACGCGCGGAGTAAAGCCACATTAAACACTGCTTTATTACAAACTTGGTGATGTCAGGAATGGTGGATCTTATCAGGTTCTTATTTTAGGTCAATAACATCTTTAGAGAAAGACTTCCGTGGAGGAAAACATTTACCACGTTTGACGAATTGGCTTTTTTTTCCATGACAACATTTCTGTGCCACTGGGCTGTGATGTCATAGGGTCAGATTCTCTGCATTCCCTTTGCCCCTTGGACTGATTTAGTTATCGCTACACATCTACATACAAGTACAGTATTTATGTGGAAAGAGACATGAGAGAACCTGGTGTGATGAAGCTGCCACCAACTGTAACCTGACAGCTACAGTTTCACTCTGGGCAGAGTTCAGCTCCACTGGCAGACCCAGGATCCAAAGATCTTGAAAAGAGTGGCACAGGAACGAGCCCTGACTCCAGGAAATGAGGATGTTAATGAGAATTAATGACCTGAAATCAGGTGTGTGGTTGGAGTTATCAGTATAGGTTCAGGTCTACATCAGATCCACCAGTAAACACCAGACCGGTGGATGTTGGAGGTTCAGGTCTACATCAGATCCACCAGTAAACACCAGACTGGTGGATGGTGGAGGTTCAGGTCTACATCAGATCCACCAGTAAACACCAGACCGTTGGATGGTGGAGGTTCAGGTCTACATCAGAACCACCAGTAAACACCAGACTGGTGGATGTTGGAGGTTCAGGTCTACATCAGAACCACCAGTAAACACCAGACTGGTGGATGTTGGAGGTTCAGTTCTACATCAGATCCACCAGTAAACACCAGACTGGTGGATGTTGGAGGTTCAGTTCTACATCAGATCCACCAGTAAACACCAGACCGGTGGATGTTGGAGGTTCAGTTCTACATCAGATCCACCAGTAAACACCAGACCGGTGGATGGTGGAGGTTCAGTTCTACATCAGATCCACCAGTAAACACCAGACTGGTGGATGGTGGAGGTTCAGGTCTACATCAGATCCACCAGTAAACACCAGACTGGTGGATGTTGGAGGTTCAGTTCTACATCAGGTCCACCAGTAACACCAGACTGGTGGATGGTGGAGGTTCAGTTCTACATCAGATCCACCAGTAAACACCAGACCGGTGGATGGTGGAGGTTCAGTTCTACATCAGATCCACCAGTAAACACCAGACCGGTGGATGTTGGAGGTTCAGTTCTACATCAGATCCACCAGTAACACCAGACTGGTGGATGGTGGAGGTTCAGTTCTACATCAGGTCCACCAGTAACACCAGACTGGTGGATGGTGGAAGTTCAGTTCTACATCAGATCCACCAGTAAACACCAGACCGGTGGATGGTGGAGGTTCAGTTCTACATCAGATCCACCAGTAACACCAGACTGGTGGATGGTGGAGGTTCAGTTCTACATCAGATCCACCAGTAACACCAGACTGGTGGATGTTGGAGTGGTGGAGTCTTAAAAACCTGGGTTGCTAACAAGAGTCTAGAGGAGCCTACAGAGGTCATGGAGGTCATTAAAGGTCATCAGAGGAAACATAAGAAGCCTGAAGCTTAGTGGTGGTGACCTTGAAGTCATGTGACCCTGGTGTGGCTCCTTCATAGGCTAACGTTAGCTTAGCACTGCTAACGTAGCATCAAGGCTTCCAGCATCATCAGAGGCTTCATTAGTGAAGATGATCTTGATGAACTGAACCTGGAAGACCATCAACTTTTGTTCACCAGAGCTGATTTACTGGTTCAATCACCACAATCACATGGAGCGATCCTATTGGCTGCTGGGAGGAACCAGGAGATGACCACTTCCTGTTGGTGGAGGAACCAGGAGATGACCACTTCCTGCTGGACTACAAAAAAATACATCATCCCTGCAGCGCTGGTCCAGATGAGTCCAACACTGCCTCACGGGTCAGCAACCACTCACCTGATTCTCGTGAACTTTGTTGGAGGAATTTTCTGCTAATCTCACCTAATCTGAGCACCACGGGTGCCAGAGCCTTCAGCTGCTCTGCAACTCTCTGCCCCTCCCCCCCCGCCCCCCCATTTCATCTGCTAGACTCCATTGGACAATTCAATCCCAGCTCAAAACCCGTCTGTTTAGACTCACCTGTCTGGTTCATTTTTCTGTCTTGTATTTTATTTATTTTCAGTGTTGCATTATTTGTACTTTATCTTTTATTGTCAAGTGTCCTTTGCACCAAACAAATAAAATGTATAATAACTTAATCATTAATCTCAGTAAACTGATTCTGAAGTATGACTGAAGGTTTTGAGACTGGAAGGTGTCAACATGCTGGAGTTGAAGGTGGTTCTGTGCAGCCTAGCAGTCCCGGTGCAGGGAGAAAAGAGAGAACCCGTCGACTCGTTCAGGTCGAAGTCAGAGCAGCAGTGGTCCGATCTCCTGACGTGAAGGCGTGTTCAGACATTTACACACCTTCATCCAACATGGAGTGATGGCTCCAGTGAGTGTGGCTAACTCTCCTCAGAGATCAGGGTTTATATTAAAAATGATCAGCAACACTCGGTATGAGAGGGAGGGGCTCACTGATGGAGCGCGTCGTGATGGCGGCGTCTTCAGCTGCTCTGAGGCATGTAAACAGGAGGATGATGGAATATTCTGCAGGACACTCATGTAAATACCTTCATGGAATTATCGTCTTATTTCGAATCAGGTCACTCGTCTGATTATTGACGTCCATGTAAACGATGTCACTCATCTCGGGTCGCCGATCGGCCTCGGCCTGAATCCTGGCTGTGGCTTTTATTCTGGCGACATTGCCAGGAGATGAGGCTGTAGACCCCAGAGGCTCCTCATAGTCACTGAGAGGTTCTAGTCAATTATAGGTTAAAAAAAAAGGATTGTTAGGTGTAAAAATGTTGTTCACTAAAATAGACCATAACTCTTAAACCTTCCTGCTAGCGCCACCATCTGGGCATCACGTCCATGTGTGCGTGAAGCATCCAAATTCCAAAACAGATCGGCATGTGTGGTCTTGTGAGACCTCCCGAAACCCCTTTGACTCAGATGACCCTGTGACCTTTCCTCAGGGCAAACGCCACGACTGGGAGTTCGGTTTAAGGAGCCAAAGATGAACAAAAACCAGAACAATTAATCTGAAGAAGAAGCACAAGTTCACGTGACTGAATGAGTCCTGGTGACAGACGGGTGATCGGAGGTGCCACTGCGGCTGTTGTTCTTATGAACGTCAGCTTCACACGGTTCCTGTTTGAATGTACGTTCACTAGTTTGGCATCGTACGTGAACACATCTGGTCAGTTAAGACTGCGTTAATCATCTAATTAATGTTCGCCTGGTTAAAGTGAACTCCGTCCAAAGACAGATTTTTTTCAGAATAAGCAAAAATAAGAGACAGTTAAAAATGGAAAAAACAAGTAAACATGCAATACTAAGATAAAGAATCTGTACACTCAGAAGTACTTTTATTTGCCAAAATGGTTAAATAATCAGCTGTTTGTTCTGTTAAACTTTTTCTTTGCGCTGATGTCAAGTGACCTGGTAGTTGTGAGCTAACAGGTTGTAACTAGAAGGTCAACTCTCCACATATTGGAAAACGTCACCTAAAATTTAAAATGATGACAATTTTTGCGCATGGGTTTGATTCAGGGTGGCCTGGTGGAGCAGTGGTCCTCACTGTGTCCCTCAGCAAGAAGGTTGTGGGTGGAGCAGTGGTCCTCACTGTGTCCCTCAGCAAGAAGGTTGTGGGTGGAGCAGTGGTCCTCACTGTGTCCCCCAGCAAGAAGGTTGTGGGTGGAGCCCCGGCTGCAGCACGGGGTCATTCTGGGTGAGTCTCCATGTTCTCCCTGTTCCTGCTGGGTTCTCTCTGGTACTCCGGCTTCCTCCACAGTCCAAAGACATCAAGAGGGACCAGGTTAATCCAGACTCTAAATTGACCGTAGGCGTGGCTGGGAGAGCCAATGGTTGTCTGTCTCTATGTGTTGGCCCTGCCATGGACTGGTGACCTGTCCAGGGGGAAGGCTGCTGGGATAGGCTCCACCCCCACCACCCTCAACAGGAGAAGAGGGAGAACATGGAGGGATGGATGGATGGATGGAGGGATGGATGGAGGGATGGAACTGGTTCAAGTTCCTGATCCTTAAACATTTACTGTATCTTCTGGAGGTAGTCTGCTGTAGCAGCAGAAGTACTGAAGTATACACGTCCTTCATGTAACTTTATATGTTTATGTTCCTCTTGTGTTACAAGTCGTTTGATTCTGGCGTCCTGGAAGCTGCTGAAGCTTCAGACGCTCCATCTGATCTGCATCACAACACGCTGATTTACTGCTCTCCACAACGCCGTGCAGCCTGTAAAAAGAAAGGGGTCCTAAAAAAAAGGGAGCCGGTGATTGGCCCGCCGCCTCTGTGCCTTCACTCTAAAATTAGGCTCAGTAAAAGCCTCCAGGAGCAGCTGTGAGGCGGAACATCCTCCAGGAAGACTTCAGCTGATTGCTGCCTCCCATAAACTCGCCGAGGCACCACGACTCATCCTCGTGCAGGTAGAGTGATGAATCGGCTCGCTCGTGCAGCACAAAGAGGATCTCAACATCCAAGTTAATTCAAGTTGTTTTTTATGGTCAAACTACTCTGTCATTCCTGGCGGTCTTCAAATGGATCTGCTGAACATTCATGGGCTCCCCCTGGGCTTGACACATTTGTGTCATCCTGCCGTCAGAGGGATGGGAGTGAAAACCAAGTGTCTTCCAACATTGTGTTTTGGAGGCATCAGTTGGATGAAGGACACAAACACTGAAGTTAAAGTAGAAAATTATTTAATTTATTCAAAAAAGGGAGTTACAGGGACAAACAAGCTGAAGTTAAGTTAAACGCATAATTATGTTGATGGACATGCAGAGACAAAGCTGAAGGCACCAGTGAGTTCCACTCAAACCAGAAACAGGATTTGATTGTTCAGCTGAATGATTCAGTTTGATGTAACGTCATAAATCAACGTTCTCCAGTGTAGAACATAACACGGTGTAAGACTCCCATCTGTGCATGGAGATCTTCTCTGTAAACAACTGTTCTCCTGACAAGTTTCCCAACAAACCATCAAAGATCCATCAGATGTTGAGACACAGAAAGGAGACGACATAAAACAGGAGAACAGAGCAGAAAAACTGGAGGAAACAGAAGAAATCCAGGAGTTTTGACATGTCCAACAGAGACAATCAGAAATTGGGATTTATTGGATATTTCAGTTAAAGCCGCTTCCATGAGAAGAACCTTTACAGCCAGCGTGTATTTGATGAGGAGGGAAGGACCGCCTCAGTAATCGCCATGACAAAAACCTGCAAGAGAGACAAAAAAACACATCTTAGACATGCAGAATTCTAAAGTACTAGCAACATTTGGAGAGTGTTGGAAAGTAAATTATTTATCCACATTCATGAGCAGAGAGCTAACCAGAGTCAGTCCCCAGTGCTCTGTGCACAGAGTTGTTACGCTCATCCAGGACAAGCACCTCCCCCCTCCGCATCTGAACCAGAAACCTCCCAATGTCCAGGGAGCACTCTGACTGACAGAGGGAGGCTTTTGATACTGGCAACATTGAAATACTTGTACCTTTATTTGTTTCATTGTACTATGAGAGCATGTACAGCTGGGGACACCTTGGCAACACATTTTGATTTTGTTTCAGTCCGTTGGGCTCGTTGAGTGGACTGATCAGAGGTCTGTTTTCTGTCTCTCATTGTGTTTTTCTCTGCAGGGGGCTGACGTGCTCATGGCGCTCGCTTTCAGTGCCCTCACCCAGCCAGGCCTGCTGTACCAGCAGTACCCTCCTCCCCTGCTCCCCAAGCCTGGCAAGGACAACGTTCGTCTTAAGAAGCTTCTGAAGAGAACCGCCAAGAAAAAGGCCTCTGCCCAGACGGTGCAGGCCACAGCGCCTTTCCGCTCCAGCCTCTCCCCTGTGAACGAAGCAAGCCCCGACCTCGAGCACAGTGACCACTCCACCCCGCCAAAGACCCCGGACACGCCGTCCAGTTTGTACAACATCCAGCCGCCTGCTCGCTTCACTGTCAGGTCACTGTATCAACATGTGGCGTCTCCTTACCCGCAGCGTGCCGCTCACGGTAGAGCAGCCAGGTTCTCGCCTCAGACGGTCACCAGAGTCTCTTCATATTCTGCTTCCACACATCTCTCGGGAACCAGCCAGCCAGCTTTTAGCACATTCACTGAAACTCATGCTGGTCTGAGATCCCCTGCAGTGGGAGGAGTTGATGCTCTGACTCGACCTCTCACTGTGTTGACTCCTCTTGTCAAATCAAAAAGTCCTCGTCCTACATTCAAAGCAACCGAACACTCACGATCACCCAAACCGATGTTTGACGTCCCACAGATAAGGTTTTACACGGCGAGCACATCCTACTACGAGGCGTCCAGGACCCCACCAGTGTACGACACAGCTGCTTTAACCGCTATCGGCAGCACAGTATCTCAAAGTAAAACACCAACAGAAACCAAACAAGATTTGTCTCTAGCGTCCGAAGTCAGAGGAGATAAGAAGCAGATGACTCGGCCTCCTTCGCTGGGCTCAGAGCCCCAGAGAAAAACTCCTACTTCAGAAGAAAAACGAGGGAGTACGCCAGCAGCGGAGATAAATATAATCATAACTCCAACATCTGAAACCAAAAGAGCCACTCCAACATCTGACATCAGAGCTAAAACACCAACATATGAGTTTCAAACATCAAGAACTGGAGCAGGACGTCCCAGAACCCCGTCATACCATGCAACCCGGGCCGCAACGCCTGTCTTTGAAGTCTCAAGACCGAACCCTCTATTGTTTGCAGTGTCACCAATCACTGTGGAGCCGGAGAGATCAAGATCGCCCAAAACTGTTCCTGCTGTGAGCAGTTCAGCTCAAAGGCAGAAGACTCCTGAGCCTGTAGGTCCTGAAACAGTACCGAATGGGGACATTCATCTAGACTTGACATCCGCAGCTAAACCGATCCAGCAGAGTATCACAAAGTCAAAATCAGAACCGGACCTGACAAGAAGTACTTTCCCGACTGCTTCACAAAGATCTGAAACTCCTACATCTGAGCCAGCACTGCCAGCAATGACGTCTTATGGCTTTCAGAGGCCTAAAACTCCAACTTATGAGGCGTCCCGTCTTAAGTCTGCATCACCTGGCTATAAAAGACCAAAAACTCCTACATATGGGACACCACGTCCTGGTGTTTCACCTGTAGCCTTCCAGAGACCTAAAACACCGACCCAAACGGCTCAGAAGTCCAAGTCAACGTATCGTGGCTTGACCCCGGCTGAGTACGCTGCTTATGGCGGGATCAAAACGTATTCTCCAGCGTTCGGTATCACCAGCTCTAAGACGGCAACTCAAGAGGAGGTTACAGCAACGAGATACGAATCAGCTGAGAGTAAAACACCCCCCCAGGAATCACCTGCAGCCAAAGAACCCCCCAAACATGTAGACAAGCCCCTCGTGACGGATAAGAAGGCGACTGCTCCACCTTCAATCCCTCTGATTGTTGTTTCACAAGCATCTGAAGTTTTAGAAACAAAGTTAAAACAAGAAGCAGCTGCAGTTTCCTGTTTGACTGCCAAAAAGCAAAGTGTGATCCAACAACCACCGAAACCTCCTGCAGCCGAGGGCAAGAGTCCTGAAACTCCACTTCGAGAAGTCGCCAAGCCAAAAACCTCTGACGATGTTCAGGATCCTCTGAAGGTCGTAAGAAAACTTTTTGGCAAAGCCAAGGCAGCAGAGCAGAAAGTTGAGACAAAGGTCTCAGGGTCGGTGAAACCTCAAGATGCTGCCGAAGACTTAAAACCAAGCACAGCAACGCCTGCACTGCCTGTCAAACCAACAGGAAGTGAAGACAAAGAGAAGAAGGCAAAAACATCTCCAGCTGTCAAACCTGAGAAAAAGCTCAGCGACGAATCTCGACCTGCAGCTGCACCCCATCTTAAAGTTCTAGAAAAGCCAAAGGGATTGAAATCCAAATTGAGCGGTTGGTCCCGACTCAAGAAGCACATGGTGGTGGAGCAAGAGGAGCCCAAATTTCCGGAGCTTGGCTCTCAGGCGGTGGCTGCCGGGAACGACCAGAGCGATGGGAGAACAGCTGACGAGACGACTGCCAAAAATCCTAGAGCTCAGGACGAGAGCAAAAGCAAAGCCACGCCCAAAGCTACAAAGATGTGGGACGCTGTGCTCTTCCAAATGTTTTCCACCAAAGAAAACATCATGCACCAGATCGAGTTAAATAAAAGTGAGAAGAACACGGAAGAGAAAAAAGGCGAGCCGAAAGAAATCCCTTCGTTTGCGTACAGGTTGCCTGTGCTGCTCTTCAGTCCAAAATTTGATGCAAAAAAGCTCAGAGAAGCAGTGTCCCGGCCCGTCACGAAAATTTCGACGGTGTTTGAACTTGGTCTGATTGGGCGAAAAGGTAAAGACGAGGAACCAAAAGACTTTAATAGAACGGCGAGGGGGTTCAGTGTCAAATCTGATGTGACGAGCCAGGAAGAAGAGGCGGAGACAGAGTAAAGATGGATGGACGGGTCTGGAGCTTGGTTACGTGAATGAAGTCTAAGGCAGCATTTAGAGAGTTCGTCCTGACATTTATACCCTGATTGTGCGACTGGTTTTCTGGATGTTACATGTTTGTATTTGTGGATTAGCAAGAAATAGAGCACAACATTTGTCTTAAAGTCATTCAGACCTCACATAATATTAAAGTGTTTATGTTTTAAGTAATTTCAGAGCTTCTCATTTGTTCTTTTCATCAGACATGGATGGATGTAAAGCCGAGTATTTAAAGCAATACACCAACTTCCAAGGAAAGTCTCTCATCTTCCATCGTCCTCACAGACAGACAAGAGGACAGAGGTCCTCCTCTAGGAAGCTGACACCCAGGCTAAATGGCTTAGCATAATGGCTGGTAGTGGGTGGGAAGCTTTAGCATCGGCTAGCTCAGGTCCAGGCTAGGTAATTTAGCCCAATGGCTGGTAGTGGGTGGGAAGCGTTAGCATCAGCTAGCTCTGGTGCAGGCTTGTTAGCTTAGCCCAATGGCTGATGGTGAGTGGGAAGTGTTAGCACCAGCTAGCTCAGGTCCAGGATGCTAGTTAGCTTAACCCAATGGCTGGTAGTGGGTGGAAGTGTTAGCATCAGCTAGCTCAGGTCCAGGATGCTGGTGTGTCCAGCAGGAACCCTCCTCCTCCTCATCATCAGTAGCAGCAGTCGCTCTTCTAGTCCTCAACAAACGTTTGGTTCTGTTGACCCAAGTTCCAATGGAGCTTTGGAGGTGCTGCGTCAAATCACTGCTCCCAGTCAGGAAAGTAGTTCCGGCTACGTGTCTGATTCTACCACTACAACGTCTCCTCATGTTAAACTGGTATTCATCACCAAGGTTACACACAACCCTCCTGATATTAATGCAGGCAGAGAGGGAGCTACGCTAACACTTCCCACCCACTACTAGTCATTGTGCTAAGCTAACTAGCCTGGGTCAATAGAAGGTTCTCCATCTTCTTGTCATGATCTGAAGACAATGGACAATAAGAGATTTTCTCTATGTATGTTTAGTAAACTGAAAAAATAAATTAAAAAGCAAAAAAACAGCCTGGAATGCTGAGACTGTTAATATCTGCAGCTAATAGGAAATAGTTATCATGCTATTTAAAAAAACAAACAAAAAAAAACTAATTGAATAATACATACTGATACTTTTACTTTGTATTATTATTATCTACTTCTCAACTTTGTAAACTTAATGATTTTAAGACAAATAATTTGCAGCTGACCTGTTCGTGTTTCTCGTTCAAATATTCAAGATGGTGCTACTTGCCTGCAGGCGAGCCTCTCCTGTGTGGGGGCTTTGGTTTGATTGGTCAGTGAGGTTTTAGTCTGTGTTTGTGACATCATGTGAGTTTAGCGTCTTAAATGACATCTCTAGAGTATGTAGATCTGAATTTGACCTTTTCAAGTAGTGTTGTAAGGAGGAATCATGTGAGAAAGAATGAGCTCTTTTCTTATTTCTCACTGAGAAGAATCACTGGAGTTTCAGAGGAACATCCATCAAACATCCAGCACAACCAGAATCACTGGACGTCATCCATCGCCAAGCACTGCAAGACCAAGTCCCAGTGCAGTTGTCTAGTTTCTGGAAAACTCAACAAATACCACAGCAGCAGTTTTTTTGCGAGTAAGAAGTAAAATAGTCTAAACCCCTTCATCTCTCTGAGACGCTGCCTCGTGTCCTTAAGAGGCCATTTTGTTGTTGTTGTTGTTGTTGTTGTTGTTGTTGTTGTTGTTGTTGTCGTCCACGTGATGCAACCGTCTCTGCCAATGGGGTTAAAGGTTATAAACCTGTCATTCAGCGGTGACGTGAAGACTGTCACAAAGCGAAGGGGTTGAGGAAGTTGTCTGAAGAAGAAGAAGAAGAGCAGCCTTCGCCGTGATGAAGGCTGGTGAGTTCAGGGGTCAAAGGTCAAGGGGTTTAGTTGATTAGCTGAGTGAACGACCCTACGTGAGCTGATTTAGCGTCACGTTTGTTTTTCTAATGACTGAGCGAGTGTGCTCTCGTTTCTGGTGAATCCTCACACAGTGTCGTTTTTTAAAGGTCAGACTCTTCATGTGGTTCCCTTCACTTCCTGAGTGGATCTGAACTGTTGACACTTTCAAAATAAAAGCCACATTTTCCACCTGCTGTGAGTTCATTCCTGGAGAAACGTTTGGAGAAGTGACTGAGAGTTGCTGGTAATCAAACAGGACTGAATATGTCAGCTGAGGTTCATCTTTGCAGTTCAATAAGAAAGAAAATAGAAATTTGTGTAATAATTCGAGTATTTGTTAATAAAAGAGTACTGGTCTTGTTTTTATTCATTCTGTCCACGAAATGTTGCAGAGTTTGAACAGACGCCCAGCTGGCGACTCACGTGTTCTGCTCTGTTTTCATTTACGACATTAAAAGTTCCTCTTAGTGCGTTGTCACTTTGTATATAACACGTAATACATATATAATATATAACAATATCTTGTTATATTTGACCGACACTTCCTTTACTGACATTTATCCTCTTACCAGAGTTCCCGTTGCTGAACTCCTCGTCCACCGGGATCTTCTCATACTTGCCGTGACCGGTGACCACAAACTTGTACTTTTTACCAGCTGATGAGCTCTGAGGAGGAGAAACGCAGTCACGTGTCAGCTCAGCACAGTCCTCAGTTCAGGTGACCAGAAGTCACCACTCCAGAAACCTTTTCAGTATCGAGAGGTGAAAATCAGCACCTACACGAGGAGGCTGGTTGAATCTTTATATTGATGATTATTGTCAAATGTCAATCATGAGTCACACGGGTCAGTGAGGCGGTACTTCCTGTTCAGTGTTTCGGGCGTTTGTGAGGGATGGAACATTTTTGATGTTACAGCACTTTGGGTCACAGAAACAAACTTTAGAGGTTCATTTGTAATCTAGTAACTGTGTGTGTGTGTGTGTGTGTGTGTGTGTGCGTGCGTGCGTGCGTGCGTGCGTGTGTGTGTGTGTGTGTGTGTGTGTGTGTGTGTGTGAGACCTTCTGCTGGCTCTGGCCTGGCCTCCCTGGTGAATCTCCAATGATCTCCCACATGTTCTTCTTCTGCATCACGTCTCCGGACTTCACATCCTGAAAAATCATTCACTGATCAATAACAAATATGGATTTCTGTTTGTCCAGCAGACGAACAGAATCATGAAGTTACATTAGAGTCACAGGTGTGGGCGTGGTTAGTTTGGCAAAAAGAATATCCATCCATCCATCTATCCATCTATCCATCTATCATCTATCCATCTATTTAATTTAATCTGATCTCTCTGGAGATCCTCTGAAGTTCCTTCTTCCTCCACAAGAGGGAAACCTTCCATAACAAGTTTCCAACGCTGCACCTGAACGCATCACCGCAGCTCCTCCTTCCTGTTCCACACCAACGCGCTCACATTCGTGACTTCAGTGCCGAACTCTCGTCTTTGATTCTCTGATTGGGTTCTTCAGTCGTTGCTGCAGCTCATTAATAAAATCTTGGATCATTTATGAGACTGTGAGATTTTAATTTCCACCACTTCATCAGCATGTAAACACTGTTCCTGTTTGCCGTCATGGAGGTGAGGAAGAGGAGCTGCCATGGTGGAGGATAAAGGAAGAGGACAGGAGGAGGAGGAGGGTAAAGGGTTAATACAGGAGGAAGAGAGGAGGAGGGACAAACGCGTGTTGGACGTACCGCCGTTCTGGAGAGCGACTGTCTGCTGCTGTCTGCCGGGCCTTTGACCCACTGGGTGATCCGGCCGGCCACGCCCACCTTCAACCCCTCCGTGTCCTTCAGGAAACACAACACGAGACAGTCATTAATTCGCTATTTCACAGGGAGGCCCCGCCCACAGGAGCCCACTTCGTTAATTACCACTTCATCAAGGTTTTTACCCCTTTTGGCAAAAACCTGCCGTTTAACCCTAGAAAGGATCTTCCCCTGGAGACAGCAGCGTCCGGGCCGGACCCCTGGGGCCGGACCCTCTGGCGCGATCCAGTGCTGTCCTCCAGGTTTTCTGGACATTCTAGACGTAATCTAACTTCCTCATTTGTTCTGGTCATTAGCAGCACCTGACACTGGTGCGCTAGCAGAGAGTGAGAGCACCGGTGCGGTCTGATCTGGGCCTCCCGGCGGTCCTTACCCTGCTGCAGGCCCCCTTGCTGGGACTGCTGGCCCAGGTGTCTCCGGCCTCAAACAGGTTCTTCTTGGAGGAGACGAGCTCCAGTGAGCTGGGCAGGTCGTTGAGGGAGACCTTGACTCCTCGGGCCTCTTGAGAGTTCTGCGGGAGAACGGGTCGGTGTTAGTGCTGCCGGCGCTGATGAGGAGGCCAACAGGAGGAATAAAACCACAACCCTAAATGTGGGGCATTCCTGCCCTCCATGAATCCTGAGGGTTCTGCTGCTGCAGAGCACTGTGGGCCGAATTGTGACTTCAGCTGCTTTATAACACCGAGGTCAAAGGTTAAAGGGGCTTCAGCAGGAACCAGCAGCCGGTTGAAAATAGAACCTGCTGCCTGACATCTGGCAGCTTCAGCAGCAGAGACGGCTCACGCTCACATGGGTTAACATTTGGACATTTGTCCCTGGTTTCAGTCTGTCAGGGAGAGACGAACTCATCAACTACAGCTTTGCTGTTGCTACCATTATTAGCATTAGCATTGGCAGTACTGTCTTAGCATGTGTGTTGAGTATGAGTGTGTGTGTTTGTGTATAAGTGAGTGTGTGTGCACGTGTGTGAACGCGCTGACCTCCACTGCGTGGGCGTACTGCTCCTTCTTGTCATCAATCTTCGCCAGCAGGACGAGTGGCTGCGTTTTTTTGAAGCTGTTACTGATTCACAGGAAACACGGAACCTTCATCACTCCAGAGGTCACAGTCTCAACTACAAACATGGCTGATGCATAGCTGTGATTTGACCTGTTGTTCAGTGTAACAGTAGTGTCACATATTGTCACACTGATCAACGTCTTCTGTATTTATGCACAGGCCAGTGAGGTTCCGGTACGTTTACAACGCCGTTTTCCGGCAGCAGGATCAGTTAAACTGAAAAGGTCACCTCGGCGGAGGGATATTCACCTTTTCTTCAGCGAGCGGTTCAGGGACTCTGTTCTCTCTGTGATCTGAAAAACAGCAACATGTGCGGCGTCACCCGGAGGAAGACAGGATGTTTGGCATGTTAATAACGATCCTACGCCACCCGGAGGCGAGACCGCCAGCTTTTGCTTCGGCTAGCTGGACTTTCTACAGCTATCACTCAGGAGGAAAGGGCAGCGTTGCTGACATCACACTGAAGCGACTCCAATCATCATCGCGAGCGGCTGTCAGGTCTTGTTTTGTTGTTAAAAGACGCGTTGTTCACCATCACCTCCCCTCACACCTGCGGTGAAGTGGCGCCTTTTAACGTGTCCGTGATGTAACAAGTGTGAGATATCAGTGACAATATTTCTCTTGCTGACAGGAGTCTTGAGCTCACAAAGACGCGTCCTTCCTGCATCACTCAAGTGACTCCAGCCGGTCACGTACATTTAGCTAATGGAGGCTTACGGCTAACAAAAGCTAAACTTTACAAAAAAAGAAACATGAGTTTACAAACTCTCTAGGTCATCATCCAGGATAATCCTCATGTTCTTAATCCAGCTGTATGATCCGTAATCCACAAACACGAACTGGAGCACTGCTAGTTCAGCGCTACATGCTAGCTGTCATTAGCTTCAAGCAAAATATGTGGCTGGCTCTTTCTGCATGGTGGAGTCACACAGGAGCAATGCGGGAGGGGAACTGTCTTTGTGACGTCAAGACGCCTACGTTTGAGTATTTGAAAGAGTAAATGCTCTTTTAGGGTGAAGTATCAATGAAGTATCCGACAAGACAAACTGGACATGTGAGACGTCGCAGCTGTAGTTGTCTTGTGTTTGTTAGCGGAGCTTCAGTTCACTGCTCTCATTCTCCCGTATTCAGGATTTTCTGTGGCCTCAAAGTCACAAAGGAGGGGTTTTATTCTGGTTGGATCTGGAGATGAATTTGTGGTTTAGTTCCTCACTGCTCGTGGTATTAAAGTACATCAAATCGAAACGTTGTCATGTTAATCTCCTTCCTACAGCTCAAGGAGGAAAGAAAAAAGGTGTTAAAGGTGCAGAACGTGCATGCAGCTTCATGCACACGTCACTGAAATGTTTAAAGCAACTTTTGTGCACAAAACATCATCTTGTATCCCATAAAAAAATATATGAATATGTGGGCACAGCAAAAACACTTCAAGCATCACTCTGATTACACACACGCACACACACACACACACACACACACAAAAACACGCAACTTACAAGCTGAGACCGAAGCGCTCGGCTGGAAGACAACACAGAGACGCGTCATCGGGTTAATCGGTACATTGGTTGAAGGACAGTTCACCTTCAAAAACAAGGAAATCTTTATTTTCTGTCAATCCAGGAAGTTCTGCCGTAATCTGAAGTTAACGGCTGCACCTAAACCCACAGCATCTTTGCTCAGTGACATCATCACTGGCCTCCAGCCTTAGTGGGCGGAGCTTCAACAGCCACTCTTACACCCATGTTTGTGTTAGCAACAGTAGCTAATTTAAACGAGAGCCTGATGAAATTAAACACGAGTGAGCTGAACGCAGCATCTGATAATCTTCTGGGATGATTCGTATTTAATTCATTTACTTTGTGGGTAGGAGATTTGGGACCGAAGGGACTGAAGACCTCGTCTCCTTCCACGCTGGGCGTCGTCAGGCTCTTCATCCTCCTCCTCTCAATGTCCTCCCTCATCCTGTGCTTCTCCTCCTGGGAGATGAATCACCAAATTATTACTCAGCTCCACATGAAAATGATTTTAATCAAACCAATTTGGGGCACTAGAGGGCAAACAACATCCCCACCTAGGCTTGTTCTAGGTAGCACGTTAGCATGTTAGCACTGGTTTGTCTGCTTTCCTGTCCAGCAGACAGACATGATCCTCCTGTGGGCTTCAGCTTTGGTTGATGAAGCTCAGGGTTGGTCTCTGCCTACGCCTGCTTACATCGCTGCAATAAAACTAAAGCTAGGAATAAACTGTCCATGACACAAGCAGAGCCAAGAAACCAAACCTGATGAAAACCAGCAGGGGTGGAGGAGCCTCGCACCCCCACGCATGCCAGAGAGTGCACGCATGTGTGTGTGTGTGTTCTGTGGAGAGAGGGAGGTGAAACCTGATCATATTCAGACTGATGCTGCTCCATGGTGCTTAAATCACTTCCTGTGTCCTCTAGGTGGAGCTAGAACACACACTTCCTGTATGTGATGCAGCTGGACATCAGGTGAAGACACCACAGAGTCATGTGATGTTGGTTCCATCAGTATTACTTCCTGTAACCACCAGGTGGTGAGGTTCATCACAGACACACCAAACATGGCCGCCTCCTCGCCACGGTAATCTCTCAGTCTTCCCAGTGACCCGTCACCAAGTTCTGAGTGAGGTTCTGATCACATCTGAGAGGATCCAGTTGGAGCCTGGGAGAGTTCAGGAATGTCCTGCTGGTCTAACTGGTGCGTCTTTACATTCCCAGTAATAACCTGACGGCTTCACAAACATCTCAGGTCCGAAGGCTAGGACAGGGCGTGGTCACCTCCTCTCTGGCCAGGCGCTGCTGCTCCTCCTCCCGCCGGTGCTCCTCTTCCTCCCAGACTCCCCGTCTGGCCTCCATCATCCTCCTCAGCTCCTCAGCTCCTGCTCAGCTTCGGTCTGATGCTATCTGAGCTGCTCCAGCTCCTGACTTCTCCTGGAGGCGGTGCTAGATCTTCTACAGACGCTGCTCCGTCTCCAGGATGGCCTCTGCCTCCCCCGGCTCACCACCTCCGCTCAGCAAAGAGGAGGAGGAGGTGGAGGTGGAGGTCAGACACAGCTCTTAGTCGCCCACCAACTATTTAATGGTTTATTGGCAGCAGCGGGTCGGTCAGATGAATGTTGGCGAGGTTCTAGCAACACTCACACACCTGGTGGGCCTCTGTTCTGCTGACACATGATGTCACCTCCTCCTCAGCTGCGTCTCTGCTGGCGTTGCTGAGCACCACCTCTTGTTGAAGGAGAGCGTTGGACATGTGGGAGACTTTCTTTTCTTTTCTTTGCTCCGTCTGAACATGAGAACACATCAGATCCTTCAGTTTCTCTTTAGATTCGGGCGGTGGCCGATCTGACGGTGCCGTCTCCATCGGTCTGTTGGACAGAACTTGAGTTGAACTTTGACCTGTTTTAGGTGAAGCTGAACTGTGGGATCACCAGTGAGTGGAAGCTGCCAGACTCAAATGTCTGAAATGGTTTCGTGTCCCAGCCTGGGACGGTGAGTTTTCACATCATTTTGCACAGCAAATGTTGAACCCACTCAGGTGCTTGCGGCTGTTTTCCAGCGGCAGGCCAAACTTTATGGAAACAAAAGAAACTTCACACTGAGGAAACGCCTTTGGCCCTCGGACAGAGCGAGTCTGGTACCGACGGGGGTCTGAGTGTGTACCTCTATGTTGCGTCTTTGAGTCTCCGCCCTCCTCCCGCTTGTCATCGCCTCCTCCTCCTCCTCCCTGCGCTCCTTACTCCTCTCCATCTCCATCCTGGCTCCATCCAGCTCCTCTGCCCTCTGAAGGCGGCTGGAGGACGTAATGGAGGCCTGGACGTTCTCCTTGGCGGCAGCCCCGTCCGCGCCGCCATGGTCCTCGTCCTCGTCACATCCCCCCTGACTGAGCTCCTGCAGGCGCTGCTGCCGCCGCCTCTCTCGCCGCTGGGTCCAGTCGCTGAAGCCCTCGTCCTCCTCCAGCGATGGAGAGCTGCTGGGCTTCAGGCTGCCGTCACACCTGAGGAGAACAAGGCAAGGCAATTTTATTTGTAGAGCCCGTTTCCACCACCAGTTTGTCTCCAGGCTTCATGGCATCATAACAACATCCTCTGCCCTCAGAGCCTCACATCGACTGAGGAGAAACTCCATAGAAAACCTTGAACAGGGAAAAATGGGAGAAACCTCAGGGTGAGGAGGGGAGGAGGATCCCTCACCAGGAGGGACAGACGTGCAGGAGATGTTGGTACAGACAAGAAAACAGTTTATAACACAGAATGGAGGAAACATGGAAATGTTAATAACAGCTGAAGAAGGAAGCTTCTGGAAGGGGAGGCAGGGAGAGCAAGCCAGCTTGATGGGGGACTGGATGGTAGACTGGGTCATGGGAGGGGAGGCAGGGAGAGCAAGCCAGCTTGATGGGGGACTGGATGGTAGACTGGTTCATGGGGGGGGAGGCAGGGAGAGCAAGCCAGCTTGATGGAGGACTGGATGGTAGACTGGTTCATGGGAGGGGAGGCAGGGAGAGCAAGCCAGCTTGATGGAGGACTGGATGGCAGACTGGTTCATGGAAGGGGAGGCAGGGAGAGCAAGCCAGCTTGATGGGGGACTGGATGGCAGACTGGTTCATGGAAGGGGAGGCAGGGAGAGCAAGCCAGCTTGATGGGGGACTGGATGGTAGACTGGTTCATGGAAGGGGAGGCAGGGAGAGCAAGCCAGCTTGATGGGGGACTGGATGGTAGACTGGTTCATGGGAGGGGAGGCAGGGAGAGCAAGCCAGCTTGATGGGGGACTGGATGGTAGACTGGTTCATGGGAGGGGAGGCAGGGAGAGCAAGCCAGCTTGATGGGGGACTGAATGGCTGACTGGTTCATGGAAGGGGAGGCAGGGAGAGCAAGCCAGCTTGATGGAGGACTGGATGGTAGACTGGTTCATGGAAGGGGAGGCAGAGAGAGCAAGCCAGCTTGATGGGGGACTGGATGGCAGACTGGTTCATGGAAGGGGAGGCAGGGAGAGCAAGCCAGCTTGATGGGGGACTGGATGGCAGACTGGTTCATGGAAGGGGAGCGCAGGCCGGTGTAACAGTAGGGAATAAGGGGGGGGGGGGGGGGGGGGCGATGCAGGCGGCGGTTGGGGCTCTGGTGGATCTGTGGAAACACAGAGAGACTGCGAGACACCAAGGCCAAACTACAAAGTGCAACAAGTAAAGAGGAGAGGAGAGGAGAGGAGAGGAGGGCTCCATGTAACCTGATGTGTCCCCCAGCAGTCTCAGCCTGTAGCAGCATAGCTATCAATGGTTCAGAGCTACCTGAACCAGTCCTAACTGAAGGCTCTGTCATTGAGGAAGGTCTTCAGCCAACAAGGCGTCAAAAAAACTTCCGCACGCCTGAATACACCTTCAGACAGGTGAGATGGACGAATTGAGACCTAACCGATAAAAACAAAACATCTCTTCAGGTATGTGAGGGTAAAAAAACTTCAAACCCACCTTAAGTGCCAGTGTGTCTTTACTGCTGAGGTGAAGTCAGGGATACTCAAAGCACCTGGATCTGGACGTCCTGAGACGGACGACTCCTGAGTTGGACTGGCAACAGAATTTGACCTAAAAACTCAGTGTTTTTCAGGTCGGCAGGAAGGAGTCAGCTGATGGCGGCGTGCCACAGAGCTCCGATCCAGGACGCCACTCTCTCAGCAGCTAATCTGATCATAAAATCAAATCCAATAGAAGTCTGGCTTCACGTGAACCACGACAAGCGCAGCTGAACGGATCCGCGGGTCTTAACTGTTGTGTCGTAAAGAAGCATCGTTTCATGTCTTTGGAACCAAAAAGTATCAAACGACTGAATGTTAAATCTATCCTTGATGAACAAAGTCCAAGACAATGAGCAAACGTGGACACCGTGACCGTAACAGCTGTACAAACACGACCCAACCGGGCCAGACCGCCACGCACGTGACGCATCAGGAGCTCTCTTTGTGTTGATCGGATTGTTTGAAAGTGATGTGAAAACCTCTGAAATCATCAATTAGACGCGTAACAGAGGACGACTGATTAAGCGATATCAATGTGCCAGCACTTGACCTTTGACCTCCCTGGAGGCAGGAAGTCGCCGCATGTACAGTGAGCTGACTTCCAAACAGCAGCTTCAGCCAGCCAGCAGCCGGAGGTGCAAACTGTCATTAAGACTGAAATTAAAAGTCAGCGAGCGTTGACATGGCGGTAGTTTCCCCGCGGACGCTCTGTAGTAAACATTCCTCTGAGGTGATGTCATGAGAAGGCAGCTGCGCGTCCGTTGTCACATCACCATGACTGGAGGGAAGAGGAGGAGACATTTATTCTATGTATGCACACGTCTGTGGACCGCAGCGAGCAAGCGTACGGGACAGCAAGTGGCGAGGAGGGAGGCGGTCGCCGGACACAGCAGCTGGTACAGGAAGTTTTCTGACACAAGGAGACTGAAAGAACAACGTTCTGTTCTCAATGATTCCTGAGTTCCCACGAATGTTTTCATCTTCCATGTTTTACTGTGAGAGCAAAGACGCGGCCGGCGTGTTCCTGTAGTACCTCGTACTGCCTCAACCACCTACAAATGCAGTTAAAGTACAAGTGAAGTAGTCTGAGAAGTAGTTCCAGTGATACTGTCTGGGGTTCTGCATTACTTCCTTGTTACTGTAGAACGCAGAAAGAGCCAGCCACGTACCCGACAGACACTCTGGTGGGAGATTAAAGAGCCGAACCAAAGCGAGGAGGCGTGGATGAGACCAGTTTCCTGTCTACTTACTTGCTCTCCACTGTCAGCGGCTCGTTCTCCAGCGGCGACTCTCCGTTCGGCGAGCTGCTGTTCCTCCGACACAGCTCCTCACGAGCTCTTCGCCGGCGCTCCCGCTCCACCTCCTCAGCGTCCTCGATGCTCCTCTGAGCCGTCAGCCTGGCCACACACAAGTGTCTCGGTTTAGTTTCATCTGGACTTCCCCGCCACCCACGTTCAGCTCATCCTGCTTCTCTGGCTTTGAGGACTGAAGCTGAAAATGTGATGGATCAAAAACATTTCAACACAGAACGGAAGCAGAGATGAAGAGCAGCGTTCCCAAAACGCTCCTAAATTCCTCCATGAAGGTGAAATTAAAGGATAAAATGAAAATTAAGGAGAACTTTTGAATGTCGTGGCTGGTTTCCCACGACCTGATCAGGAACCAATAGAAGCTGGAATGAGAACCATTCATCTCGTCGGTGAAGCGACAGATTCCTGACCCGCCGCCGTCTCTCAGGCCTCCTCATCGCTCACAAGGAGGGAAAACAAAGACCGTTTGGTCCCGGGGAGTCTTGAGACGCGGCCAGCTGAACATCTGCAGCGCTGAGGAACGTCTGTTTGTCTCCAGGATAAACACTCGTGCTCCTCACCTCTGTCAGCGCTGCATGAGTGCACTTCATCACAAACACGGCTCATCTTTATTTATGCTGAGACGACGAGCCAAACAGGAAGTCCCCCACGTGTGAGGAGAGCGTTCACGTCCACCGCCTCCGCACTCATGATTCGCTTCCACCGCTGGTGCAGGAGGAGCGAATGAACTCCACCTCCAGGGGTCATGTAGGTCGGCAAGGAACAGCCACAAGAGGGCAGCACTGGTTGAAGGTTCCTGACACCAAACATGGCGGCGGTGGCGGCGGAGGATGTAGCAACGCACCTGCTAACTCACTGCTGGTGGCAGACATGTTACTGTGGTTCCACCAGAACAACAGAACTGTCCTCGACTCCTCTGAGCCACACGTGAGCTCGGCCTCATGGAATCGTTTTGTTTCGCTTCATTAAAGCCGTCATGTGACGCTTCTGCTCGTCATGATTCTTAGTTTAGCTTTGAGACAGACTCAGGTTCTAGCCGCCGGCTGAGGCTGCAGGTCCCTGACAGGTCTGATGGCCCTGAGCTCCGTCTGTTCCTGCCCCTCCCAGTGTCTTTACTGGACACATGGGGCGTAGGCGGGACGAGCAGTGACCTCTGACCTCTCCCCGGCGTCCACACAGAGGCAGCTTTCATCTGTGGTGTAGTCATAATCCGGGGGGGGGGTACTTTTTTTTTTAAACTTTGTTTAAGTTTGATGGTGTTTGGGATCAAAATCCCTGAGGTTAAGAATCACAGTCAGAGCTGGAATGAGTAACAACCGTACTTTTGTTCTGAACGGACCGATGTCGTCATGGTTACCACGAATAGCCATACGAAGGCATACGAGGAGGAAACTGCCTTGGGGGCGAAAAAGCTCAACCTCCATCAAGAGATCTTTATTAAATCAGACGTTCTCATCGAGATTACAGCCTGTGTTCTACAAGGCCTGAGAACCGGAAGCCGTCTGCATCAGCAGACAGGAACGCCGCCATCACACGCCAGACGAATGGAAGTCCACCAATCATAAAAACACCCAGAATGAAGCTTCAGCTTTGAATCTGGGTGGCTGTTTGTTATTGGTGATGGAACTACGGAGCCGTTTCCAGCTGATGCTACGGGACCGCCTGGCCCACGGTGCTAACACAGTGAGCTGAGCTGTGATTGGCCGGCTGAATGATGAGGCCACGCATCAGAGATGAAGATCAGCCTCACCTCCTGCCTTTCCTGCAGTTTTTACTTGGACCCCCATTAGCTCATGCAAAGCATCAGCTGGTCTTCCTGGGGTCTGAACGGTTCCGCCTCTGTCCTTCCTGTGGTCATGTGAGGGCGAGCTGGCAGGAAGTGAAGGGGGGCAAAGGTGGCGAGGTTGGTCACAGCTGATAGGAGCAGCGGAGTGCTGAACAGGAAGAGCCATGCCAGCGGCAGGTCATCTGCCGCCAACACGACCGGAAGTCAAACATAAAGATTTCCTGGCGCGGGTTCATGGACCTGCTGGGCCGCTAGCCACTGAAACACAAAGAGAAATGAATCTGGTTTCCGTGGTGACGTTTAGCATCTGGCTATCACCCGCATGAAGAATCTCTGACCAGAGAAACAAGGTCCTGCATTTCTATTGGCTGCTGACTGGAACCTTTATGTTGCGTCGGACTCGATCGGGCGGATCAGCGTTAAGAAGCGGCCTGAGAGCAGCGGGTTCACGGTCGCCTGGACGCTTGTTTAGCTCGTAAAATGACACCAGAGGCAGGACTGAGCTCAGCCAAGGTTTGCTGGACAGAGAAGGACAGAGAGCTGAGAGCCAGGAGGAACGTCACCGGACAACAAACAAAACAGGGGGGAATCAACTTTGCTCCAGCAAACTGTTACATGAAGATTCGCAGTATTTGCTGTATTTGCTGTATATTTGCAGTATTTGCTGTATATTTGCTGTATATTTGCAGTATTTGCTGTATATTTGCAGTATTTGCTGTATATTTGCTGTATATGCTGTATATTTGCAGTATTTGCAGTATATTTGCTGTATATTTGCAGTATATTTGCTGTATATTTGCAGTATTTGCTGTATATTTGCAGTATTTGCTGTATATTTGCTGTATATTTGCAGTATTTGCTGTATATTTGCTGTATATTTGCAGTATATTTGCTGTATATTTGCAGTATTTGCTGTATATTTGCAGTATTTGCTGTATATTTGCAGTATTTGCTGTATCTGGCAGGAGCGAGAAACTCTCCAGGGTTTTGAGGACGTCGCTGGCTGCCTGAGGCGTTGGAACACATCAGAGGCACCAGGAACGCCACACAGGGACCAGATTAAAGCTCCAGCGCCGGCCTGCTGAACCACACGTTGTGGCTCCCTGTCTGTCTGCACTTGGACAGACTTCAGCTTTATTGTCCTGCAACGTTTAACCGGAACCAGAGTGAAAGAGGGATTCAGTGTCAGGAAGAAATAAGGCTGAAAGTATTAAACCCTCAGCTGCTCTTTTGTAAGCGCGCGCTGTCATCGGCTGGATGAGTCGCTTGAATGACACAATAATAACACGGTTTGGTTCCAGCCACGAAGCCCGCCAGGCTCCGCGGGACAGATGAGGACGGTGGGAAGACGTTTGAGGGATGAAGTCACTGTTGTGTTAAACAAGTCGGGGCAGCGGAGGACACTGAATCACTCCGGCACAACAACAACGTTCCCAGGGAGAGAAAAAAAGTCGGCATACACGATTCAAGGCTTTAACCTGCGAACCTGCGTCTGAAGCTCCGCCTCAGGAGAACCAGAGCCGGGTCGCTTCCCTGTTTCAGCTGTCAGGTTCAGGTTCTGAGTCCAATCAGGACTGACCACCTTGTTTTTAAATGCACCAAACAGGAGCAACACACCTGGTTTAGCGGCGTGTGGCCCCTCCTCGCCACCGACACCTCGACTCCTCCATTTCTGACACAGAAACTCTTTTTTAATGCTGAAATTGTCGACAGATTTGCCTCAAATACATGAAGTATTTCAACACATGGAACACAGTTTGACACAGTTAAAGAAACCTGAGGCTTTGAGTTTCCAAACAGCGGGAAAAAAAGTTGTGGATGTCGAAAGTTCGACTGGAGGAAAGCGAAGTAGCAGAGCAGACATGAGCGTTGGCCTCCCGTCACGGCTGGCGTTCACCGAGAAGCAGAGGTGAAACCCGTCAGCTGCTGTCAGAGAGATGGGGGGGGGCGACTCCCCCAGAGAGCATTCCTCAGTCTCTTATCTCCCCCTTTATCTCCCCCTATTGTAAACACTGACGACTGCTTCCCATGTGTGGGGGGATTCAGGGGTCAGAGGTCACTGGTTGTTTTGAAGCAAGTATGCCCCCATAAATGACATCAGCGCCAGGCTGTGCTGGGCCGAGCCGGCGGGAGGGGCGTTTGTCTCCCAGGCAGAAGTGATTAGAAACAGACGCTGACCCTCGCCAGCCCACACTGATAGTGAGTTTCTCTGATGGGTCACATGACGTAGCAGGCGAAGATCAACACGTCGTCCCTGAGAACAGTTCTCAACCCCCAGGTTACGGTATTACAGAACCGAAGGAACTCCACAAACAGACCGGAACCAGAAGAGAGCACAGACCCTCAGCTGGTACCGTCTGCAAGTCCACAGCTGCGGATCAACTTCAACCAAGTCCTCTGAAGGAGGCGGGGTCAAGAATGAAGTCACGCTGGCGGTGACTCAGGAGTTGTGAGGGAGAGTTCTGTTGAGGATTCAGTGTCGACTCATCGGAGGACGAAGCTGAAGGCAAAACGCCACAGTGAGAACAAGACAACAGAGGTGTTCTCCCAATGTTCTGGTTCCACTGTAGAACCTTAACGTCGCCCCTCAAGAACCTGAATTTAGATGAATCAGAGAAGCCTGACGGTGTCTGAGGCTGATGGCGAGGGGCCCAGCGGCACAACGCAGCAGGAAGCGTCTGCCTGAGTCAAACTCTGATAAACGCAGAGTGAATCAGAGCTAACGGGCGGCGGATGTGACGCTCGTGGAGTGATGTCGCCGCTGTCAGCACCTCGGGACTGGTGCCATCTGCTGAATCAGAGCGAGACACCGCCACCGCCGCCGCCAGCTGTTATCTGCCTCTTAAACACAGAGCTGGACCTGTGACTCAGACGTCTATGCTGAGCTCACCGACCGGGACCATCCGACAGCACCAGAACAGGCCAGAAACTGGAAACTCTCCGGTTTTTCATTCCATCAAACCAGAGACTGATGACATCAGACAGCCTGAAAATCACTGTCCTCCCTCCTGACCGGCACGCCAGCGGAACGCCGAGTCAGCACGAACATTGAGAAAGGCTGAGGAGAGGAAACTCAGCTTTGGGAGCTCTGGACGAGCCTGAATGGCAAACACGCTTTTGGGTGAAATATCACGGAGTTTGAGGCTGACATGCAGCAGCTGCCAGGCCGCAGACGCCAGCCGCCCCTTCAGGTGAGGGAAGAGAGCCGTGCCAGGTGCCCTACGGAATTAGTCAGTGTGATTCAAGCGCGATTGACAGCTCCACCTGTCCGTTCTGGTTGCTGATGTCAGTCGTTCATGCGTCTCATCTCTTTTCATGCATCATCGATGACATCACAGGTACGTGTGGCTGCTGTCGTGACCTACAGCACCACAGCGGCTCTGACTCACAGTCACTGAACATCCCGAAGAACGGCGCCGTCCCCAACCCGCCGGCGACACACCGGGAATCCGACACAGGATGAGACGTGTTACTACCTGTAACTCCCAGAAGACAAAAGGCTGACTCAGGTGACCTTTGACCCCAGGTCATTGACACCTCTTCCCCTCAGCTTCAGACCAGTTTCCTACCCTGCCAGCAGCTCTGGCCGACGCTTTTTGACCAGCGGGACAGGAATTATTGATCAGAATAGACGAGTAATAGAGTTCCTTTGTTCTTCCAAATTAATGAGACGGAGGCGAGTCGGTTCTAAAGCCTCTAATCCCCCAGAACCCCCCACCCCCACCCCCATGACCCAAAACACCAGTAATCCCACTCTTCCCAGTGGAATCAAACAAGAAAGCATCTCTTTATCCTCAACTGTAGACGTCCTATCTGTAACACACATGACCATGTGTGTGTGTGTGTGTGTGTGTGTGTACCTCATCAGGTTCTGAAGACCCTGTTTGCTGGAGTTCCTCCTCAGCAGCGCGTTGGACATCGTGGTCTCTTTTCCTCTTCTTCTTCTTCTCTGTTTCAGTGATCGGTAACTGGCGAGCTTTCCCCTCGACGCTGAGCGCAGCTCTCCGTCCTGTGACGAAGCTCAGAATGTGAGTGTGTGAGTGAGGGTTCACTCGTTTTGTTGCATATCACACACACACACACACACACACACACACACACACATACACACACACACACGCTGTTTCCTCCCCTGCAGTGCTTGTTGGGAATGTCAGCAGACCTCACAGTGACTCCCTCCTCCTCCTCTCTCTCCCTCTCTCTCCCTCCCATAGAAGAGGGAGGGTTTTAGCCATGACACCCCCCCCACCCCCGCCCCCCGCCCTACATGTGGTTTTCATTGAGGAGCTCAGAGCAGCGAGGCCCATCTTTCTCTCTCCCTTTCTCTGTTACGCCGGGTCACATGGTCTCCCCTGTAGGGGAATGAAAGACGATTCCCTCCCTCCTCTCACCCCCCATCCCTAAATCCACTACATCCCTGCCTCCTGCCCCCCCAACATTTTAATCTTCCAGCACAAAACAAAGTCTGTTAGCGGTGAAACCTACCAGAGCCGGTTGAGCTTCTCCTATCCCGCTGGTGTGTTGTGGTTTGTTGTCACTCTTCTTCACTGTGAGCTGCTCGGCACCTCAGTTTCCTTCAGGATCAGTAAAGTGAATCTGATCTGCTCTGATCTGCTCTGATCTGCTCTGATCTGCTCTGATCTGCTCTGTATCTTCCATCACAAGCTCCTGCTTCTGAAAGCATTTTGGTTCATTTTCTCTGTGAATGAACGTCCGTCTCACTGCCTCCTCAGACAAGTACCTTGTGTTTACACTTGAGGAGACTGTGTACTTGTACTTTTTTCTTCTACTATGTTTATCTGAGTACACTCAAGGCAGCCATGGTGACAGAATCTAATGGAGTCAGGGGTTCAGTATCTTGCTCAAGGACACTTGGACACGGTCACCGGGGGAAGTGGGGATGGAACCAGCGACCCTCTGGTTGCTAGACGACCACTCTACCCGTGTGGAGAAAATCCTTCTCACACCAACGCCACCTTAAACACGGAGGTGATACAACTGCTTTAAATGGAATGGTTACCTAGCAACCGTCAGCTTTCACACAAAGGTGTTTTAGTTTCTTGAGTCATTCTGGGTCCGTTTGATGCGGTACTGCCTCTCTCACGTTATAGATGACGCGGATCCAGGAGCTCAGGAATCACCCCGACATGTGACTGCACAAGTAAAATCCAGATTAGAGAAATAATCTGGAGAGAGAGAGTGTGAGAGAGAGAGAGTGTGAGAGAGAGAGAGAGAGAGAGAGAGAGAATGAAGAGTTTGTGCTTGACCCCAGTGACTCAGCAGCACCACACCAGTTGTCAGAACTTTCTGGGCTATAAAAACTTCAGTGCGAATCAAAGTTCTGCAACGTCAACGCAGTTCTTGATGGAACCGAACAGCCTCAGACAGGGATGCTACCTGCTACCGTTGGCGCCCGCCCTGCTCAGACCAGCAGACAGCTGATCTAACGTGAATGTTCCAGCGGTTTGGTGAAGTTCCTGAGATCATCAGCTGCTGCAGCTCCACCCGGAGTGGATCCACAGGGACGGAATCCGGTGCCAGAAACCAGACAAACAAGAAGCTCAGAAATCACATCTTTGGGCTCGTTTAGTTTCAAGTCCTGCAGGTTAAAAGGAGAGAGGCTGTTTTTCTTTTTGTCTAAAGTGGGATTAAAGTCCCAGATCCTCTTAAACAAAGGAGCAGCTCATTCCTGCAGATCTGCTCCCCCCGGGCTGGAGCGCTGCAGAGATGCTGCCAGCTCCTCCGGTGTTGACCTGTGACCCACAGAGCGTTCAGGCCTCTCTCCAGACCGGCGCCAAGCCGCTCTTAGCCCCTCCCACTCAGGGAGACACCTCACCTGAGCTCAGACACACGCCGAGCACCCTGACAGATGGACCTTCAGGCGCCGAGCCAATTCTCCCAGCAGCAGGCGCGTCAGGGGAGTGTCGCATTTGTGGCGTTCAAGCAGAGAAACAGAGCTGTGGTTTGTTTCTGTTCGACTGTGAAGCAAAGATGAAGGAAAGTGTGGTTGTGTTGCAGCGAACCATGAAATGCGGTCAGTCGATGGCGGCACATGACGAGAGGAGCCGTGTCCCGATGTGGAGGAACGGCCTTCGGTGAGATGGTCGCCGTGGTTCTTGGTGCTCGCCGGAGGTCGACATGTTGCTGCTGACCAGGACAGATTAGCCTCATTAGCTTCAAGCTAAACGCGTGCCTGGCTCTTTCTGCGTTCTGGAGTCCCAAAGAAGTAATGCAGGAGGGAAAACCTTCTTTGTGAGCTGAATATTCCTGATAGCGAGTACTTGAAAGAAAGTACTACACCTTCTGTGTGAGGTCACTTTGATTGGCATTGGGAGAACAAACGAAACGCGGCCTGAATTCCATGTCAGTGTTTGGAGGGAAGTTTTTCTCACTGATCGATTCGAATCTCATTTGTGAATTTTGATGATTAAAAATGTAATTTATTGGAACACGTCATGTTAAACATCTCCACGCTCCATCAGGACGCGAGGATCCTCACACACGGCGCGGCGGCGTCCTCTGGAGCCAAGCAGGACTTGACCAGGTGGGTTTTTGTGTTTTACGTCCCACAACGAAGAGAAACTCCCACTTTTGTGTGTTGGGTTCTGGTTTTCAGGCCTCTGCTGCTGATCAGAGGTGCCAGAGGAGATCAGAGGGTTTCTCTTTAATTTGGTCTGAAGATTTACAGACCCGCGACTGGAGGCTCTGATCCTAACCACATCAGAGCTGAGAGCCCAAATATTCAGTGGGAATTAAACCCTCCAACGTGACAATCCGCCGCCGCCGCGCCTCACGATGCAGCTGCAGGAACGTGAGGATCCGGTTTCAGATTGGACGGATGATTAAAATGTGGAAACAAGCTGACGAGGGGAAAGACGATCCAGAGGAGAAGATGTGAAGATGGCAGCCAGGCGAAGGCGGCCGTGTGCCGTTAACAGCTCCGGAGAGTTCTGTGACTTTCACGCCGTTCACGGCCTCGTGTTCACGTGGAACATGATCGCTTAGTTTTTGTGCCTGTGGAGGTAAACGGAGACGTTTTTCCCTCCCGGCACAGACCCGCCGACACCAGACGGACCGAAGCTTTCTCAGAAAAACTGCTTTGAGTTCCAGCTTCCAGGATCTCCAACCGTGTGGCTTGAAAGACATTACTAATAGAGGCCAGATCAACTCGCTGTATCATTCAGAGGGAAGCAGCCAGACGTCGTTTAATGTCGGAGCTCGAGTTGTAGTTTAATGATTATTTCTTATATTTGATTTTCACTTTTTTAGGTGAATCTGCAAAGCAAATTTTCAGCCTAAAAATGTCTTTTTTTAAAATTTCACATGAAACTAGAAGCACCAGTTTGGTTTCAGCTCCTTCCTCAACTGTCAGATGGACGACAGGAACATGGCCTGCGTTGCTCCACCCTCTAGACGCGGCTGACGCGCAGTGTCTGGGCAGCAGGTTGATGAGCCAGAAACAAGCAAGTAACTAACTACATATCAGTTGATGTGCGACGCGTTCCGATGCGTCCACCATTGTCACCCATCTGAGCTGTGAGTTGTTTTGCTCTAATCTCTAATCTGTAGTTGGTCAAACTGAATCTAAGAACAGAACCAGTAGGAGGACCAGTAACCGGGGTTCGGCTGCACGCGCTGAGCCTCCCCCGGGTTTCTACGGTTTCAAGTCAGGAGGCCTTTTTGTTTCACAGAGCGTAGGAGTCACGAGCGGCGCTGCGATGTGGCGTGAATCCACGTACAGATGCAGGAATGTGGCCTCATTAAAGCTGCTGAGAGGAGGAAGCGAGCATTCCTGCTGCGTGAGGTCGAGCAGGAGACACCCCAACACCTGGGACCGGTTCCCTTACTGAACCACCGTCAGGAGCCGTAAACGCCTCCCAGCTGTCAACAGCTGCTGCTGATGTTCACTGATGTAACTGAGACCAGGTGTCATCAGCTGACTCAGGTGAGTCTGTGACGTCACCTCCTGCTGAGGCTGCAGAGGAAACAGAGCCAGACTCCTGAGTTCCTACATTGTTTCCCTTAAAGTTCAAACACTTCAGCTGCAGCGTCACACGCCAGGACGACAAATGTGGTGAAAGCTGAGGCCGACCACCCCAGAGACAAAGTCATGTGACCACCGGGTGGCGCTGTGACTCATCAGGCCCAGAATGCACTGCTGCACCCCTCTGGAGGGAAACAGGACCAATCATCCTGTCTGCTCTTCCTCTGACATAAAACACACAGGAACCAGATGGAGGGCTGGTCCTGCTGCGTTCAAGACCCTGCCAGGCTGTTGGTAAAACACAGATTTCTCTGGGGACGGCAGGTAGAGGACAGAATCCCAGTTGAAATAAATCCCCATCCATCCCCAGATGACAAGTGTGGCGAGGCCGTGTCCCCCCAGGGTTCTCTGCTGGACCTCAGGGCCAGAGGAGGAAAACTAATCAGATTTAAAGCGACAACAGCGCTTGAACCTTTACAGTGACCCCCAACCGGCTGGACCGCGTCCCCGTAACAGCCCGGGTCAGTTACTGGGACGAGCTCCGGTTACACCCGTGAGTGAGCAGAGAGAAATATCTGATTCAGCAGAGTGAGGCGATGGAAAACGACCTGGCGGCCGGCCGCAGGACGCCAGCAGGACGAATGTGGAAAAATAGAGGTGAAGTGGTTTGGACTGTGGAACTGGAGAGACACAAAGAGGCCTGAACGCATTCGCAGTTAGAAAATCACGAGGAATCACTTTGTTCACGTTTAGGACAAAGAAGCTGGATGTTCTTTAAACCCTGTGAGTGCTCCATGGCCGGGTTCTGACCGGGTTCTGACCAGGTTTGGACCGATTTCCTACCAAATCTGTTTGACACCAGCAGAACTTAAAGTAACCACCAGACTGAGTCTCACTGTCATTTGCTTGATTTCTTTCATCTCAAATCAATTTTTTTATTGATTTCTCATCTGGCGGTTGATCAGAAGAGAGTCCAGAGCCTGAGGGAGCAGGAGAGAGTAAACGCTCCCCCTAGTGGCCGAAACCTACCCCTACACCAGCATCTCCGCGGAGGTCTGGTCCATCCCCCTCCGGACGGCACCAGTGACTGTTCCTAACCTGAGAGTCAACCTGCCTGATGCTCCGACCACTCAAGTGACCCTGGGGGGCACAAACAGGCAGGAAGTAGGAGTGCAGCAGGCGCAACAGGGATGTTTCAAAATAAAACAGGAACTGAATGAGACAAGACATGCAGGGCACACTGAAAAATGTGGTCGACGGTGAGAGTTCAGCTTCTACCTGATGAGTCACTATTTGTTGTTTGTAACGTGATCCTTGTGGCTCAGCTTGTCTTATTTTTACATGGCCCACACTGACCTTTGACCCCTCACGGAGACTTTTAGGGCAAAGTTCATCGTCCCCGGGGACAGAGAGGAAGACAGACCCAGACACTCATGCTAGTTAGCTTAGCATGATGAATGGTAGTAGGTGGGAAGTGTTAGCCAGTGACTTAAAGACACTCAGACATTGATTTGATTTAATCACCCATCGTAGCGCAGCAGCTGAGACTCCCACGCTCAGTAAATGCAGCATTTTTTTAAAATTGGAGTCTTGCAGAAGTCACATGGTCCAAATATAACCGGGGGGGGGTCTCCTAACATTCCCCCGGAGGCCGATAGGGCGGGCAGAGTTATAAAGTTAGCTACTGAGGAAACCTTAGAGGCCCCGGAGCCTCGGGCCCCCAGCGGGCCGCAGCACCATAGAAGGAGTGTGACATCGTGCGTGTGTTTGTACGGCTATCTTAGTGAGGACTAATTTGGGTCTTAAACCACTGTAGTGAGGACATTTCCAAGAGCAGTCCTCTGCGTTTCTGCTTGGCCACGCCCCTCGGATCCTTCCGCTCACCAATCAGAACCTAGAGCTGGTTCTGGTTTGACACCACTACAGGAATAAAGTAAAGAACACGACCCAACATTGACCTGTCTTGTCCAGGTAACAGAAGAAGCAACTAACCTCATACTGTACTTGGAGCCCAGATGTCTGTCTGTGTCTGACATCATCAAAAGGCCCAGAACTCAGCGAGTCCTCCAACCGTCTCCAGCGACTGCTGCATCCAACGTCCTGTTTCTCTGATTTAGAGGAACAAGCCAACTTTTAGTGAAAGTCTCATTTCCAGTGACAGACAGAAGACAGAGCCCCTCTTCTAGCTTCTAACTACCAGCCATTGTGCTAAGCTAACTAGCATGGGTCTCAGCTCCCACAGAGGGTCCCTGTCCTCTAGTATGTGGACAGTCCACATGAGCTAGAGCCATGTCATGACGCTACTGTACACGCGTGTTTTTAGTCTCAGTTTAGCCAGCTAAGCTAACACCACAGCAACAGCACTGGTGAATGTCCTCGAGTCTTGAGGTGCTGCTCCAGCGTCCAACACAGCCGGGGGAGTTTGTTTGAGCGACTCACCTCTTAGGTGTCTTGAACGCTAACGACACCAGAGTCAAGAAAACTTCAGCCTCATACTCGTTAGCGTGAAGCTAACTAATAAATGTCTGAAACAAACACTTTGAACTGAGGTGTGTTTGTATAGACAGAGTTTAAGGAAGTAGGATTCGAAAATATGAAGTGGTCAGGACTTTAAGGACCAGACAGTTCACCCTCGTCCACCACAGAAACGTCTGCTCTCTACGGGAAGATGGACCACCGACTGCAAAATAGGTTTGTCTTCGTCCACAGGACTCTTGGTGGCGCCACTGAGGCTTTACTCCTGGTATTTTTCCAGTCTTGTCACTCGCTCAAGTCCAATTGCAAATGTAACTTTGTAGAATTAATTCATTTTTGTTGCTAACTTTTTGACTCTGCATTGGTTTGAGCTGGTGGTGCTGGCGCTTCGGCAGGTGAGCAGATTGTGCAGGTGATTTGTTGGCTGTGAGTCAAAATGTGAAACTCTTGATGACATCAACTTTTACCACCAGCTGAAATAAAAACTTGAGAAGTGCCAACTTTAGTGACATCATCAGAGGTTCTGAACCGTTACTGAAGGGATTCGGGTGGTTCCACGTCAGCGGATGGCAAATGTGGTGAAACAGGTGTGACCCAAACAATTAGCCAAGACTGTCATATTACCATGGCAACGCTGTTGTTGTTTTATTTTTTGACACCCTGCTGTCCTCGTCCTAGCGGGTCGAGCAGATCCTCTCAGACTTGAGGCTACAGTGGCGAGGAGGCAGCCATCTTTGATGTCTAACCACAACAGGAAGTAGTAACTGGAGTCACATGGTCAGATTTTGGTGAGAGTCTACAAGCTGAGTGTTAGTCACAGCGCCACCTGCCGTGGCACCACCACGAAAAAATGAACTCACTTTCTTCCACATTGGACTTTATTGTTTTCAGCGTGTGCGTTTGTGTGAATGTCCCTTCGACCGTGTGGTGTTTAAGACTTGGGTGTTGACCCCCCCCCCCCCCCCCCCCAGACGGATAAACATGAACCTAAACCCTCTCAGATGGGACTCCTCCACCCTGCAAACTAATCCAACCGTCGTCTGGTTCGACCTACAGATATAAGACACGTGGCGTTCATGTAAACAGAAAAACACAGAGCGGCGACACGTTTAGGAAGTCTCGAACATCTTCTTCCTGTCGGCCTTGTCCTCGATGTTCTTGCGCCAGTCGCCCACGGCTTCTGTAGGCTGCAGACAAGAGGAGGTTCGTGAACTGGAGGAACGTGTTTGCTTAATGGGCTACAGAGTAGAAGTATTTAGTATTCTATCATAGGAGTGATACTAGCTTGTGTTGCTACCCCCCCCCCCCCCCCCCGGACACTAACTCACCTCCTCCTTGACCTCCTTCTTGACCTGCTTCAGGTTGGACCTCAGGTCCATGGTCACCTTGTGTTTGGAGCCCAGCAGGGCCTGCAGCATGGAGTCGGCCGACATGCGCACCTTCTTCAGGGCCGGTTTCTTCACGCCCCTCAGATCCACCACTTTGATCTTCAGGTCTTCAATCTGTGAAGGAGACCCTCTTAGTCCTGGACTCTTGAGTGGCGTCGCGTCTGCTGCTGCTGATGAGGCGGAGCTTCCTGCTGCGCTCGTTTATCTCTATTTTAACCTATCATCATTATTTTTATTGTCATATGTTTATGTTTCTTTGTGTCTTAGCAGTTGTAAATTGTGGTTTTGTAAATTGTCCTCAGGGACTTAGACATTAAAAAGTACTACTACTCTCACTTTTACTGCCAGTATTACCTCTTTGTCAGCCTTCTGTACTTTGGCCTCTGCGTCGTATCTCTCCTCATCGATCTTGTCGATGGCGGCGTGAATCTTCCTGCACATTTCCTGCCGACACACAAAGTTTTCAGGTTGCGTGTGAATCAACCAAACCCAGACGTGAGGACTTGCATCAGCGGCAGTGCCGAGCTCGTCTGCTCCGTGCGAGCCCCCAACTGTGCCGACACGCCGGCGCCACGATATAAATGAAGTTTACAGAGATGATGGGAAACACCTTTACTGCCCGATCAAGAGATCGACTTGAACACGTGTTGATCCGGACGCGGTCGCGGCAACCCTCCTACACGAGGAACGTCACACTATGATCATGTTGAGCATGTAATGCCCCTGTTGTACCTGCGGGGGTCGCTGCTGCTCAGCTCACTGCGCTGCTTTAATGCTCAGGAACTAAACATTTGTCATCCAGAGATGTTGCCTGTGTTCCACCAGTCTCTGGTCTCTAGTCTCTAGTCTCTAGTTTCTGGTCTCTCACCATGAGAGCGGCCTGGTCTCCGCTGGTGTCCGGAGGAGGGCAGTGTTCCGCCATGTGAGCCTCCTTCGTCAAGACATTCTCCTTCTTCTCCTGTTCGATCCAGTTCAGGGCGATCTGGAGGATCAGGCTCTGCAGGGCGAGCAGCACCAGAACTCAGAGTCCACAGCGACCCAAATGAGAAATGACTCACCTTCAAACACACAAACACACTCGGTGCTCTGCCCCCCCCCCCCCCACACACACACACACACACACACACAGAGCTTTCATTTCCAGAAATGGGTATTTTTATCAAGCAATAGTTTTACCTTCAGGTGGTGCCTGCGGCTGGACGTCAGCTTCTTCCTGTTTGGAAAGTAAATCAGGGCTCATTTATCACCTGGTATTGAACCTGAGCTGCTGAAAAGACCAGGATGGACTCAACATGGTCTTTGTAGCAGCAACGTTAGCGACTCTGAGCGACAGGAGGACAGGAATGACACTTCATCATAAGAAATACCGTGAAATAATAATGAATCATGTCGATAATTACGTGAAATAATAAGTACTTTGATAATTACGTTAAATAATAATAAGTACTTTGATAATTACGTTAAATAATAATAAGTACTTTGATAATTACGTTAAATAATAATAAATCATGTTGATAATTACGTTAAATAATAATAAGTACTTTGATAATTACGTTAAATAATAATAAATCATGTCGATAATTACGTTAAATAATAATAAGTACTTTGATAATTACGTTAAATAATAATAAGTACTTTGATAATTACGTTAAATAATAATGAATCATGTCGATAATTATGTTAAATAATAATAAGTACTTTGATAATTACGTTAAATAATAATAAATCATGTCGATAATTACGTTAAATAATAATAAGTACTTTGATAATTACGTTAAACAATAATAAATCATGTTGATAAAGACCATCAAATAACAATAACTAAGGTCAAATCATCTTGAATAATAATAAACAGCATCAGTTGAGATCCTAAACATGAGGAGATCGCTGCTGCAGGGACGCCGTTCAGATTGAAACCAGATTCATTTTGCTGTTCACACTTACTCAGACATGTTGGCGCCTCAAACCTGCATCAAGAGGGAACACATGAGAACAGGTTGAGTCGTTCTGACGTGCGCAGAACGCCACATTTGTTGCTGTCAGGACGTCGGCGCCAGGTTCTCTGAGATCAGCATGTTCTGGACGACGGACGGTGAATACTTGAGCTGTAACGTGATCCGAGGCCACAGCTGAGGAGCAGCGGGGGAACTAAACTGGGACGGTCAGGATCAGGTTCCCCTCCTTTACGAGCGGATCGAGTGATGGACTCGTTTAAGAAATTCTGCTGTGGAATATCGTTAACTGAAGTTCACACCTTTAAAATACTTCAGATGAGACACCTGCCGGTCCAGCCTGCGCGTTTTGTTGGAGCGTTCCAGCCCGGCTCCTCGTCCGTGTTCAGACTCGCCACTGAAGCGGATCCTGATTCTGACAGGAGCTCCGACATCAGAGCCTCGTGGGACTGATGGCCAGTTAACGTTTCTTTAATACTTTAAGAGCTTTGTTCCTGGAACGTTTCATCGTGACCCATCAGACACAAATCTTCCTGCTAAAGACGGCGAGATTTCCTGAGTTTAATGCCAGAAATTCCGTTTGATTCAATTAAAACTCGTCAGATATTAAAAAAAAAAAAGGTGAAAGATATAAAACGATGCCTCGGCTCAAAAAAAGAAGAAAAAAGACAGGACGTGAGTTTGATCTCATCACCACCAGAAGCTTCAAGGTCACACTTCAATAAAAGAGGTGGAGCAACACGCCGCTGTAAATTAGGATTGCGAGCGTCTTTTAAGATAAACGGCGCTGATCCCAGAGGCCGGACGACGAGACAAAACCAGGCAGAGTTCTCACCTACTGATCGGAGGAAGACGAGGAGGACGAGAGGTTTGCTGGACGAGGAGGAGACACTGCCAAAGCCACAGAGGAAAAATGAAATAGGGTATATATGGTGAGTTGGGACGCCTCAGCAGAATGCCGGGATCCTCTTTATGGAAATGGATTCCCAGTCAGACCAATGGGCCAGCGAGCGCCTGAAATACACCCAGCCCAGCTGCACCCCCCCCACCAGAGCTGGAGGCTGGAACCCGCCCGTCAAAATCCCGAAGATGTTTGTGACACAAAAGTCCTGGAAGAATAAATCTGCTCACGCTTTCCCACAGGAACGCTGACGAAGAAGTGGTAAAACCTGCGTTGTGGTTCTAGTGAAGTGCTGTAGGTGCGTGTGTGTACTCGCTGGTACTCTGTTGTACTGTGCTTTTCTACCGTGTAGTACCTCTGCAGGAACCGGCCCAGAGACACAGACCTTGGCATGTCAGCAAAATAAAGCAGAAGAAGTCAGCTCTGTTTGTGATGTCATCAGTGACCTCAGTTTTTGTACGCATCATATCGTGAAGTATTCTGTGTACCCCCCCCCCCCACTGTGGTACGCAGGAATTACCATCATTTTCTAGGTTAGATGTTCATTTCCTTAATTCAGTTTAATTTGTTTATTTGTGCTTCTAAATTTAACTCAATAACTCAAGTATTTCTAAAACAATGACAGACATCGACTTCTTCTACGTGACACGTTTGTCAGCCTGAAGGAAGGTCGGCGACAGCTGAGGAAGCGTCAAAGATCCGAGAACAAAAGGCCATTGAACAAAGATGAAAGTCTGAGGTCTTATTTCAAAAGGTTTATTTCTAATGAAACCCTGTACATTCTGTAATGGCGTCTTTCTTGTCGGACTAAAGGACGGCTTCGTATCACTTCTGTCTTTTGTGGGGCGACAACAACAACAACAACAACAACAACAACAACAACAACAACAAGGAAGCCAGGCAAACATCTTCCCGAGTGTCCAGCTGGGACACCGAGACACAGTCAGTCAGACCTCGGACTGAAGCATCCCCCCGCCGTCGTCCTCGGCGCTCCAGCTGGGACTTAGGAAGTCTCAAACATCTTCTTCCTGTCGGCCTTGTCCTCGATGTTCTTACGCCAGTCGCCGACCGCCTCTGTTGGCTGAGGAGGACATGGAGGAGTTAGTTTCTCGTTCAGGATCGACACAAACAGTTTTGTGTTTTTCATCACTCCAGGTCGCGGCGCCTGGTGTTGCTCCTCCCTGGGCTAATGTTAGCTTAGCACTGCTAACGTAGCATCCAGGCTTCCAGCATCATCAGAGGGTTCATTAGTGAAGATGATCTTGATGAACTGAACCTGGAAGATCATCAACTTTTGTTCACCAGAGCTGATTTACTGGTTCAATCACCACAATCACATGGAGCGATCCTATTGGCTGCTGGGGGAGGAGCCAGGAGATGACCACTTCCTGTTGGTGGAGGAACCAGGAGATGACCACTTCCTGTTAGACTACAAAAACACCTCGTCCCTGACATGACCACTTCCTGTGGGACTCTCTGGAGATACTGCAGCTTCTGTATCGCTCAGCCACATCAGAAGCGTTCTCCCGCATCACTCAGGAATATCGCTGGTCTGCACCTCTGGTTTGTTTTGCTCATGTACCTTTGGTGCGAATGAACACATCCGTGCATGGAGTTGAGGTCGGACTGCAGTGACCCACTATCACCTCTTGAGGTGCAAAGAGGTATAACAACACAGGATGGCTGAGGCTAACTGACTAGCATGCTAACGTGAGTCCAAATCTCAGCAACATGGCACAAAGCGTCTTCGACTGAAGCTGAGCTGGTTTCTTCAGCTCGTTTTGCCGGTTGGCAGGAGAACCTCAGTAGTGCTGAGGTTCTCCTGCCCCAGCAGCAGAAAGATTAGCACCAGAACATTAGCATTAGAACGTCACCCATTAATTGATTCAGAATTTTCAGTGTGAATTAAGTCCACCTGCCAGCACCTCCAGGCTGAGAGTCCACCACAGACCTGCGGAGTCCCAGCGCTCCTCCCTGTTCCTCACCTCCTCCTTGACCTCCTTCTTGACCTGCTTCAGGTTGGACCTCAGGTCCATGGTCACCTTGTGTTTTCCTCCCAGCAGGGCCTGCAGCATGGCGTCGGCCGACATGCGCACCTTCTTCAGGGCGGGTTTCTTCACGCCGGCCAGCTCCACCACCTTCAGCTTCAGGTCCTCGATCTGCACACACAATCAGTTACTGCTTTTGTTCTGCGTCTGTTAGAGGAGCGTCTGTCTCCCGTTGGCGGCGTAGAACCCTGCTCACAGAACTCTGCCTTTGAAAAAACCCTGAGGTGCAGGGTGGAGGTACGAAATTACTACCAAGAAAGTACAAGTACCTCAGCTTTGTAGCATCAGCATGAATGTCTCTCACCTCAATGTCAGACTTTTGGACTTTGGCGGCGGCGTCGTACCTCGCCTCGTCAATCTTGTCGATGGCAGCGTGAAGCTTCTTGCAAATTTCCTGTTGACAAAAACAAACAGACAAGGAGCGTGTGAACATTTTGCACGTCAGCGTTGTTGTTCAACGGCTGGTCAAAGCTGCCTGTCTACCTGGGTAGAAAAGGGGTGGGGCTTGTAATATCCACACTGGTGGAGGAGAAGCTGATCCTGGCTGTCACCCACAAGCCTGAAGTTTTGAGGAACCTGTTAGCAGCAGGTACCGCGAGTGGGACGCCACAGCATCAGTAACCGCCATTCTTAATAAGCCATGTAATCGACAGCGTGTGAGGAGAAACTCGGTCTCGACCTCCTGTTTACATCACTGGGGTCGGGGGCGGTCACCAAGCTCTGGTCTCAACCCCGCGTGTAGGTCTGGCCTGGCAGCCAGAGTGACGGCCTGAGCAGATCAGACGCCAGGCGCAGCGTCTTGACGCGCTTCCCCTCTGTTCTCATCTCGCCACAGGTTTTACTTCACTTTAGGAAAACAATGAAAAAGTAACCACCGGGATCGCGGACGCGGTTCCCCTCCCCCTCGTTGCGGTGCATCGCTGAAACGGACGATTACTGCTCTCTTAACCTGCGCGGGTCACACGTTTCTGCTGGCGTTCCTCAGGGCGAGTTCCTACAGGACGGGCGATCTTTCAAAAACTTGATTCGATTTCAGTTCCGGTGAACCAGAACCTTCCTGAGAGTCTGAGGCAAACTTCTCCTGACCTTTATCAGTGTTCTACTCAGGTATCGAGGACGTTCCACCGTGTCTCGTCGGTCAGAACATCACCTCACCATGAGGGTGGCCTGATCGCCGCTGAGGTCGGGAGGCGGGCAGTTCTCCGCCATGTAGGCCTCCTTCGCCACTACGATGTCCTTCTTCTCCTGCTCGATCCAGGTGGCTGCGATCTGCAGCATCAAACTCTGTGGGGGGTAAAAACATTTGCTGTCAATGAGCCAGCGCGGTTTTAGAGCCGTGGCGAGAACATGCGGGTCAGGTTCTGGTGCTCACCTTCAGATGATGCCTGCGGCTCGACGTCATTTTCTTTCCACTGCAGGAGGAAGTTCTTATCAGTCATTACGGGTAAACGTGCCATGATGAGACAGCAGATAAAAGCCTCTGATGTCCGAAGATGAATCTTGCTTTTATTTTCACAGCTCCGGAGGCGGGAGCTTTAAATCTGGCCCTCGCCATCGCCTCCATATTCTTGTGTAACCACATTTGGAAGTGTGCTGCTTTGAGGTGGGAAACGGTCGGAGAAGCTGAGCTCGGTGAATAAACACCTTCCTGAGGGGGCACACGTCCAGCTGCCGTCAGCGGAGGCCGAGAGGTCGACCTTCACGCTGAGCTGGAGCCTTTACATCTGTTCGCCTGCGTTTGGAACCGGATCCCTCAGCAGGTGACGGCCTGTGCTGCCGCTGCCGTCCACCCGGGGACCTCATCTAGCGCCACCTGCAGGTCATATCTACACAGCACACCTCTGAACTAAACGCACATCACGGCAGCTTCCTGACACGCACATAACTAGTTCACGTTAGATTCTACATCCTGGTATTTCAGGAGGTCGACTTCCTGACTCCACGTTGAGCTACGTCATTTAATCAGTGGACTATTTCTGATCCTGTAGGTGAGACAACAAAGGCATGAATGTAGTACTTCACCCAAAGTGTATTTTGTCTTTCAAGTACGCACCACATTTTTCTTATCAGTGACGCCCGCACGCAGGAAGAACCCGCCATGTAATCCAGGTCCACTTAATCCAGCTGGATGACCAGTAATCCTGCTCATGCTTGGATTAGAGATTAAAACTAACAAACGACGACATTTCCTGTCCTGTTCGTTTGGTTTTAAGTCAAATCAAGTCATGCAGAAAAGACACAAACAGGAGCTGAAGACGATTTGAGAGTACAAAAACGCTGTTGGGGTGAAGTATCCCTTCCATTCAAAGTTTCCTGTCGTAAACATGCAGTATTTCTGATTGCTTCTTGCTGATTTCCTATCAAGACGGTTGTAAAATGCCCCAAAATGGAGGGAGGACCAGGACTAAGTAGGAGTGTACGTCAAGTGTCAAAGGTTCTCTGAAACCAGTGAAACCAGTGAAACCAGTGAAACGTCTCTCAGTTTGATTGTCTGGTAACAACAGGAGGAGGAGGAGGGTGTACTCACTCAGACATTTTGGCTCTGTGGGATCTTCACAACCTGCCCAGAGACACAAAGCTCAGTTAATCAGCAGCGGCAGGAGCGGCGCGTCCTGCTGCAGCCCCTTCATCCATCAGTGACCTTTTCACCCCTACAGGAAACACCATCTGTTTCACTATCATGGAAAAACGGCCGCCCACCACCACAAACCAGCTAATTTTGGATGGGTGGGGTCAGATGCCGGACCCTCGGGCTGAACAGTTGCCCCCCGTGAAGACATTCTGATGGGAAGCTCACATCCTGGAGCCAAAGACGTGAGCTGGAAATGCCAGCAGGGCAGGAACCAAATGTGGCGGCAAGTGGCAGCCGTTAACACCGACTGCAACATCCTGCCGGCATGCGGCTCCAGGCCGGAAACCTGAGCGCAGCGCCAATAATCACAAACCACGTCAGGGTCTGTCCATGTCTGGATGGATGACTACTGCCTTTACATGTATTACTACTGCCTTTACACGTATTACTACTGCCTTTAACTGTATTTCTACTCTCTTTAACTGTATTTCTACTTTCATGATTGTTTCGTCACATCAGCAGAGCTCCAATCAAACACGGTTCAAACCTCTGATTCCTGACCCCCATCCCAGATTAAAGTACTACTACTATGATAGCAGTATCACAAAGACTCTGCAATGATCAATGTACTGCAAGACAGTTCACCTTCAACACTTCACAATATCTGAGTAACTAAAGAAGAAAAGTACTCCAAATGGGAAAAAAGTACAACTACATGTATGTACTGCATCATCATCTCTGTTCTTCATGAAGTGCACCTCACAAAAACACCTTAACAAAACGAGTCAAGCTGCTGTTTTACTTGAACCTCGATGTACACGCAGGATTTGGTGTCAGACTGATGATTGACGACGCATCAGCTTGAGAAACTAAGATTGACCTCTGAGGTGTCCGAGAATCAAGGCTTCAGACACAGGAGCCCTCAGGAAGTGGAACATTAGCATCGGCAATGATTCAGGGGCCACAGGCGGGCCCGGACCAAACCCTGCAGGCGTCCTCTTCCCGCCCAGCGTCCAACGCTAGAAAGTCCTAAGTCCAACACGCTGCCGTCTACCAGCTCTGAGGTCAGAGGTCACACCTGCAGCAGCAGCAGCTTTAAAACAGCCTCACCTGTGAAGCGCAGCGCAGCACGATTGTTTCCTGGCCGAGCGACGGCGGAGACTCTCACCTACTGCTGAGGGGGACGAGGAAGGCGAGGGGGGACGAGTCCCCAACAGTAAAGAATAAGAGGGTATATAGGGTGTGAAGTGCCGGCTCAGCAGGGGGGCCGCCCTCTTTATGGTAGCAGAAACACTTCAGACCAATCGGTCAACAGCCTCCAGAAATACCACCAGGAACCTCATGACCTCATAACCTCCGCGGACAAAACGCCGGCGAGCCGGATGCTATCGGGTTTCCTTCGTCCTCGCAGAGAAAAGGATGAAGGGATGATGACTATTATTACTCAACGGCGGGGCCGGACGGCGAGAGCACAGCTCAGTTTTCTACTCTTGTTGTTGCACGCCGACTGTTTCTGAACATGTGACGCTGGCGCCCCCCCACTGACCGGACTAACTGACAGGGACACTCAAGCCAGCCACAAACCTCAGCCCAGCTCGCCAGTGGACTGTCAGCCACAACCGCCTGGCGGGGCGAGAGGCGAGGTCCAGCGAGCACGGCGCCAGTTGTCCTGCAGAGGTCCCGGTCAGATGCGAGGTTAAAGGTTATGAGTGAACGACTCGGCGACACCCACAGTTCCTTCACCACGTATCCTCTCTGTCCCTGGACGGATCCGATAAACAGAACCCTGCAGAACTCTCGAGGGACTGAACAGCTTCAGTTGGAGGGGGGGGTGCAGTGCTGATTCATCGGCAGCGCAGACAAAAAGAATCCTAGTTTTCTTTCAGGAAGTGACGATGGTTCCTCGAGTGTTGACGTCACCGTCTCTCGTCCAGGTGCTGACTTTTGTCCTCTCGGCCAGAAAAGCCGCGCTTGTTTGTTCGTCACATTTTGGACTGAAAAATACAGAAAAAGTGAAATTTGTATTGATTTTCTCTACAACGCGGAGAGAAGCTCATTAAGCTCATCAGTTTGATTTGAGGATGAGCCGATATCATCGTGCATCGGAAACCTGAGCAGCGTCAGCAGCAGCACAGCAGCCGGCAGGTGCTGCTCCTACCTGTGAGGCTAAACTGAGGGTTAAAAAATGTTATTTCAGCAGATGGAGACTTTCAGGTGTCATGCAGGTGAGAGCAGGGGAGTCACTCACCGACAGCAGAAGCTCCTGCTGCCTTCTGTTCGTCATGTGACTGAAGAACTGGGATTTGATGGGGACATTTGGGAGCCATTTTCATGACCAGAGAGGAAGATGTGCGGGCCGTCCCACCACTCAGCAGAGAGGAGGAGCAGAAGCTCCCTGCTGACACCTGGTGGTTCACTGGGAGCACAGCAGTGACCTCAGCTGCTTCCTGTCAGATCAATGCCAGGTAACTTTTGGAAGCTGCTTCAGAATTCAGATGTTTAAACTCTCTGATCTCTTGTGTTTCCTCTTCTGTGTTTGCCAGTCATGAACCACAGAAAGAAAACTGCCTCATGAGGACAAAATGAGAGTCAAAATGACTTTTTTTCTAACCAGCCAAAACTTTACTTTTCCCCTTTTCCAGAATAAACCGCGTAGCAAACTGGTTAGGGCCTGGGCCCCTCAGGCAGCCAAGACCCTTCTGTGTCTGTAGACCTCAGAGTGACCCCCTAAAGGCACACACATCAGGTCTGGCGAAAAATTTGATCAAATGTAAAAATGAACCCCCAAAGCGCCGGCTAGGTATCTAAAAATGCCCGCCGCGGCCCTTAGGAGTGCCGTAGAGACATGGAGCCACAACACAATTATTCGTCTCATCAAGACCTCCTGACACCCCTGACCTGAATCCAACAGGAAGTCCACAATATGGACTTGAAAGTGGAGCTGTCAGCCCAGGTGTGAAAACCTCTACCTGCCCGGGACAGAAGCCCTTCGACCTTCGACTGCGCCGCACCCCGACGCGCACGAGGGTGCGAAGGCCTGTTCAACGCTGCTTGCGGCTTTAATTAAATGTTGGTTCTTCTTCGGGTTTCCCCTCTAAACTTCGTCTTTGAAAAAACGCAGTGCGACAGCATTTCCTTATTCCAAAAATAATTTAATGGCATCAGTTTTTCCAATTCCATGAAAAAATGAAACGGGAGGAGCCGCAGCCCACAGGAAGTCAATGAGTTGAAAGTCTTTAAGAAGTCTCGAACATCTTCTTCCTGTCGGCTTTGTCCTCAACGTTCTTACGCCAGTCGCCGACCGCCTCGTTGGCCTGCAGAACACAGATTCAGCGTGTGACGCAGGTCACGTGACTGACATCAGCTGACTGTAGGTGAACAAGTGCGAGTCTCACCTCCTCCTTGACCTCCTTCTTGACCTGCTTCAGGTTGGCCCTCAGGTCCATGTTCACCTTGTGTTTTCCTCCCAGCAGGGCCTGCAGCATGGCGTCGGCCGACATGCGCACCTTCTTCAGGGCGGGTTTCTTCACGCCGGCCAGCTCCACCACCTTCAGCTTCAGCTCCTCGATCTGAACGCACACACGAACAAAATCAAACGGCGGCGGAAACCGACCAGACACACAGGAGTACATGAGTACAAGCCTGAGGACGGACGTTTCTACAAGTCTGAGGGCGGACGTGTCTACAAGTCTGAGGGCGGACGTGTCTACAGGCCTGAGGACGGACGTGTCTACAAGCCTGAGGGCCGTCGTGTCTACAAGTCTGAAAGCGGACGTTTCTACAAGCCTGAGGACGGACGTGTCTACAAGCCTGAGGGCCGTCGTGTTTACACGCCTGAGGACGGACGTGTCTACAAGTCTGAGGGCGGACGTGTCTACACGCCTGAGGACGGACAAGCCTGAGGACGGACGTGTCTACAAGTCTGAGGGTGGACGTGTCAACAAGCCTGAGGATGGACAAGCCTGAGGGCGTACGTGTCTACACGCCTGAGGACGGACGTGTCTACACGCCTGAGGACGGATGTTTCTACAAGCCTGAGGGCCGTCGTGTTTACACGCCTGAGGACGGACGTGTCTACAAGTCTGAGGGCGGACGTGTCTACACGCCTGAGGACGGACAAGCCTGAGGACGGACGTGTCTACAAGTCTGAGGGTGGACGTGTCAACAAGCCTGAGGATGGACAAGCCTGAGGGCGTACGTGTCTACACGCCTGAGGACGGATGTTTCTACAAGTCTGAGGGCGGACGTGTCTACAGGCCTGAGGACGGACGTGTCTACAAGCCTGAGGGCCGTCGTGTCTACACGCCTGAGGACGGACAAGCCTGAGGGCGGACGTGTCTACACACCTGAGGACGGACAAGCCTGAGGACGGACGTGTCTACAAGTCTGAGTGTGGACGTGTCTACAAGCCTGAGGATGGACAAGCCTGAGGACGGACGTGTCTACAAGTCTGAGGGCGGACGTGTCTACAAGCCTGAGGACGGACGTGTCTACACGCCAGAGGACGGACGTGTCTACACGCCTGAGGACGGACGTGTCTACAAGCCTGAGGACGGACGTTTCTACAAGTCTGAGGGCGGACGTGTCTACAGGCCTGAAGACGGACGTGTCTACAAGTCTGAGGGCGGACGTGTCCACAAGCCTGAGGACGAACGTTTCTACAAGTCTGAGGACGGACGTGTCTACCTCCTTGTCGGTCTTCACCACCTTGGCCTCGGTGTCGTATCTGTCCTCATCGATCTTGTCCAGGGCCTGATGCAGCTTCTTGCAGATGTCCTGGACATGAGGAGGGAACAGGTCAGCTGGTCCATCAGGTGTCAGAGGGACGTGGTACCCAGGTGAGACTCTTACCATCAGAGACGCCTGGTCGCCGCCCATGTCTGGGGGGGGGCACTTCTCCGCCATGTAGGCTTCTTTGGTGGCGGCGACATCAGTAGCTTCCTGTTCCAGCCAGCTGGCGGCAATCTGAAGCATCAAGCTCTGCAGGAACCAACACACACACACACACACACACACACAGTTACTTCAGTTATACAAAAGGCCTCTCAAGGCTTTTCATTTATTTTTCTCTGAGACTACTACTACTACTACTACTACTACCACTACCACTACTACCACTACCACTACCACCACTACTACTACTACTACTACTACCACTACTACCACCACTACTACCACTACCACTACTACTACTACCACTACCACTACTACCACTACTACTACTACCACTACCACTACTACTACTACCACTACCACTACTACCACTACTACTACTACTACTACCACTACCACTACTACCACCACTACTACCACTACCACTACTACTACTACTACTACTACCACTACCACTACTACTACTACTACTACTACTACTATTACCACTGCTACTACTGCTACTAATAATACTACTATTACCACTACTTCTATTACTACTAATTCTACTATTACTACTTCTACTACTGGTACTACCACTACCACTGCGACCACTACTTCTATTACTACTATTTCTACTATTACTACCACTACCACTACCACCCCTACTACTACTACTACTATTACTTCTACTACTACTACTGGTACTACCACTACCACTGCGACCACTACTTCTATTACTACTAATTCTACTATTACTACCACTACTATTACTAAAACTACTACCACTACCACTACTACTACAATTACTAATACGACTACCACTAATACTACAATTACTTCTACTATTACTACTGGTACTACCACTACCACTGCGACCACTACTTCTATTACTACTAATTCTACTATTACTACCACTACTATTACTACTACTACTACTACCACTACTACTACTATTACTAATACGACTACTACTACCACTAATACTACAATTACTTCTACTATTACTACTGGTACTACCACTACGACCACTACTTCTATTACTACTAATGCTACTATTACTACCACTACCACTACTACTACTACTACTACTACTACTACTAGTGACAACAACTTATGATGTAGCAGAGGAGGTTTCAGGTCTGTCTGATTCTCGCTTCTGTTTATTAATTTCCAGTTTATTGTTCATCTTCTCTTGGAATTTTCCTCATTTGCTTGGACTTTAATTGATTTGCTGGCAAAAGATTACAAACTGGATTTATTTAAAAAGTTGCGTAAAATAAAGAAAGCAAGGAAATCAACAAAAACCTTGACCGTTTTGCAGAAATGTCTCCCAGTACTTCTACGTAATAACAATACCAACACTCACAGTCAGTATTATTACTATCACAGCCATTTAAAGACACACGACACGTAGTACTTTATGAAATAGTTCAGTTCCAATTTTTTAAAATACTTGACAAACATTTTTTTCTCATCAATAGTAACAATAGTAGTGGTAGTAGTAGTAGTAGTAGTAGTAGTAGCAGTAGCAGCAGTAGTAGTAGCAGTAGTAGTAGTAGAAGTAGTAATAGTAGAATTAGTAGAAGTAGTGGTTGCAGTGGTAGTGGTAGTACCAGTAGTAGTAGTAGTAATAGTAGTAGTAGTAGTAGTGGTAGTACCAGTAGTAGTAGTAATAGTAATAGTAGTGGTGGTAGTAGCAGTAGCAGTAGCAGTAGTAGCAGCAGTAGCAGTGGCGGTAGTAGTAGCAGTAGTAGCAGCAGTAGCAGTGGCGGTAGTAGTAGCAGTAGTAGCAGTAGTAGTAGTAGTAGCAGTAGTAGCAGCAGTAGTAGTAGCAGTAGTAGCAGCAGTAGCAGCAGTAGTAGTAGTAGTAGCAGTAGTAGTAGTAGCAGTAGCAGTAGTAGCAGTAGTAGCAGTAGTAGTAGCAGTAGTAGCAGTAGTAGTAGCAGCAGCAGTAGTAGTAGTAGTAGCAGTAGTAGCAGTCGTAGCAGTAGTAGCAGCAGCAGTAGTAGCAGTAGTAGCAGCAGCAGTAGTAGTAGTAGTAGTAGCAGTAGTAGTAGCAGTAGTAGCAGTAGTAGTAGCAGTAGTAGCAGTAGTAGTAGCAGTAGTAGCAGTAGTAGCAGTAGTAGTAGCAGTAGTAGTAGCAGCAGCAGTAGTAGCAGTAGTAGTAGCAGCAGCAGTAGTAGCAGCAGTAGCAGTAGTAGCAGCAGCAGTAGTAGCAGCAGCAGTAGCAGCAGCAGTAGTAGCAGCAGTAGCAGCAGCATTAGTAGTAGTAGTAGTAGCAGTAGCAGTAGTAGCAGCAGTAGTAGCAGTAGTAGTAGCAGCAGCAGTAGTAGCAGCAGCAGTAGCAGCAGTAGTAGCAGTAGTAGCAGCAGCATTAGTAGTAGTAGTAGTAGCAGTAGTAGTAGTAGTAGTAGCAGTAGTAGCAGCAGTAGTAGTAGTAGTAGCAGTAGTAGCAGCAGCAGTAGTAGCAGCAGCAGTAGTAGCAGTAGTAGTAGCAGTAGCAGTAGTAAGCAGAGAACGCTCAGCGGTACCTTGAGATGATGCCTGCGGCTCGATGTCATCTTCTTTCCCCTTCAGAACAACGAACATCGTTAAAGGAAATTCTTCACTTCATTCATTTATTCACATTTTTCAGACACAATAAACTTTTACTCACTCTGACATCTTGACTTCTTGTTGGACTCAAATTCTGTAAACAATCAGAAACATCCTGAATTACTCCCAAATGAATCCCGTCCAGTTTTACACCACCCTGCTTCATCCTGAGTGTTTCACTCTCTTCTACTTTCATTCGTTTACTTCTGAAATCCATCCATCCGATTCTCTGGCGCACTTCTGTGTACCAGAGTGAGGACATGAGCTGTTGTAGCTGTTGGTTTCCATCAGGATCTGACCTTTGACCCCTCAGACCTCTGAGTGGCAAGTTCAAGAGGAAGGCGACACCGGCTCTGTTTTTGGCTCAACGTCCCATCAGCACCAGGAGTTTGATTCATCAAACAAACACAGGAAACCCTTGAAACAAAGTGAACTCTTCCGTCTACGAGCCTCAAACATTGGCAGACATTAGAATCTTAGTCCCAGATGAGGTGGATCAAAGCCTGCCAGCAGCGCCGTGAGGGCGCTTTGATGTTCTGAGATGAACCGGTGACGTTTTGGTTCTGAGATTTTTCAACGTTCCTAAATCCTTTCTGACTGCTTCACACACTTCAGTCAAAACTGCATTTGAAAAGTAGAACTTTCAGGATCCATTCAGCTGATGACCTGAGTTCACCGGGTCACCGCTAAACCTGGCTCGGGGTCAAAGGTCAGTGAGGACGTTTACGACGCCAGGCTCTTTCCAGGTTGGACCTTCAAAACCGTGTTTGTTCATCGGGCAGAAGAAGACCCATCCTGGCCGGTAGAAACACCTGGACTCTTTCTGTCACAACTATAAACCTGAGCAGGTCTGAGGCTCCGGTTCTTCCCTCCCTCCTCATGGACACCTGGGACCTGGGATCACACCTGGGCTACAACCCAGCCCATCAACAGCCGAATGACACAGAAAACTCTGATGGGAGTGAAGCGTCGCACCAGTTTGATTCTACACATCACGGCAAACACAGCAGAAGGCATCCATGAACTCTCCGGTGTTGACAGGAAGTGACATGCGTTCTCCCAGAAATCGTCTCTTCAGGGAAGCAGCGGCGCATTTAAAGAGAAAACCTCGTCTGGAAGCACGTTTCTGCTGCCAGAACCGCACCTGGAGCCCGGACGGATCCTCCTGACAACAGCCGCTTCAGTTACACATTCACCTCTAAAGAGTAGTTGTCAAGTTTCCTCTGAGCCACAACACACACACACACACACACACACACACACACACACACACACACACACACACAGGAGCGAAAGGATTCTCACCTACACAGTGAGGAGGCAGCAGAGACGGACCGAGGGACAGGGAGACAGTGAGGGAGTCACAGACTACAGCCTGAGGCCTGGGGGGGGTATATATGGGTTTGGACGGGGGCTGGAGGTTCCTCTTTATGGCCATGAGGGACCCTCAACACCCACCAGACCAAAGAGCTCCAGAAATACCTTCGTCCTTTGACCGCTTAATCGTAAATCCTCCATCACTGGCGTCTGGTCAGTCCGAGGTGGTCAGCAGTCCTCAGACCGGCACTTGGAACCGGCCTGACACGGACAGGCAGAGCTGAGGGGCGGCGGCGAGGAGACAAAGACAAAAAAACCAAAAACAGTAAAAACTCAATTAGCTAAGAAACTCTGCTAGGAGGCCAAAGCTGACGGTGTCCCTCCAACCGCCGGCGCTCACGGAGGGACAGACCTGTGGCTAAAGCTTCAGCTCCAGACACTCAAGAGGGCCACAAAAAATCTGGGCTTTATTTTAGTAGGCATGAAGAGGATCCAGGCACTCAAGACCACCTCGAGAACCTGGATCCAGATTTTGTTCTCAGCCACCTTTGGTCATAATTCTTTTTTTTTTTTTTAATGTTTCTTTACATTCAAATTCTGTTTTTATCCAGAAACCCAGAAGGTGTCATGGCTGCCATCTTCAGGGGCTAGCTAGAGTAGCTGCTAACATTAGCATCTCACTATGAACTTAGCATTCGTTAGCTGCTGTGCTAAAGCATCTCACCTGAACTTTATCTCTGATGTAGTTGAGTTTAGTCTAACATTTCAGCTCCCATGATGAAGCTAGCTTAGCATCAGCACCGAATTCAATTAGCTCATTCACGTTAGCTTCTTCATTACTCCAAATAATAGAGGCCATTAAAACTGTTAAAAGGCCAAGTTCAATCAAGATGCTAAGTTATTAGTCATCAGGTAAACAAGATATAAACTGATGGGAGGGTATTTTGGATAAATGGGAGTTTAAGAGGAGAGAAAAATGAAAAATGGAAGTTGATGTGAGTTCAGGTACCTCGATCTCTGCGCTTCGGTTCCTGTAGGATCCTGAAACAACGAAGACACACGAGTCAAACAAACACGGCAGATGTCAAAACCTCCTGCTGGTCAAAGTTCACTTGGAAATCAAAAGTGGGCGGCTCACCTGGGCGGGACTCTCCACTGTCCGTCCTCCATCCAGCGAGTCAACTCGCACATTTTCAGTCAAATAATTAAAAAATCAAATCAAACGAGTGAAATATCAATTAAACATAAAGATGCCGGTCGTGCTGCTGAGTCAGCGTCCTTCAGGTATCACAAATCACAACCTCATATCAACGAACGACATTCAAAAAAATAAAAGTGAAGAATTTCTATCTAAATGCTGCTGTTGTTTTTTCCTTTTTCTGGAGCTCCTAAATCTTTTTTTGTTTTTTGTTTTTTTTGTCATCAACGCCACCCGCGCCGCTTCTTCTGGTCTCTGCCGGCGGAGTCCGTGGAACCTGAGCTGAGAGAGAGGAAGTCCTCTGCTGCCACCTTGCGGTCGGTGGCAGCTACAACAGCTGCCTGAGGACGTGAAGCGCCTTCACGCCTTTAGTGCTACGGAGGGGAGGCACGCTGGAGCTGGGAATCAATGAACAAATTATTCCCTAAAATACATGCATAAATATTATTGTCATAATAATCACGGTACAACATTTAGCTGTTGGAATTTTGTGAAAAATAAGGATTGTGATTACCAACTTAAGTCCCGCGATTTGGCGTTGATTAGCAGCCAATAGTTTATGGGGTTTTCTATAAAGAGAGAGCTATATTTCATATTTCATGTTGCATGATTGAAACACCAACTTGTGTTGACTATAATCTGTACAAACACATCCGGGCACTTTGTCACACTGAACACTCCAGTTAGAAGAAGCAGTTTCCAAACTTCCTGGACTTTTACAAACCCTGTTGCTGTGTTTCTTCTACGGTTTGATGCGTTTTCCTCCTTTCATTCATTTGAAGCGAAGTCACGACGCAAAACCATCTTTAGCAGGTTCAGATCAATCTCTTTACAGCTGCTATTTGTTTAAAATTCATTAATTAATGACATCAAATGATGCTTAAATAATGGTGAGATATTAAGTAATAAATGACTTGGTAATTTGGTCCATGAATAATGGACTTAATAGCTTTTAGAGTAGATTTTTTGCGCAGTTGATCAACGATTGAATGTTTTTCTCTCTTTTCTTGTGGCCCTCCATTACAATCGTACAAAATTACTTATTCAAACGTTCAAGTTGTCGTTTTAACTTTTCCTGAGCATCTTCAGCAGATAACGGGCCACGGCGTCATGTGGTCACGTGACAAATCAAACATAAAAGCATAGAGGAAGACTGAGAAACAGGATGAAAAGCTGCCGGAGCAGCTGAGCGGTGAACTTTGACCTTTGTTGACAGAATTTCAGTTTTACTGAATGTTGAATTGTCAAGTCGACAAAAATCGAGTTTCTGGGTTTGTTAGATGAGAATTTCACTTTTCACAGCTTCCTGAGCGCGGGAGGACATTGTGTCTGGTCTCTCACTGACATGCACAGCAAAATTAAATGCACAACACAACCACGTCAAAGGAGGAAACCGAGGAAAGACGTTGTAATGAAGCGACGAATTCACAGAAGCGTTCACTCTCACCACATTGTGAGTGAGTTAAACCTTAAGATTTCATGTTGAAACTTTGCTGCAAAAGCTTGAGACTGAAGATTAATCTCCCATTAAAGTCTCCTCAGAGCCCACAGCTCATTTGAGAAAGTCTTTATGAGCAGAAAAACCAATGGTTTGTTTTTTCTTCTTTGCTTCCACGTTGACAGAAACACACTGAAACGCAGCCTGATGCTGCAGAGCAAACGGAGCTTTAATCCTGGTGTGTCACGCTTTTAATCTGTGCATCAATGAGCCCAAGACAAAATATCCCATGACAGCAGGTGAAGGAAACAAGATGCATTTATTTAAAAAAAAAAAAAAACTCGCTAAAAGCAGGAAGTTGTCAAAAGTGATCAACACCGAAGGAAACAGGAAGTCCTAATCGTGACAAAACGATCCAGCTGATGTCAGGAGGGAGCGCTGGGCTGATCTGAACTCACTACAGACGTACAACAACAGACCAAGCTGCAGCTGAAGAGATTTAATGAAACAGAAGTGATTTCAATTCAATGAAAAATTCCATAAATTCCATAAAAAGTGCGACTAAGGTTGAGAGTTTAGGAAGTCTCAAACATCTTCTTCCTGTCAGCCTTGTCTTCAATGTTCTTACGCCAGTCGCCGACTGCCTCTGCAGGCTGCGGGACACAAACACAGTCAGCAGCTGCTTCTCCCGCCACCTTTGACCTCTGTGTGACCTTCTGGGCTGAACACTCACCTCCTCCTTGACCTCCTTCTTGACCTGCTTCAGGTTGGCCCTCAGGTCCAGGTTGACCGTGTGTTTGGAGCCCAGCAGAGCCTTCAGCATGGCGTCTGCAGACATGCGCACCTTCTTCAGGGCCGGCTTCTTCACGCCGGCCAGGTCGATCACTTTGATCTTCAGGTCGTCGATCTAAGAGCCACCAAGCAGGTGAAGGGTGAAACCATACTGAGAGAGTCTGAATCTGTGATGCAGCGCCGTGTCGTCCCGGGCCTGAAGTACTCGCCGGCACTCGCAGACAGAAACTCTCCAACACCTTGTTACTGTACGCTGGGAGATCTTTCAGGTGTCTGCACTCAAAATGACTCTTTCTTATTCCGATCACATAAGAAAAACACACAAGGGTTTTGTTGAAGGGGCAGATAACGGCTTCAGTCCCCGGCCTGCATGGAAACGCTGGTCGCCATGTTGGCAGGGGTGACCGTGATCCACGCGCTTCTCTCAGTGTCGCCGTTCCATTTATGAAAAATATGGAATCACCAGAGATCCTGCTTATTTGAAGAGCATGCGTAACTCACCCAAAAGGAAATGACACAATATTTCATCACTTTTATTTTCTTTACATCTGGCGGGCCAAATGTGGCCCCTGGGCCCAACGTTGGCCCGCCCTGGTACGTAGGAGGCGTCGGCCAACGTGGAGAAGCTCCAGGTGTTGAAAATAAAACCAGCAACGGTGAATCTTTGGCTGCTGGTAGCAAGCAAACACGGATCAGACGAACTTTTGCTTCCTGAACAGCCATGATTGTCCCTGCAGGCTGTCGCACGCGCGCGCTCGTGTGTGTGTGTGTGTGTGTGTGTGTGTGCGTGTGTGTGTGCATACCTCTTTGTCGGCTTTGCCCACTTTGACCTCCATGTCGTACCTCTCCTCATCCACTTTGTCGATGAGGGCGTGCAGTTTTTTGCAGGCGTCCTGGAAGCACAAACACGTCAAATCCACAGGTTTGACTTCAACTTTGATTCATTTGACGCCAGACTTTTGAATGAATTCTCATGTTTAACTCTGTTATCGCTTCATTTCTTAAATTTGGGCCATGACAGGTACTTTATAATCCTGATGAGGAAGTAAAAAGCAGCATCGTCAGCGCAACATGAGATCAGGAGGAAAGCTTACGACACAGAACTGGACGTTCTCGACTGTTTCTGTTCCGCAACGACGCCTCTGGAGGAGTTTGACCGCCAGCTCGGGTGTTTTGTTGTTTTTGTTGACGCCATTAAACAAAAACCAACGCATGGTAAAGGACATGAATCTCTTCCTAGCAACTGTGAGACCAGCGGGCTATCAGGATGACATCATGATCGAAATAATAAACAGAATTCCATAATTATTCATCCAGAAACACTGCAAATCAGTAAAAGGAACAACGGCAGGCGGAAGACAGCTGTGACGGGAAGCCGTCCCATCTCTCACCATGAGGGTGGCGTGGTCGCCGCTCGTGTTGGGGGGGGGGCATTTCTCCGCCATGTAGTCCGCCTTGGCGGTTACACGGTCCTTTTTCTCCTGCTCGATCCAGCCGGCTGCGATCTGGAGCATCAAACTCTGAAGATGAAAGTGACAGAAATCAAACCTAAATTATTTGGCCTCATTCATTCCAGTCAGCGTCTTTATTTGGAACGTTTCTCTACGCTAATTCTGCACTTCCTGGCATGAATGTCCCATCTAAGATGGACCACCGTCCATCAAAAGCCCAGCAGGGTCACTGCTGACTCAACAGACGTTCAGGAGGAGGGACTTCATCCCAGACAACGACAGGTCAGGAGAGTCACGTGATGGGACAAGCAAACAGGAAAAACACCAGGCCTGTTCACCGTCACCGGTTTCTACGTTTAAGTAAACAGACCTCCGACTTCTCCAGACACTTTTAAATAGTTGGACTATGATTCCAGGTACAAATACACAGGTGGAACTTTCAGTCTGCAGTTTTCTGTCTGCTTCAAAGTTTGATCACTGTGCTTGAATGTTTCCACCAGTAGGAGGCGCCTCAGGGCCTGAAATGTCTCCCTGGTGGGTGAATATCAGAGCTGATCAGGCGCCCAGCAGCGTCACCGCCTCCTCACGTCCTTGGTTGGGTGTTTGTTTGTTTGTCAGCAGGAGTAAATAATGAACGCCATGAGGCTGACAGCAGGCGTGGGGGAGGAGCGTTGGTCCGCTCAGACAGACAGCAGGTGAACGTACCTTTAGATGATGCCTGCGGCTCGAAGTCATCTTTTTCCTGTCAGAGAGCAAAGGAATCAAAAACGTGTTTACGTTTAGATTACTGCATTCATACTGTATTTGTACTGCATTCATACTGCATTTATGCCGAAGCATGTCCTGATCAATTAGATGATCAATTTGGCCAAGAAGCCCATTACTCTTTAGTTAAATGGTGACATCATCACGCCACGCCGTCCCTTTCCCTCGCTGGCCTCTTCTCCTCTTCACTAAATCATCATCTGCTGCCACTGTCATTTCTTTCTTCATTTTCTCTTTCTCCTGTTGTTCTTCAGTCGGTTTCTCATTCATCTTTTTCTTTCGTTCTGTCTCTCCGTCCGACTCCGTCGTTCCACCGTTCTTCCCTTTATTTCTGAGCTTCACTTCCAAATGTTGCATCTTCATTCATTTTCAGGTTCTTTCCATCTCAACCCTCTTCACCTTCATGTGTTTACTCGTCTTGAAGCTACAAATCTAAGTTATTTTCACAAAAGCTAGAAAACAGAAGAAGCTCCCTCTGGAACCGATGGAACCTGTTTTCACGTGGACTTTCACCTCTGAAACACAGTAACGGGTCCAACACTTACTCAGACATGATGGCGGTCTCTTGTCTTCACACCCTGTATGAGGAGGAGACAGAAGAAGAGATGAGCTGATGGCAGGAAGATGATCTGATTTAATCTGACAGCGATTCAGACCCTCCTCCGGGTGAAAGATGATCTATTGGCCAAGTTTGGAGTTGAGAGCCTCCGGGCCGGCCCGGGCCAGGGTCAGGTGGAACCGCTGACGCCTGCCCGAGCTCATTTACAGGTGCTCATGACGACAAACCCTCTGGGAGTGAACACTTGGATTCCTTTCAGGGGGAAAAATCCCCACCAGCAGAAAGAGCTGCAGCAGCACGTTCGCAGCCAGCAGCAGGCTGCAGCAGCCATCAGTCAACACGCCGCGGAATCACGTGTCAATTCACTAAAAATACCCTCAGATTCCCGTCCCATTCAGTCAGATTCTCAGGGGAGATCCAACACAACCGATTCAACACTTTCACCGTGTTAGAGGCTTTAAAACAGCAAAGGTCCAGCCGGCCAGGAGAACTGACACACACGTCCTCGCAACCTGCTGCTGCTGTGTGTTTGCTAGCAGACGAAAGCTCCAGAAATGTTTCACAGCTTGATATCAGACACAAAACAACCCCATCAGCAACAACTCATCCAATCAGGGCTTTTATTTATTTGGACCAGAAGTTCTGAGAAGCGGCGTCAGCATGCAGCCAAGACTCTGAACCTTCCAAACAGCATTACAGGTGGTTGTGTTGAGACAATCCAACTCCTCCTACCTCAGCATCATCAGCCACATTCTCTCAAAAATACCTGAACGCATCAAACTGCCGACAGATTGTGTTTGACAGCTGACACACCAGGCGGAAAACAACGAAAACTGATCGTCTTCTGCCAATCCCAGAGGCCAAGCGGACCAATCAGATCTCAGCACACTAATTTAAACGCTTCTAACTACACTTTCAAAACTTCCCTAATAGTTCCTCTACTTTGAAAAACTAAGAGATGACAAGACGGAATCTCAGGAAACAGGAAAGAATTCGTCAAGCTGCCTCACGATCAGGATTTATTGCTTCATTCTAAAACTAGACTTCAGCAGAAGAACTCAGAGCAGCATCGGCGCTTTCGGCTCATGAATAAAACCTCAAACTCCCAATCTGCCACCCTCGCTGGCAGTAGATCACATTTCCCTTCTCTTATACACACAAACCCCAGAGGTCAGGACTTCCATCAGCTTAACACTCTACCAACCGGCTCCACACAGGGGGGCTCCAGAGAGGAGGAGGAGGAGGAGGAAGAGGAGGAAGAAGCAGGTCTCACCTGTGACGAAACAGATGGACCAGGAGGAGGAGGAGGACAGCAGTGGCAGTGCGAAGCAATCTGGCTGAGGTGTATATATACGAGGGCTGGGGTATGGACATGGAGCCCTGCTTATGGGAATGCAGGATCCTCAGACCAATCGGCCGGCAAGCTCCTGAAATATCATCATCTGCTGCCAACTTGAGCCTGGAAATCAGGCGTCTTTGAGGAGGAGCCTTGTGTCACCGGAGCTCTGCAGAGCCACCGGGGTTCTATAAAAGGGAGGAAATGATGGCGATTCACATCGAGGAAGTCGGCCGGTTCAACCAGATGACAGCAGAGAGACTCGTCAGGCTTTCTGCTTTTCTGGTGCTGCACCTCTCAGATGATAGCGGCCGGACGAGTGAGAGAGACTGGCCGAGGAAACAGACGAAGAAACCATGAGAGCAGACGGACGGCCAGCGGCAGGACCGTTGTCCTCTGACGCTCCGAATGTCTCAGTTCTGACTGCCCAAAACCAGCAGCAGATCAGCAACAAAGACCTTTGGTTCTGGAGTAGAGCGGCGCAGGAATCAGTCCTCAAATCTGGAAATAAGTTACCAGAGCTGAAGGTTCGGCTCCCTCGTGTCCAAGTCAGTGGTTCAGGGGCTGTAATCAGTCGTTGACATGAGTTCGAGAGTATAAAACATGACAGTAAATACCACAAGAGTCTAGAGGAGCCTACAGAGGTCATCAGGGGAAACACAAGAAGCCTGAAGCTCAGTGGTGGTGACCTTGAAGTCATGTGACCCTGGTGTAGTTCCTCCCTAACTAATGCTAAGCTAACGTTAGCTTAGCATTGCTAACGTAGCGTCAAGGCTTCCAGCATCATCAGAGGGTTCATTAGTGAAGATGATCTTGATGAACTGAACCTGGAAGATCATCAACTTCTGTTCACCAGAGCTGATTTACTGATTCAATCACCACAATCTCAGAGGTAGAGCGGCCGTCCAGGAACCGAAGGGTCACTGGTTCGATCCCCACGTCCCCCGGTGTCCATGTCCAAGCATCCTTGATCAAGATACTGAACCCCTCATTGCCCCTGATGGCCCTGCGACGGACTGGTGACCTGTCCAGGGTGAACCCCGCCGCTCACCCAGTGTCAGCTGGGATAGGCTCCACCCCCCACCACCCTTAATGGATAAGTGGTATAGAAGATGGACGGATGGATGGATGACCAGTGATAACATGGAACAATCCCATTGGCTGCTCTTGGAGAGGAACCAGGATATGACCACTTCCTGTTGGACTACAAACACACCTCATCCCTGTCATGATCACTTCCTGTTGGACTACAAACACACCTCATCCCTGTCATGATCACTTCCTGTTGGACTACAAACACACCTCATCCCTGACATGATCACTTCCTGTTGGACTACAAACACACCTCATCCCTGTCATGATCACTTCCTGTTGGACTACAAACACACCTCATCCCTGACATGACCACTTCCTGTTGGACTACAAACACACCTCATCCCTGACATGATCACTTCCTGTTGGACTACAAACACACCTCATCCCTGTCATGATCACTTCCTGTTGGACTACAAACACACCTCATCCCTGACACGATCACTTCCTGTTGGACTACAAACACACCTCATCCCTGACATGACCACTTCCTGTTGGACTACAAACACACCTCATCCCTGACATGATCACTTCCTGTTGCACTACAAACACACCTCATCCCTGACATGATCACTTCCTGTTGCACTACAAACACACCTCATCCCTGACATGATCACTTCCTGTTGCACTACAAACACACCTCATCCCTGACATGATCACTTCCTGTTGGACTACAAACACACCTCATCCCTGACATGATCACTTCCTGTTGCACTACAAACACACCTCATCCCTGACATGATCACTTCCTGTTGGACACAGACTGACCGTATATCCTGACATCAGAAGCTGAGTGCGTCCATATTGCTGAATCTGTCTTATTTTAACTCGCGACCTCATGAAAAGGCAGCACCCACCCATCTGTGGCGGATCAGACCATCTCATCTGAAAGGGGGAGTGTTTGGCGACAGAGACTCTCTGGATTAAAACAACAAGTTGATCCACCGCGGTTGTGCCGGTCCGGTCATGTCATTATTTGATGATGTGGCATTCAAACAGATCTTAGCTTGGGAAATGACGATTTGGTGCCTGTTTCGAACACGATGGTCCTTGCTAGTTGCACACCAGGAAGTGACACAACTGAAGTCACATGACCTGAATGAAGTGGTAACGTTAAACTCCCACAACCTCCCCTGACCCTGACTGAGTGTCTCCGTGCCTAAAGTTGAGTGGCAGGTCAGGCAGCGTGAAATATGACTGCAGATTGATGGGATCAGTTTTACATGTCATGACTTGAATTTTTAAAAAGTCTATTTGAGAATGTGTTAAATAAACCTCCTTAAGTGAGTCGACCTCCACATCTTAGCCTTTAACGTGTCAAACCTCAGCCGGTTTGCATCAGAAACACAAACGCGTCTTCATTAGTTGACAGCTTCTCACCTGCGACACGTTTAGAAGCTGCTCCTGCTGCAGCCTCCACTTGGGATCCATCTGCAGGGCTCGACTGGTTTTCCTGGTAGAAAAAAACCCTCTCAATCACCAACAGGACAAATCAGAAAAACGAGCTGCACGAGCATGAAGTAAGAAGTTTTAGCACCTCAACAGAGAGAAGAACTTAGCTGGTTTGAGAGGAACACCAGGAACATGAAGGGACTCCAGGATGATGGAGGTGAAGGTTGAGGAGATTCCACACCTTCATGTTCAGTTCAGATGAATCGAACACTGGAGCCTTCATTTTGGCAGGTATGAATACTCTAGTTGTCCATATATGGTGAGAACGTCACCCAAACTACCCTTGACCAAACAATCAGCTGACCAATCATCTTACAGCAACACGCTAGCTTTTAGGGAAAGTCTCTTACTGTCCATTGTCCTCAGAGACAGACCAGAAGATAGAAACCCAGGTTAGTTAGCTTAGCCCAATGGCTGGTGGTGGGTGGGAAGTGTTAGCATCAGCTAGCTCAGGTCCAGGCTAGTTAGCTTAGCCCAATGGCTGGTGGTGGGTGGGAAGTGTTAGCATCAGCTAGCTTAGGTCCAGGATGCTGGTGTGTCCAGCAGGAACCCTCCTCCTCCTCCTCATGATCAGTAGCAGCAGTCGCTCTTCTAGTCCTCAACAAACCTTTGGTTCTGTTGACCCAAGTTCCAGTGGAGCTTTGGAGGTGCTGCGTCAAATCACTGCTCCCAGTCAGGAAAGTAGTTCCGGCTACGTGTCTGATTCTACCACTATAATGTCTCCTCATGTTAAACTGGTATTCATCACCAAGGTTACACACAACCCTCCTAATATTAATGCAGGCAGAGACGGCGCTACGCTAACACTTCCCACCCACTACCATTCATTGTGCTAAGCTAACTAGCCTGGGTCTCAGCTCCCTGGAGAAGAAGAAACAACAACTTTATTGCACAAAAGTTATGTTCCTGTAATTTCCCCCATGGTTGTCAGTGGTGGATTTTGATTCTCTTGGATTTTTTCTGTGTGTTAAAACATTTGGAACCAAGTTCACAAACTCACCAGCTGATCAGACCGGAGCAAACAAATTCTGGGTGTGAAAACAAGACAAGACCTGTTCAACCGTAGCAGGAACTCACCTTTACCTGAAACTTGACTGAGGCAACCAAACCAAGCAAAGTTTTTCAAGTCAACAGAAGCTGAACTTTCTAGTCTAAATGTTCACTGCACATTAGAGGATGGGGAGGTAATGGTGACTTGAACTAAGGAACCAGTTTAAAGCCCACACGCGCACACACACACACACACACCATCTTCATATCAGTTTTAACTAGTGCTCCAAATACAGGGCCTAACAAGCTCGCATGCCTGCCATCTATAAATATCTGGTAATCACTGGACGGCCTGGTTAGCGTTTCATCTTGGACTGCTGGTGCGAGCCGTGGCTCGGCCTTCAGAAGGATCAGACCTTTCTGTGGGCTCTCATATTAACACTCCAGCTATAAAAATATATGGCGTGATTTCAAGTAGGCGGGAAGCAGCAGTTTCCATGTGGGTAACGTTACCTCGCGAAATGCTCAGAAAGCATTCTGCCTTAATTGCTCCAGATTCCTCTCGGAGGGACTCATCCTGAGACGCAGGCCTCGTCGCCACCCCCAGAGTGACACCTCCGTCTTTTAGGTTGATGCAAACCACAGATATAAACATACATGCGCCTGCACCACGAACACGTCTCATCTCAACACTACTTACAATTTCAAAAACAGTAATGTGATGACCTCTAAATATAGTGAGAGGATCAGTTCCTGGAGGCAGGCGGGGGCCGATCGTAATCATAGTGCTATGACAGACAAACATGGACCAGCATCTCAAGTTTGCCAGATTTTCTTTTTCATGAACTTCAAATGAATTAAAAACGCTACGTTTGCTTGGTTTTAGCACAACTGTTCACTGGCATCGATGTAATGAACTGGGAACGGAATCGTGGAAATAAAAAATCCTTTGCTGAAAATGTCAGTGGAGTTTTGGTTAAGGAGTCAAATCCCGTGCGCTCGTTGATGAACCATCGCCGAGGTCTGTCATGAACGTGACAGTCGTGCTCACTCTTCACCTCGCCGGTCTTTAGAAATCAAACCGTGATGACGCGCTCGCGTGCCTTCTCCTTCTTCTACTGCTGTAAAACGTGGCACCACTCGCTGTTGACGAGTGTGTAGAACCCCTAAACACATAACTATGAATTAACAATCTAATTTGTTGTCAGTAATCGTGTCCATCATTTGTTTCAATGTGCTGATAAAACCTCTTTTAAAACTTGTTTTGGGCAAATGAAGAGAAAGTTTCTGCTTCTCTGTTCACGCGCAGGTGAAGGTGGTCAGCTGCTTGATTTGAGTCTTAATATCTTGTGTTTATCAGGGTTGGTTTTTTTCTATGTACCTTATTATGTCTGTGGTGGTGACAATTAACTAAACTAGCAAAGTAGGCTAACACTGCTTTAGCCAGCTAACGTTTTACTGTTTTAATTCAGGTCTTCTTTAGTCTGACATTTGTGCAGGCAAACCTCAAGTCAGGTTTCTTTCTACATATCAGCTAATATCTCACGTTACGCGCTGAGCTCCAAGAGTTGCAGAGCTACCAGGGTCGTAACTGCAGTAACTGCACACCGATGACGCGGTTGGTTGGCTAACGGAGCCCAGCAGGATGTTGCTCAGAAATCCACAGACACTTTGATTTGAGCTGAAAACAAAACTAACTTCCTGTTGGGGGCTCCTTCAACGTAGCGCCAAGCGTGACCAGCTGGAGCGTTCAGTGGGAACAACTCGCTGGAGCTCATTCATGGTCGCGCTGAACCTGAGGGGCTGAAGTTGGTTATTTAAGAAATAATTCAAAATGGCAAGAAACTTAGATTTTTTTTAATTTTCTTTGGAGTTTGGGTCCAACAAACTAAGACTTCATAAGCAGAGCTGCTGTGTTGGATGCCATTAGTGCTGCTCAGTGCAACGAACGACTCCGTTTGTGTGGCGTCCCTCAGTGGGCAGGACAACGACACTCCTCCCCTCCTCAGGGCTCTGCAGTGTATCTGCACCATCATGAACATCTGATTAGCACATTATTCTCCTCCACACTGACAGACAGGGGTTTCTAACCTGCTCCACTGTCTTCACAAAAAGAAAAATGTCTGAAGAAACCCAACAAATCAGATAGAACCTGTAACCATGTGACGTCATCGCTCACCTGTGGAGGCGTGGCAGTAGCTGGTCTCTTTGATAACTTCAGCTCAGACTTAATGAGCACAACCTCCACCCAAGGAGTTAAAAGTGAAGCAAAAGGTGGCGACAGGTCTGTGGGAGGTGGGGAGTTTGAGTCATGCGTAGAATGTAGCACAGGCGGGTGATGCTGGGGCTCGGGTTCATGGTTCCCTCATGGAGGACGGCAGGAGTTTTCTACCCAACATACACACCAAGTATCTAGAGCGGCGTGGAAATATGACTGAGGCGTGTGGCCTTTCCTCACTATGTGGAGGTACTATGTGTATGTGTGTATGTGTGTGAGTGTGTTTTTGATTCATCCTCCATATGCTGAAGACGTATCTCGAGCCGGGGCGATGATCGAGGTCCGATGCTGGATCACCACATCCCAGCGTACAAGCGGCGTTATGCACTTCCTGTCTCCTACGTGGGCGTGGTCCCCTCCCCACCTGGTTTGTGGGAGTTAAAACCTCTAAACGAGAGGCCCTTCAGCTCTGGGGGCGTCGGTCTCCCACCTCTGAGGGTCATTATCAAGCGCAGTGATGCGGTTCTTCGCGGCTCCTGACGGCTGTTAGCGGGTCTTCCCAGGGCCTCCTCAGGCCAAGTGTGAACATTTGGAACAGTTCCACCAACACACCCGGTGGTGTCAATGCTCTTGATAACGACCTCAGAAATGCCTGATCCTCCGTGACCCCCCCCAGCCTGCCTGCTGAGTGACGCTGCTGATGTGATCCACTGATTCATGTCTGAGATCATTATTTTGCGCTTTGGACTTTATTGTGGGTTTATGGATAAAAGATCTTCAAAGTACCGTCTCAGAGCAGGAACAGGACCCACCCACCTGAGAGCGTCTTGAAATATCCAGGCTGACTCACTCCCAGTGCCTGGAGGCAAAGCAGGAGGTCCGCCTGCACTCTGAACCCTCATATTTTGGAACGTGGAGCAACATCTAGTGGCCATTGTTGGACGTGCAACAGTGGACCGACGTGATTGCTGTCTTGTGTGACAGCAGAACTGGCAGCGGTTCTGTTTTCGTCCTCAAATCCAGATGTGCAGTAAATGACACAGCCTGAACGCTCCCGCGATGCTCGGACCTGCTCAGCGTCAGTTTCATCTCCTGTAGAGGATCGACTCACCTCTGCTTCATCAGCGTCTTCCTCACTCTGGCGTCATCAGGTCACTGCTGCCAGCCAGGACTGAAAATAAACATATTTATGATCATGAAAGCTGATTCGGTTCACCTGACCTTTTAGTTCCTGAGCTTAAATTGATACTTCATCGAAAAACAAGTGTCTTTTTTCTTGTCAGATATTCACAAAGGTGTTTTTTCCCCCCTCCTGAATGCAGGGAGAGCTGCAGAGGTTCCACACCAGGAAGTGACACAACTGAAGTCACATGACCTGAATGAAGTGGTAACGTTAAACTCCCACAACCTCCCCTGACCCTGACTGAGTGTTTCCGTGCCTAAAGTTGAGTGGCAGGTCAGGCAGTGTGAAATATGACTGCAGATTGATGGGATCAGTTTTACATGTCTCCCCTCCGGTTCAGGGGGGAGTGTAAACTGAGGTTAAAGTCAGCGTCTAAATTATCCAGCAGGTGCATCCTCAAACTGGGAGTTTCCTGCCTGGAGCTGCAGACCGACGTTGGCCGTATTAATAATCTACCGCCGCTCGCCAAACGTTGAGCTGTTCCATCAGCTGCTGCTCTCTCGTGTCTAATTCCGGCTGGTGTGAGTCCAGGGAGGAGGCAGCTGCTACGGGAGGATACGGTTCACCTGTCAGCGGCGCTCAATTATGACCCGCTGTTCCTCTCAGGAACGACTCGCCAGATACACCAGACATCGGTGAGACAATCGAAACAGACATGCAGACGAATGCGTCCAAGCCTAAATTATAATGAAGGACTTTCATTCTTCAAAGATGGAGACAAACTTGTCTTTGAATGGTGACTCTTCTAGCCAGGGGTCAAAGGTTAACTGCCGGAAACCTCAAAACATAAACTGAATTAAAGTGAAGTTTGCAGCAAAATGCCAGTTAATGCGTCAGAACCTGCAGGGCCCTCGACGGCGCCGCCCTTCAGTCAGACGTCACAAGCTGCAGACAAACAAGAGCCGTGTCTACCCGCTCTATTTCAACACGTCCTCATGTCCCTGCTAGCAGGCTGCAGAGCGAAGCACCGCTTTTGTCAGGTTGGTACATTTGCAGTGTTTTACTTCAAGCCGCACTCTGACTTGCTCACTCGGCCTGCTTCATGTTATAAAATGCAGCGTCTCCATGGTCTTAGTACTGGAACGTTCCCGTCAGGTCAGCGGTCAGTGAAGGCAGCAGGACCTGCAGCAGCACTGCATCAAGAGCAGCTGAACCAGGAACCTCCTCCTTTTACTGCTTTTAAAATTGTGCTTCTGGTTTGTAGTCAGGGTCTACAGAACCTACCTCTGCAGGACCTGCAGCAGCTCCCTCCAGGTTCGCCTGCAAGGACAGAAGACAGAGACTGTTTGGGGAGCCTGATTGATTTTAACACCCACAGTTCATGAACTTGAGCAAGTAACTCACCTCTGGTTTATTGGGGTACTGAAGCCTCCAGATTTACAGATTCGAACACATGAAGGCTTGAATCCGGGTCTCCTGCTCAGTGGATGGGGTGTGATTATAGACTGTGTATTTGCTGTGGTTTCTGCTGAGGACGCTGTGGCGGAGGCGTGCGCCCTCTAGCTGAGGACGGGTGTATTTTAACTTGAAAGACAACTTGTTTCCAGAAGCAGCCGCGAGTGCAGCAGGTTGTGAGACTGATTGTTACTCCTGAAAACCTGGTAGTGACAGAAACACGCACAATATCTCGATCGTGTTTCTCCTTTTGTGAGAGTCCATAACAGCTGAGGCTGAGGGAGGAGGAAGTACTTGTTTTAGTATTTTCTTCACAGCTGCAGCAAGTTGTCAGTCTCACATGTTGCTTTATGCCAACGTGCTGCATCACTGTCGTTCGCTGGTTAGTCTGAGAGTCGCGCGCTGAGCCGACAGATTTCAACTGAAAACAAAGGTCAAAATCGACGTTCACACCTCTGGAACAAGATCCTCCTTACAAACTCACCATGGGCACGACAGACGTGAAGCTTTTGTGTTTAATGTGAAAGCAGATGAGAAACGTACATCACATTCAGAGTGAGCACTTTAGAAAAGATAACATGATGTCACTGAGGCGCAACTCGCAGGCTGAGGTGTGCTAGCCGAGCGCCGCGGGGGCTCCGAGGGAGCGGGCAACTGACGTCCTTAGCTCGCCGTGCTAATGCAACACATGCTACACTAGTTCAAGTTCATTGATTTGAATTTATTGCATAAAAGAACAGATAAGTCACATTCACTGGACTTTTTTAACATCAAGCTACAGTGACGATACATTTTTGTGACATTTTGTGACCCCAATATTATTGATGTGTTTACTGCAGTTATATGCTTTGCCCCCCCCCACCCCCAAATCTTATTGATGACTCCAGAATTCAGAGAGAGACTTTTGAGACCAACAATTCACAACAACGCAACTGTAGAAAACATCCATGGTGCATCGCCTGGTAGAACCCACGTCTCAGAGTCCTGGTCCGTGAACGAGCGCTTCAAATTAGAGTTTACACCTGGATGAAGAAGCGGATGGGGGTCAAACTGGATGATGCGTTTGAGATGCTGTAAATGGACGCTTCTACAGTTTGGCTGTTGTGACGCTTTTGTTTCCACATGAGAAAACCTGCTTTCCATAAGTTCCTTTACAGGTTGCGCCCCCTACAGGTGAGTTAAAATGCCAAACAGCTAATTTTGTCCACTTTCACACCGAGACGTTTGCATGGAACACTGGAAAGACGCTGGCAGCAGGTGCCTGCTAGTTAGCTCCCTTGTAGCGTGGGAGGCTAGCATTTAGTGAATTCTGGATTCACCAAGAAGTCATAAAGGGGAAGAAAAAAAGCCCTTGTGAATTCAAGACGTCTGCCAATGAGGAAGCGCTACACAAATCTTGATATCTGAGCGAGCTGAGTCTTCACCATCTTGTTAGCTGACGCTGGTACACAGGCTACAAGTACATCACAGTAGAGTTTCAACACAGGCTGAAGCAGTTCAAGGCAGCTGAGGTTCAACTGAAGAGGTTTGTTCCAAAGAGAAATACCCAAACCCCCAAACCTCCAACCCACAATTCTGGTGTGCAAAACGATGGACCACAACTCAGGTTCTGGGTAAAATCTAAAGTCTGTTTGGTTTGAAGTGTTCAATCAAGATAAAGGGTTTGAAGCTAGCAAGCAGGATAACAGATGGATCGAAACATAGAAGTACCACGTTCGCTCAATCAGAACGGTTGAAAAACCTGTTGGCATCAGAGGAGTTCCCTCACTCACTGCCCCCTAGTGGCGGCTCGCAAAGCTTTAATGTTCCTTCAGACTTGGCCTTTTGCTCAGAATTATCTAGTTTTCCACCGTTTATCTCCACACTCATGACTCCTCTGTTCAGTAACACATCAAACAGATTTGCACATTTGGAATAAAACTCTTCAGTTACAAAGACATTGGACCTGAATTCTGTCATGAAAATCAGTGTTGAATCCAGCGGTCCAGGGCAGCGGGGGGGCGTTTAGCTGTCAAACATCTTCTTCCTATCAGACTTGTCCTCGATGTTCTTACGCCAGTCGCCCACGTCGCGGAGCTGCTTGTCCTGTGAAGACGGGATATTTAGTTTAGATTGGAGACAAAAAATGGTGGAATTCCAAAAGGAAGAAAGGAAATATGCACACAAAAAAAGCTACCCAAGACGTAACCACGGGCAGTGAGGTGAGCGCTCGACAGGAGAGTCACCAGCCCTCTCTGACCTGCCGACTGAATTCCTCCATATTTATTTTGGTTTTGCCCAAATTGTGATGCTGCCAAACTAACAGAGAAAGTTCAATGAGCCCGAGTGATCCTGCAGCCATGCAGGCACGACCTCGACCTGTCAGCAGTGCTGAAGGTAAAGAGCTCCTCCTTCAGTCTCAGGCTGCTCACCTCCTCCTTGACCTCCTTCTTGACCTGCTTCAGGTTGGCCCTCAGGTCCATGTTGACCGTGTGTTTGGAGCCCAGCAGAGCCTTCAGCATGGCGTCGGCAGACATGCGCACCTTCTTCAGCCGGGGTCTCTTGAACTTCCCCCTCAGATCCACAATCTTGATGTTGAGGTCTCGGACCTTCAGGCAGCAACAACACACAGACAAGAGACTGCGATCACCGGCCCGGCGATACGATTCAGACTGGGCGGAACATCATTGTATGCTGAGTTTCTGGGTGTGGACTGGAGGCAGTAGACGGTCAGCCAGGGACCCTCAGTGTCATCACTGCTCGCCCCACTGATGGCGTGGGAGGTGGAGGCAGATAAAACCCCCAGACGGAGAGCCTCACTCTGTTTTAAAGATGCAGCTGACAGAGTGACGGCAGTGTGGATCTCTGCGCCGCCATCTTCAGCACCTGTTCACTGCATGGCAGTCAGCGGTGTTTAGGGTCAGACATCCCGTGTGGCCGTTGGCTGCAGCTGCTGCATCTCAAGGATTTGCATTAGAACATGGAACAAAGCGCCGATAACGGCTGCGGTTCTTTGAGAGGAGCGCCTCACCTCATCGAGAACCATATCGAGTTTAAACTCGATGCAGTATCTCTCCTCCTCACTGACGTCAATCTGCTGATGAAGTTTCTGGCAAAGTTCCTGAGGATGAAGACAAATTTCAAACTTTAGCCAAAAACATTAAAGCGAGATTTTCACCACTCAAACCCACAAAAGTGACATCATCCAACAAAGATGCTTGTTTCTATGCGTCAAGAGAGTGTTTGTGCTTTTCAGGGTTCTTGGCTGTGTGAGATTATTCATCCGTGAAGTGCTGACAGCAGCGTATCCGGGCCGACCCGGGTTGACCCGTGCCACTCTGGCTCACCACCAGCTCCTCGTTGGAGTAGGGCAGGTCCAAGGGAGGGCACTTCTCCGCCAGGAACTTCTCCCTCTCGTCGGCCTTCACCGAGGCTTCGGCCTCCAGCAGAGTGTTGGCCACCGCCAGCATACAGCTCTGAGGACGGAGGCGTCCCGCCACGGTCAGGGTCACAGCAAACACACACACAAGTATTTGTATGTATTAGTACTTCTTCACGCCTACCTTCAGAGTATGCTTACGTCTGGCAGACAGCCTCTTCCTGCAGACAAACATTCATCAGGACGAGTGGAAATAAAGACAAACCAAAACCAGGATGTTTCTATGGAGGTATTTCCATATATGTTCCCTATGCAGATATTTCTTGTCATCAAGTTTGTTTTAGTGATGAAGAAGGGAACGATTTGACGGCCACTTGATAAACACATTTGATCATCAATATCCTGGGACAACAGGAGAAGAAAGTAATCTACAATTGATTGATTTGCATTGAAAGTTTGGTGTTGATGTTGAGTTCTGCTTCACTTTCTCCTGAGCTCCACCGGCACGTAACACCACCAGACATGTCTGAGTCCAGGTTCTAAGTAAAAGAGGTCTCTACTCACTCGGTCGCCATGGTAACTGCAGGGTCCTTATATTATCTGGTTAAAAAAAAAAGAGAACCAGATTCAATGATTTTGATTCACCACAGAACATAAAAACAGCAAAAAATAATCAACCTGTCTGTTAATGATGGACGTGTTTAATCTGTGGGAGGAAGCTGGAGCTCCTGAGGCTCCTGAAGCTCCTGAAGCCCCTGAAGCCCCTGAGCCTCCTGAAGCTCCTGAGCCTCCTGAAGCCCCTGAGCCTCCTGAAGCTCCTGAGGCCCCTGAAGCCCCTGAGGCTCCTGAAGCTCCTGAGGCCCCTGAAGCTCCTGAGGCCCCTGAATCTCCTGAGGCCCCTGAAGCTCCTGAATCTCCTGAGGCCCCAGAAGCTCCTGAGGCCCCTGAAGCTAATTTCAAACACTTGTCCATCCCCATGTGTCCCCTTTTGGAGTAGAAGAGTTAACATGTTGTATACTAAACTAAATTATGACACAAGATACATGCAAAGAAGTAAAAGTACTGATTAATGACATCACCACGGGTACCAGGAGGCGTAAATTAATGAGACATGAAGAAAACGTGAGTCTGGATCAATGTGGGACTTGTTTACTTGTTTTGTTTGTTTTAGGAGACACTCGTGGAGTTCACCGACATGCTCCTGACACATCCATGTTACATGGTTGTGTGACCAAAAGTGTTTGTGTAGCGTTGTGGTTGCTATGTGACAACAACATAGACATGTGACCGCTGTGGAAACATGTTGCCGTCACGTTGATGCAGATCAGTTCCACCGTCCACCACGACGAGGGTCGTGATGGTAGAGTGCCGCCGTTGGGCGACTCGGGACAACAAGATGGCCGCCTCCCATGTACTCACTAACAGGAGTCTTCAGCTCACTAGATTATTTCCCTCCTGTATCTCCTCTTGGAGACTCCAGTAAGCAGAAAAGGCCAGCCACGTTCATTTAGCCTGAGGCTAATGGAGACTGACGGCTAACAACAGCTGTAGCCGTGTGATCGCCCAATCAGAGGTGTGTGTTCGTTTTTATCTCCCGTCAAAGCGTTGGTGGATTACCAATCGTACTTCTGGATTAAAAAGATGTGAATTTGTAAATGGACATTTTGGCAGTTTTTAGCCGTCAGTCTCTATTAGCCTCAAGCTAACGGAAGCTCCTCCACAGTTGCTGTCTATAATGGTTCTAAATGCTTGTTGACCCTTGTTTGGCCTTTTGTCCTGTGGAATTGTGTGACGGTAGCAGTGGAACATCCCAAGTTCCTCTACGTGTTCGTATACTTGGCTAATAAAGCCGGTTCTGGTTCTCACCCTCCATCAGCGGCCTCCGTGTTCTTTCCATTGTTTGTGTGTTGCGTGTTCATGGCCACATCTGTCACGCCTGATCTGGTCTCATCAGATTCCGTGTTTGGATCATGTTGAGTCTATCTTAAGACGTCACGGTCGTTCCAGGAAACCTCATGGAACTAAACATTGTAACCCGCGTTGATGCTTTGAAGGGCTGCAACGCTATTTTTAGCTACGCCCGCCCTGGTGAAAGGGTCCCACTCTGCCAGACCGAAGAATCCCAACTATTGGATGGATTACCATCACATTTGTGTGCAGCCGTTTATGGATCCTGATCAGACTGCCGGTCCTCTGGCTGCTGGTGTAGCGCCACCATTGGACCCCGGTTCATAGCAGGACACCTGAAAACTACAGATTGCCCTTCGGCCTCCGCCATGCCGCCAGAGTCGGGGCCAATCATGTGCTCAGGCAGATTTGAGAAGTCAGGATCCTTCACAACAAACAACATGGTCGCACAAGTAAAACCTGCTCTACTTTCATTTGTTCATCTACCAACAGCAAAGTCATTGTCATTTGAGCTGGTAGTCTTGCTGTCGTCGTGGCAACTGAGCCACACCCCCTATCTCTTCAGTTCAGTGACGCGCCAGCAGAGCAGCAAGCCGGCAACTCTTCTCATCCTTAGATTTTTTTTTTCCCCTGTCCGTCCAAACTGTCAAGAGTGTTGTGGTCGCCGTGACAACCACCGTGGATTTGCTTCAGGACAGCATTCAGCATCACACCGTAGCAGAGAGTAAAATTTAACTCCCCGCCTACTGAATGTAAAAAAAAAGAAAGAAAGAAAAGTACAAGAAAAGAAATTAGAACAACATGGCAGCGATCCAGGATGAAGCTTTTCCTGTCCTGTCTGCTTTGTGGTGCCGCACCTGCATGGCTGACTGAGACGCCTCAGTCGAGCCACCATAGAGCCGCTTCCTCTCTATGACAGAAATAAGCAGCGCGCCCTTCTACATTCTACACACGGGTCCTTTAACGTGGCGAGCAGACGCCTCGTCCTCGGTGAACAAGCTTGGCGCTGCCATGTTAACATTAGCATTGTGACTGTGTTAGCATGTAGCTCAGAGCACTGCTGTGTCTATGCAGTTGCTAGCACGGCACTCACAGCCTTGTAGAGCAATTTTTACTGGAAAAACTCTTTTTTTTTTATTTGTCTTTTGTAATGTGTGATATTATTTCTGTATTTTAGTCCCTGTTCACCATCTGGAAAAGATTCTTCTGAATTCAGTTACTACTTTAAATAGTAGTCACTATTTTGAGCATCCCACCCCATGCTGGAGCAACTTTCTAGAGCGGGGATTTAATCAAATACGCATCAGGTTGCTTAGAAACCACGAGAGTTACTGGTAAAGAAGCCTTGAGGCCTGTTCCAGGGTACTGGGAGGCCTGCTAGTTGCTGCAGAGCCTCCCGTCGTGTTTCGGGAGTCTGTGACTGAGCAGCGGATTAAGGGTCTATTCCTGGAGCCACAGCTGTTCCCAACATCTCCATTATGGAGGGAGGAAAAAAATGACAGCAGGCTCGTCTTAAAAGAAAAGACGTCTGACAAGCACTGCAGGCATCCTGAAACACATAGCTGGCACAGGAACAAGGGGTGGGGGTGGGGTCCCTCCAGGGTGGACAATGTATTTTAGGACACTTAAAACTGGGAGGACTTGTCAACATGACGCTGCGGGTGGAGTGATGTCTGCAGGGGTAAATTTAGGCCCTGATTTTGTCAGCGTGTAGGTAGGATTGTCTCTGGAGGGAGGGCGGAGGGGCTCACCGTAACCCGACACTGAAGCGCTGAGAAGCTTTTAGCAAATATAACTGTGGAGGTCTGACCTCATATGCTGGAAATTTGCTGTGTAGGAAAAAAAATACAGATGCAAAAGTACAAAAACACTGCACTTTTTTTATGAGCAGCGGCATCAAAAGAATCAGATGATTTAAGTGGCCCAAAAAAACAACAACATTGTTATGTAAAAGAAAAGTTTTAGGCAAGTGTGTGTATTCAGAGACGGGAGCGTGGGTGTGGCGGTGGCGGCGGCAGCAGGTTAGCCCGAGTCTCCCTCTTAAACCCCCCGGCGCTGACAGGAGGATAAACACCGACGGATGGATTTCAAGTTCGTGCCTTGTAGTGGTGTAACCTTTCAGACAGCCACATCCTTGGCCGTACATCACCGCAGCGAGCGCGTCCAGCATTTTAAACCAGACACACGGAACAGAACTGCTCTTTCAGAGGAAAAAACTGTTCGTGATGAACAGGAAACAAGCACAACGACAGAAGCCAGACTCCAAACACCCTGGGTACAGTTGCACCTCACGCATAGTTGGTGAGCGTTAAAGGTCAAGTAGAAATTCTGCAAAATAAACACTTGATTCTGATTAAAGCTCTCGAAACCACAAGGACGAGCCTTTTACAATAAAACTGGTGGTGATGAGACGAGTCCCTGGAGCCGCCGCCACTTCACGTCCATCAGACGGCCAATTCGTGTTCTGATTCTCAAATTTGAAATTAAGATCCACTTCATTTCTGACAAGCAAACTGTCACCGGGCAAAAGAGGAAACCTCCCCAATATCACAGCAACAGCTTCAGCCGTCAATCGAACTTCAAACTTCCTACCTTCAGGGAGCAGAACTTGTAGGAGTCACTCGGCACAGACGAGTCCCGGGCAGCAGGAGAGTAAAGAAGGTATATATTGCAATCTCTGATAGCCCTCTAAATCCTCCACTTTCTCTTTATGGAAGCGGATTACTGCTCAAACCAATGAGCTGGCAAGGTCATGAAATACAGTACAGAGTCACCTGCCCCCTTCCTCAGCTCGCCTCCTTATAAATAACCCGCCCTTCAAGATTCTTCTCTGTATTATCTTTGTCAAAGAAACCACGGAGGCATTCGCTCATCCACCAGTTTAGTAGATGTGTTGAAGTCCACACGCTCCGGCTCCAGAGATAAGAAGAGCTCCCCTACACACACACACACACACACACACACACACACACACACACATCTGATGTTGTTTGTGCAGGACAACAACGGAACCTTCTCTCCTCTCATTAGAAACATCCGGATGGCGTGAATTTACAGGTTCTTTCCTTGGAACCACGGCACCCCTGAGTCCATTCTGACATCCGAATGCGGGATTTTGGACCAGGATCAGTTTACAAAAAACATCTGATGTCACAAATCCTGCTTGTAGGTTAAAAATCGGATTTTCACTGAACGCAGAGAAAACTTTCGCCAATGAGCAGCAGGACCAGCGTTCTAGAGTCAAACGCCGAGCTTCACCTGTGGGAAGAAAGAGAGCAACGGTCAACGGCCTGGAGGAGACGTCAGTCTGATCGACGTCCAGCTTTTAGAGAACATTGCAGGTTGTGGATGCCAGACGGTGGACATGTAGCACAACCTACAGTTAGATTTGATGAAATTAAGAGTGAAGAAGCTTCCGCTCACCTTGGAGGCATTTTAGATCTTGTTGAAAGGAGCAAATCTTGTTCCTGTACTTGGGTTCTGGATGAACTCCAAGAACTCACAAGGTGGTCGTTTCAGCAGCTCTCTGTCGAGACGGTGGCCTGAAGCCCAAGAAAAAAACTCTGAGAGAAAAGAGAGGTGAACTCACTGTTGTCCCTCAGACATTTGATGCCGGCTAAAAAACCACACATTTCCCCTCTCAGCAGCCACACCTCGCCTGATTGGTGGGTTTGGCAGCAGTACGCATCACAGGGCTCATGAACGAGATACACTGAGGGATGAAGCAGCCTTCCTCAGCAGCTGACTGTTTATTTGAAACTTTTTCTGCAGTTTACAAATTGGCTTATGTTCAAAAGCAAGTCTGTTGGTGTCACAGGATCCTGGCGTATGTCTTCATGCAGGTCACAAGCAAAAACCAGGATTCCCAGTTGCGTTTAAACTTTGAAGGGGGATTTATTGGGTTACTGACTGATACAGAGAAAGAGCAGATGTGTGAGCAGGGCAGACTCTGATTTTAAGCCTCAGCCTCAAACATCTTCTTCCTCCCATCCATCCCAGATTTGTCTTCGATGTTTTTACGCCAGTCACCGACGTCACGTAGTTCCTTATCCTGAAACGTCAAGAGGACCCAAAGATCAGAACTGGACCACACAGGTTCACCAAAAATTATGAATGCAATATTTGAGGTGGAAATCTGAACCAAAGAAGTCAATCAGTCTCCTTTGACAGATGATCCAACACCAAAAATTCAGTTGAACCAATGCACAGGCACTTGGTCCTGGTCCAGACCGGAGGGTTCTAGAGTGTTTTAATCTCTGACCAAAGTGTTGGTGGATTACTGATCACACGGCTGGATTGAGGAGACCTGGATTATACCAGACGACGACCCGCAGAGTTTGTAAACATCCTGACACCCTGCTCACCTCCTCCTTGACCTCCTTCTTGACCTGCTTCAGGTTGGCCCTCAGGTCCAGGTTGACGGTGTGTTTGGAGCCCAGCAGAGCCTTCAGCATGGCGTCGGCAGACATGCGCACCTTCCTTAGGACCGGCTTCTTGAACTTGCCCATGAGGTCCTGGACTTTGATCTTCAGGTCGTCAATCTGTAGGGCAGACGGACCGTCGAGCTTTACACTCCAAATAAGGTCATCTTTGTTCACAGGGAAAAAAAACCAAGATGGTGGCGGGCAAACTGCCGATGGGTGATGTCATTGAACAATGTTTGGGACGAGCAACCCAATGGCGCCGAACAGGAATCTACCTCCTTGTTTGACTTGTTGACTTTCATCTCCAGGTCGTACCGCTCCTCGTCGATCACGTCCATCCTGTGGTGGATCTCCCTGCACAGCTCCTAAACACAAACATGACCACTTCCAGCCTTCTTGATTTGACGGCCGGCGTCTTTTACTGGAATCCATGCTTATTAACACGCACCCACCCAGTTAAGTCACTTACACACATTTACAGTGAGCTCAGGTTATCTGCGCCTGTCCACACGTCATGAGCCGCGTCACAGGTGTGTTTGGGACTCACCTGCAGCTCCTGCATGCCCCTGGGCAGAGACAGAGGAGGGCAGGTCTCCATCATGTACCTGCTCCTCTCCTCCTCTCGCTCCTGCTCCTCCTGCTCCAACAAAACTTTGGCGATGGACAGCATCAAACTCTGACGAATACCAGCCGGGCGGAGCCACGTATTAATGCCTCTTGCCTTCAAAGTTTTGTTTGGTTACAAAATTGATTGCAAATAAAACGCAGAAACTCAAGAGTCTTTACCTTCAGATGATGTTTGCGGCTGGAGGACATTTTTTTCCTGAAAAGTGTAAGAAAACAACAATTTGATGGATTTCTTTCCTTTTTTTAGTCGCCACTCTGGGGGGCATTGCGGACGACTGCACACTTCCTCCACCACATCATGACCCGCCGTTTCTGAGACTACGTCAGTCAGAAACTAGTAATGATGGGGAGGTCCAACAGGTCCAAAACTGAAACGTGCATGACCTTAAAGAGGCACTTACTCTGACATCTTGGCGGCTCTTTGGCTTCACCAACTGCAGAATGAAAAGTCAGAGCACACAAATGAATACAGAGTTGATTAAAGACCCCAAAATAATTAACGTGAGTTACGAAGTAGCTCTCATTGAGGAAAACCTCTGGCTTGAATTTAGACCCACTGACGGAGGGAGGGATGGATGGAGCAGCTAAACGTAGTATAAATCAAGGGTTAAAACTCACGATGTCCCGTCGTCCCTGGGACGTAAGTAATTGTCATGGAGGGAATCAATATTCTTTCTAGGGTCGACCTCGGGATGAAGAGAATTTTGTGGGCCCTGACTTCCTTTTCCCGTTTATGTTTTCAACACTTTCTGCGAACCAGAACGCGTTTGCGGTTGGTGGAACGACTTGTGTGGAAGGGTAAATGTGTTGTCCAGTGAGACAGAGACTGCTTGCCACTCAAATCTAGTCTGCTTTTCCCTGTTTGTGAGGGCTGGGGTTAGTTAGTTGTAATTTAGTTGCATTTATTTGGTTTATTTTATATGTTGTAGTCATTTTGATCCAAGTAAAAACTACAGTACCAATAACGCAAAGCAGTTAAGGGTCTGAGGCCTCTAGAAGGGAGAAGAAGTGTGAACACAGAGGACTGAGATCCCGTCAGAGCTGAAGTGGACCAGAAAGTGATCTGGGTCCTCATGTTTGAAGGAAAATAAATATGTTATTTTAACAACATCATTTATTGTGTTTTAATTAAATCATTAGTAAGAAGCAACTCAAAACATAAAAACGATTTTTGGGGAAATTTGTGACGGTTCAAAATGTTATTCAGGACATTTCCGGGACAGTGATGAAAAACCAGTTTTAACCCCCGATGTAAACACCCTAAAGATTAAAAAAAAAAATCTGATAAAAAGAGAGCAAAATCTAACAAACTATTGTAAGTCCATGGGGGGGGAGACATGTGCCAGGAACCTGTCTGAGCTACGTATGAATTCAACATTACGTCTCTGCATGACAAAAGCATTCGTCTGACAGTCCACCGCTACGACCTTCGTTGACGCTCGCGTGACAATACTTGACAAGAGTAACTTGATTTGCATTGAATGATGTTAAGATGTAAGATGTTTTAAAACTTTTAATCTTCTAGTTTAGTTGTAGTTTTTCCCATTGACACATGGAACTCTGCCGAGACCTCGATGACCCTGAACTCAGGAGTGAAAGAACTCCAAGACCCTGGTGGTCTGAACCATTATCACTGCCTGCAGTAAAATGGGCCAACAAGTCGACTTAATATGGGACATTTTTTCACAAACTATCCTTGAAACAAATTTGATCTGAAATTGGATTTTTAACAACGGATACAGTTGATCGAATGTTTTCTTTATTCTTTTTGTTGCAGCATCGCTGGATCCTGGTGTCCTGGGTGTCCATCAACGCTCCTGATTTCTTTTTAAAAAGTCCAATTAATTCAATTAACTGTGTAACATTAAGTGGTTTCATTACTGGCCTCTTTATTGACCCTGTACCCCCCTACATAGCAGTAGCATACCAGCGACTGACTACCTGCAGGAGAACCAGGGACGAGGTACCGTAGGCCCAACTTGCAAATATTTTAGCCCGTAGAACACAAGATCAGCTGCAGCAGTCGTCACCAGTCGTACGCTCTCGTGTTCCAGTCGTTGTGAATGATGCCCAAACTGGAGAACAGTTGAAAATATCTGCACACTTACAGATGCTCCCCCCAAAAAATTAGGCAACAAACCAACTTAAGACTAGTTTTAAAGAGATCCTACCTTGGTTTTTTTGAGCGTCCCTCTAACCTGAGGGATCATCTGGTCAGGTCTTAAATTTCGGAGAATAAACTCAATTTTTTAAATGGCATTCCTGGCCATGTAGTACTACAACTATGTAGTACTCCCTCTTTTGTTTATCTCATTTAAATATCCATGCAGTTGAGGGTATCCGTGTGAATCTACTAGATCCCAGTAGTCAAAAATGTGTGCCAACCATATGGACTATGTCACGGTTTAATAAGAAGAAAAACCCTGAGAGCCTAAATAAATCCTATACTGTTGTTTTACTGGTATGAATATTGTTATTCTACCACTTGATAGATAGATAGATGGATGGATGGATGGATGGATGGATGGATGGATGGATAGATAGATAGATAGATAGATAGATGGACAGATAGATGGACAGATAGATAGATAGATAGATGGACAGACAGATAGATATAAATTCATGTATAAAGACAGGACAAGGAGGACATTAAGTTATAACCAGGGTCATTTCTGCATGGGTCCTGAACCCCTTGAGCCAGCTTGCTCGACTCCTTCCTCTCCAAAACTACTCAGAAACCTACAAAATCTCTACAAAAACTGCCAATATTTAGAACCACTGCTCTGGAGACCCAGAACTAAACAAGGAACCTTCCAGCTCCACAGAACTATTGGTCATCAACTGCTATCAATCTCTGCCCTTTGCCTCATCTTTTCATGGTCTCACCGTAAGACACATTTCTGCTCAAATGTTGAAGAAAAACCAGCAACATTAACTGGAGAGGAAACCAGTTCCCCCTTCCCGACTGAAAAAACACCCACTTCACATCCTAAGTATTGTTAACAGTTTTCTTTAAACTTTTATCAGCAGTACCTTTCTCGTAAGGAATACCCTCATACAACTGTCTGAAAACTCATCTTTACATGATGTAATGAAGATTAACCAAAGCTAAATTATGAGGTTTGAACATTACTGCTATCGGTGTATCGGTTCTCTGTGGATAAATAGAGGCAGAAGTGTGATTACTGAGAAAAGGAAAAGCAGCCGGAGTGGATAACATCCCAGCAGAGCTCGGGCAAGCAGGGGGAAAAGCCATGATCGACATCCTCACCAGCAGCTGCGCCAAAATCTGGCAAGGGGTGAAAGGCCTACATCACGTACCCAGTCACTTGTCATCATACTTCCCAAGAAAGGCAACTTTGCCTACCAAAAGGCCTCCATGGCCCTCAATCGCTATCCTCCTCCCGGTGTGGGCTGTGAGAGCTCCGGGGCCGTTTCCACCACAGGTTGCTTAGCCGCTGGTGCACAGCTGCCGGCGTCTGCCGCACAGCTGCCGGCGTCTGCCGCACAGCCTCCACAGCCCTCACTGCCATGGCTTTTGGGGAAGTTGACATTACACGTTGCACAAACCTCACTGCTGACTCACGCACTGCCTGCAGTGACTGTTGCATGACCTTAGGGGCCCCTGCCACTGCTTGCTGCACAGCCTCTGGTGCATGGCGCATGGCCTCAATGGCCCTTGCAGCAGCATGCTGCATAGCCTCTGGAGTATGGCGCAAGGCCTCCATGGCCCTTGCAGCAGCATGCTGCATAGCCTCTGGGGCATGGCGCATGGCCTCCATGACCCTTGCAGCCACATGCTGCATAGCCTCTGGGGCATGGCGCATGGCCTCCATGACCCTTGCAGCCACATGCTGCATAGCCTCTGGGGCATGGCGCATGGCCTCCATGACCCTTGCAGCCACATGCTGCACAGCCTCTGGGGTATGGCGCATGGCCTCTACGGCCCTTGCCACTGCTCTCTGCAAGGCCACCGAGGACCTCTTTGCCATCTGCCGCATGAGCTCAGGGGCCCTTGTCACTGCCTCCTGTACAGCCCCCAGTGCACAGTGTATGGCCTCCATGGCCCCTGCTACTGCTTGCTGCACAACTCTCCTTGCTGACTGCCGTACAGCCTTCAGCGCCTGCTGCTTGGCCTCCACGACCCTTGCCACAGTCTGCTTCACGGCTTCAGGAGACTTCGATGTCACATGTTGCATGGCCCTCTCTGCTGACTGCTGAATGGCCTCCGGGGCTTGCGCCGCTACTTCCAGCACAGCTGCCGGTATGCGCTGCACTGCCTCCGGGGCCTGCGCCGCTACTTCCAGCACAGCTGCCGGTATGCGCTGCACTGCCTCCGGGGCCTGCGCCACTACTTCCAGCACAGCTGCCGGTATGCGCTGCACTGCCTCCGTGGCCCTCACAGCCATCTGCTCCATGGATGCGTTCATCTCAAATTGTTAGTGTAGCTGCTGCTAGAAAAGGCTCAGGACTGAGGCACCCACCAAGGTGAATGAAACGTTTTATTGGGACTTAAAGGTTCCTTAAAAACTGTTGACATTTTCACTGACAGACCCTTCAGTGATGACAGCACATCAATGCACACTCTTGAATGCTGTGATGACATCACCGGTGTATATCAATGCACACTCTTGACTGCTGTGATGACATCACCGGTGTATATCAGTGACACTAGATGAAATACGTTATTATTACTTTTATCATTATTATTACTAGTATTTGTAGTAGTAGTAGTAGTAGTAGCATTAAGTTAAGAAACAAATACAAAATCACACAACACTACCTGTGTTTCAGTTCATCACTCTAGCATGTGTGAAAGGAGAGATGCTCTCTCTCTCTCACTCTCTCTCTCACTCTCTCACACACACACACACACACACACACACCTCCATTCATCTCTGCAAGTATTTGGCTCATCCCTGGTTGTTTGTTATGGAAACAGAGACGTTGGTCAGATGAGACCCAAGACCAGGAACCGTCTGGGAAAGTTAGTTTAGAGGGAACCTGATACAAACTGGAGCAGCAGCATCCTCTTTGAGGAAAAAGCTCCAGTCTAAATTAAGACCCCCTCACTCCCTCTGGGCATCCCCGTAATGGGAGGTCTGTGTGAGGGTCCATTATCAGGAAAAGTCTGATACCTTCACTGTTGGCAAAAAACATCTCCAAAGCAACAGAGGCCTCCTCTAAAAATACTGAGCCTGCAGAACCATCTGGAGCAGGAACCTCATCACGCTAACAGACACTGAGACCGCTGACTTTTGAATGTCAGAACACTTAGAAAGGTTGATTTATCCCCCTGGTTGAGTTATGAATGAACATCGTCATCCCTAAAAAGCTTTGGTTTTTGGGATCCTGATCCTTCTAGAATTTAAAATTTTAGAGTCTGTCAAGGAAAACAACAAAATCTTATACATTCCCACAATACATGTCGTGGATGTCCATGTGGTATTAAAAACCACATATATCATAAGAAAGTGATGAGCCTCAATGATGCAAGTGCTGGTTGTACTTTTCCTTGGAAAAAAATAACTTTTGATAAACTCAAAAGTCTCAGAAAAATGTCAATCATTCAGATTCCCACTCCCTAAATTGGGAGATGCCTTCAATCGCCCCCAATTTCAAGGAGTCAATGACATTAAAAACTCACGTTCGTACAGGCATTTCTTAACAAAATATCTGTAAATGTGAACCAGCAGGTACATTATCCAGGGGGCAAAACTCTTTCACTGAGAGCCAAAGAATATTAAATGATGGGATACTATGAAAAAATTCAAGTTAACATGTAAAATGGTTGAAAGATACAAAGTTCCTAATTATACCACATTCACACAGCAGCCATGATCCTCTGACGTCACACTCTGCGTTGGAATCTGGATAATTTATTTAATATATACTATCATTTCATCACGGTTGAACAGCAACTGCAGAAAAACACAGTGCCACATTTTAAGGTAAGACAGATACTTAATAATCTTTCAGCTACGTTAAACCAAGAGCTAACGTTCCAGCATTCATCAGCTTCCTAGCTAACGTTGCTGGTACTAAATTCGATAGTGAAGGCAAAAGCTAACGTTATCTAGCGTCTCGCTCTGTGGAACACATCTTTCTGTGTAATATTCATACAGATTATATCCAACAGATGTTTCAGGTCTGGCACTGGAACAAGGACTTTCTCCAGACCAGAATGGGATGACCCACACCTGTAACCCCTAGCACCACTTCCAGCTACCTGCCAGCGGGCACTGGTGTGGGGGTTTCTCATATAAGAAATGGGTGGGGAGAATTTCCTCAAGGCATTCCAGAGATGAGAACTCTGTGTGCAGTGGCTGTAATCTCAACCTTCCAAGTCTTCCATCCTTCCACTTCCACCCCAAATTTCTTTCCCCAGCAAGAAGCAGCTCCTTATAGGTAAACTGGCCCTGGACACAAGCTCAGTCACCAGGCTAGGTCCTAGTGAGCATGTCTGTTATGCGTGTGAGGAAACTGGAGCACCTGGGCAGAACACACATGCTCTCTCTCACACACACACACACAAACTCTCTCGCTCACTAACACACACACACACACACACACACACACACACACACACACACACACACAGTGAACCTGCAAACTCCCCTCAGAAAAGCCCCAGAACCCTCTTGCAGTGAGGCGACTGCTCCAGCCTCCCTAACAACCACTTAAAGTCATTACCTGTTGAGGAACATGAGCAGCAACGGTAAATAATTACCGTCACAATCGTGAACTCATCACCATCATTGATGGAGCCAAAATGTCAAGTATTACCAACAATACTTGAGCACAGGAACGTGTCGCCTGACAGACTGCAGATACCGTGACTGACAGGGAACCAAACGTGATTTTGTTAAATGCGTCTGTCAGGAAAACCACCAGGCTGAACTCAGGTGTCCTTTCACACCTCTTCCCACCTTCCCTCTCAGCCAATCATGACACGAATTTAACATCACCCCCTCCATCACGTCACGGCATCCACGAGCAAGACAAACACTCAAAACTACCGGCACAGACAACAGCCGGATGTTGTTTTCATCACCGGCCAAAATGTCTGGAAACGGTTCTTTTTGTTTGAGAAAAAAAAAAAAAATCTGCAGCAGAACAAGAAATGAAATGATTTCTTACCTTTAGAACGAACACGGTTGTGAGGGGAGCGGAGGATCAGGCTACTGGCTCGGTTTGCCTCATAAGTTGGTATATATCCCATTCCCAGATGGAAAAGGAAATCCCATCTTCCTTTTTATGGAAGTTGACTTTCTTACACACCAATAGGCTCAGCTGCATCTGAAATGTTATCTCCGAGCTCCCCTGTGCCCCCCCCCCCCCCAGCATCACCTCATTATAAATAACTCCTTCTAGATTGTCTCAGTGAGTGCATTATTCTCCCAGAGAAGGGCCAAAGTACAAGGATGCAAGTCAACACAACACATCTTAATAAACGTCATTATATCTGTGCAGCGCCAAGTTTCTGGACAAAAACAGGCTTTTTCGCTCGTTGTTGACGGAAGTTTAGGAGCAACAGTGATGAAAGTCGAGGGAGCAGCAGCTGAGACGCCGATGGAGGCGGTGAAGAAACTGCTAGCAGGAGCCGAGGCACACATTCCAGACCGAAGATGGTTGAGAAAGACAAACCGACGATAAAAACCCTCCCCAGAACTCTTAGATCGCGCTGGTTTGGGATGTGGAGCTGGCAACGCTTTCATTCATGGCATTTTCACAAACACAAAATTTGAAAGTTGCTCTTAGTGTTAAAACGATACTTCACCAAAATGAGTATTTTACATTCCAGCTGCACTCGGGATGCAGGAAGTTGCCCTTTAGTTACAATCATGTTCTCTGTACTGGAACAACCCAAAAAGTAAGAAACAAACTTGCAAAGACAAAATATGAAGAAAAATGTCCCCAGAAAAACAAAAAAACAAAAACTTGGATATCTGATGAGGTGTTTGAGGGATTGAAATACAACAGTTATCCTTCACTAATGGGCTCATGAAAGACGTAAAAACATTAAGACCATTCCCAGTAGGGGTGAAGGGAGCCAGATGGGGACCAGTTTAGGCTGCTGGTGACAGACAAGCTGCAGCAAGTGAAACCACACTGGAAGCGGACGAGGAGCGAGGCCATGACAGTCGCATCCTCAGACGCCTCTCGACTCTCCCCTGAAAGATCACTTTTTGGCACTGCGGCTGAAACAGGAGCGGGTGTGTCTGCAGCGCTCAGCTGTCCGTGGCACGGTTGCCGTGGGTGTTTTTCAAACTGTCACTCAACACATGCGTTAAATTAAACTTATTTCTTTTCTTTTAATAATTCAACAGTACAAATCATATGTGACTTAGGAAACATGACATGAGAAATACGTCGCTTCACATATCTGAATATCCATCATATTCACTGAGAACATTCAGGGCCACTGGAAAAAATCACCTGAGAGTTAGAAAAACCTAAATTCATCTTGATATGACGGAGGGTCTCCGTGGAGACGGAGATGCAGGAACATGGATTCTAAGAGCATGAACACGTCACCCAGCAAATGTTACAGCAACCAAATTTACACCACTTCTCACCTGTCTGCCCAAAATAAAACACCAAAGATATTCAACATTTTACAACCAACATATCAAGTTATACAAAGTGTGCAAGTGTCACCGTACGGTCACAAGACGACTCCAAAAGGAAGGCACCATAAAGGTCAAAGTTGACTCCCGGTCCAAAAACCAGCCTCACGGCGACTGAACTGTGCTGCCGGGGATTTACGTCACGGATGTTTTACGGATAATAACCCGACAAATAGAGACGCCTCTTTGTCTACTCACTGATGAATGACTTTACCACCACAACGCCGCTGGGGGCTCACAGGCAGACGTGTCGCAGCCAGCGCCAAACAGCCGAGGTGACGGGAACTCATTTTCTCGACTAAAAATAAAAAAGACCGCTGAGCTTCTGACGTACTGCTGATGTCATCCAAGCGTCACCTTTCAGGCTACGGGCGTGAACTCAGGGAGGTTTCTGTCATCGACCTGACGTGGCAGGAGGGGGACGGATTTTAGAGATTTATTTTATCTTTTTTCTTCACAAAACTGTTCTCTGTTCCCTTCGGTTGTTTGCACAGTGACTGCAACACCTTCACCTGCGACTGCAACACCTTCACCTGCGACTGCAACACCTTCACCTGCGACTGCAACACCTTCACCTGCGACTGCGTGTCCATTGGTGGCTGAATCGTCTCTCTGACTTCTGTCCTGGCGGCAGGTGAATTTTTCACTTTTTTTTTTTTTTTGGCGATAACGAAGCTCGTTTTCTTTTGTTTTACCAGCAGAACTGAGTTTGATAAATTAATAATAGAATAAAAAAACATCCCAAAACAAAACAAAGGTTTGTATTCTGAAGGTCTGTACACTTCTTTTTTTTTTTTTTAACCAAAAACTTTCCAGGACTTTTCCATGAAAACTTGCATCTGTTTACAAATGAAAACAAAACAAGAAATTCATGTCAAAATTCACCGGCACACATTTCACGAAAATTAATTACAAGCGATGGTTTTTGTCTGATAAAAGTATGTTAAGCACATTTCAATGACTTTTGCCCGTTTTTATGACAAATTTTCTCCAAGACTTTTCAAGGCTTCCCAAAACCATTTGAAGCACATCGATAGCAGCGGTTCTCAGCTTCCGTACCAGAACGGCCTTTTAACCAGCAAAGAATATTAAAAACAAAAAGCCAATCCTACACAAAGGTCCACATGGTCTTTGACGTTTCATCCATCTGACAGCATTTCTAATCATTTGCATATAAACGAGGTTTGTGATGCAGGCGTCCGTCGTTGTGGCTCCACGCTGGTTCGTCTGTGATTAAACTCCCCACAGAACCCTCCGTTCCCTCGCTAGCTTGTTGTTAATTACTGTCCATTCTTTCAATAAGTTTTTGTTTTCTTTCAACTGGGTAATCAATCAATGTTGCAGCGAGCACTGCTTTGCTAATGAACACGAGCACAATTAGCTGAGAAACCCCTCACCTTGCAACGATATCTCTTAGCAGCTAGCTAGCTCAGTATTGGCCTTCACATGGAAACAGAATGTTGGATGGTGCAGTGAGGCGGGTCTCTTGCGTCGTCTCAGTGAGGAGCTGTGAAGACATACAGTGAGTACCAGTATATAGAAATGGGCCCCCCCATCTCAGGGGTTATTCAGCGAGGGTTAAGCACCGCCCACAACACTTGTGATTGGCTGGCAGAAACACAAACAAACAGAGGGCACCACACATGCACGCATGTCTGGCTACCAAAGACGAGCACCGAACCAGCAACTGTTGGGTCGCCAAGCGACAGCTCCTCCTCTGCAGCTACTCAACGTCGACGTGACCGGGGCCAAGCTGATGCGACTGATTTACAACTTACGAAGAGGCTTCTTTTGTGTAAACCAGTGGAGATGTGTTAATATCTATGGTACTTATTATTTAGTGTAATTAGAAAAAGCAATTTAAACATTTGCGCCTAACAAGGGACCGAGTCATGATAGCAGTTGTGTGACACTGCAGGCGGCGTTGGTTCCCGAGGCCCTGTGGGGAGAGGCTCCGCCCTCCTCAGGCGTTTATCTGAACATTCTCACGGAACTGTCGAGGATTCCTGACATCAAATTAAAGAGGCTCCTCTGCGTGTTGGACGACCCCAGGAGACGTGCAAGAACCGGCTCAGGCTGAGTTCATGGTGACACACCAAGACTGATAATCGATCGATGGGGGGGCTCAAGGAGCTGTGGCTACAACTGCGGCTACGGTTCCTTCCTCACAGAGGATACCACCTCTGAAGACAGGGGGAGCATGAAACACACAAACAACTTAGCGTGCTAAGTCTCATGACTGAAGCGGAGCGATAATCCAGCTGGCGGTGGAAGTTCTGACCGTGACAGATCACGAGCACGTCAGCAGGAAGCGGCAGCGCCGCGTCTTCGTTCCCCGCTGACAGTTTGTGCGCTCAGAGGCTTCTTACAAGCTGAAGAAGAGCAAACCACGACCTCTAATCTGCTTCTCTGGGGACGGTCAGCAGTTCACACTCGACTTCTCAAGTCTTCCTTAAATGCATCTTGAGCGCTTGTGTTTCAGTCTCACGCCGATCGTTGTCAAACAGATGAATCCAAGGTTTTTAGTAACTGGCAGTTTTAAGGAACCAGGACAGAGACGTGCGTCTCCTCTAGAGCTCCAGAGCAGTCCAGGGGTGCGTGTCAGAGAGCGGGAAGCGTGAAAACCTGCCCTCTGTTGACCCCTGAATGAGGGACAGTTTGGGTTTTCTGTTTCAGAGAGAGAGAAAATGCAAACCTGAAAAGAGGAGGAACCCAGGAAGAGAGGGAACTAGAGCTTTGTGTCAGTTACTATGGTGACAGAGGTAACCTGGTCAGGAGCAGCTTTCCTTCAATGAACCTCAACTTTATTGCTGTACGTTCATGTAAGGATTTCTACCTCCAGAGGGGGAGGCATGCCAAGCTCTACTCATTAGCGACTGCTAGTTTCTAAACTGAGGGTTCAGGGCTGGACAGAGGCCCAGGAGCCTCCCCTCTGAAACGGGTCCCTGATCCTCATCTGTATCTGTTCAACAATTCTGGTCTGTAGACAGAATGGGTAGGATGGGGGCAGAGCCTGGGTTTACGACAAGATGGAGAATGAAGACCAATATTGATACGAGCTGATCAGACGTCGCCGTATTTATGAGAAAACAGAACAACTGGCATGTGGTTGTGTTAGTAAATCAACCAGCGACTGCTAGCAAGAGTCTAGAGGAGCCTACAGAGGTCCAGGAGGTCCAGGAGGTCAGACTCGCCAGCCTGTCCGGTGTGCATCTGAGCTCTAGACTTCAGCGAGCTAAGAGGAAGTCCTCAGACGTGGAAACAGAAGCAGACGAGCACTGACAAACTCGGCGCGAATCAAAACGTTGAGATCCGCTGTGATGATTCAGGAGTGAATTTCACACAGTCGAGTGCAAACAGAAGAGAAATCAGAAATGGAGCGTGTGAAGCATCGTCAAAACTATCTGCACGCCCCCCCCCCCCCACAAACCCCCCCCTCACAACGTCACACAACTCTCCAAGAAGCATTTTAGTTGCAGGTATGAGCAGAACGGTTCTGACCGGTTCTGGTTTGACATCAATTATCTCCTGAGATCTCCCGGTTAGAAATTCCCCTGATAGAAGACACCACCACGACGGCAGGGCACACGACTGAAGCAGGACGATATCAAGTACACAGCCAAGACCACGACCACGCCGCGATACCACGAGGATGAAGACAGTCAGGTCTATTGCGTCTGCTGCTCTTGGGGGGGTGGGGGGTGTCACATTTACAGGTCTGAGGAGGAAATACATCAAATTCTCATTACAACCACTGAACGCAGGCAGGAAGCGTAAGATCCCGCCCACTCTACAGGGAGAAGTACAGCTGCCCTCTTGAGGGAATTGTCTAACGCCAGGGGGTGGGGGGTGGGGGGTGGGGGGTGGGGGGGTTTGAGTCAGGTCCACGCAACCCGGCGTGAGATGGCCTGTTTGAAGCACTCGGGGTCGACGGTGCCTCTGGGCCGCAGCGCTCTCTCCAGGCTCACCAGCACGTCTTGGTGGCACTCCCTGATGTTGACCGGGTACTTGGCCCTCAGCAGCTCGTAGGCAGCGATCAGCCTCATGTTCTGTTTCACCATCAAGTACTGGATGATGCAGGTGGGCGCCAAGGAGAACCCGTCCCGACAGTGGACCAGGACGCGCTTCCTCTTCTCGGTGGATGCGTTGATGCACTCATTAATGTCCTCAAAGCAGCGCTGCTTCAGGGCCGGGCCATCGCCCAGAGCATCCGGCACGTTGCCTATGTCCACCTTGAGGCGGGACCAGCTGTGGCGGGCCCCCCGGGAGCAGGTGCAGGGTATGAGGCTGAGGCTGGGCCCCAGCTCTCCTGGTACGCTGCTCATGTCGATGATGCTGTCAATGTTGTTGCGGCACAAAGTGCGCCCGTTGTAAGCTGCGTTCAAGTTGCCAACATAGATGTAGTCCGTTACCTTGGAGATAACAGGCTCGGAGTACTGGAAGTGTTGAGGGCCGCTGGGTTTGGGCTCGGGTGTGTTGGGGCCCCTGGCTCCTGCTGGCCCCGTGGCAGCTCTCCTGCTGTAGTTGCGCAGCTTCTTGGAGCCTGAACGCGAGGGAGGGTTGGAATCCGACTCAGAGCTGCTGTTCCAAGGCGGAGAGAAGAGAGAGAAGCGGCTGGACGACTTGCTCTTGTTGAGGATCTCCACCGGGCTGGACAGCCCCGAGCCGGACGTGGCGGTGGAAGCCGAGGCGCAGAACAGAGACGCCCGCTCCAGAGATCCCGTGCTGCTGGCCGCTCCGGCACTGTGGGCCTGCTCCATCTGAAAGTAACACACAGGTGACACGTGGTCGGCATGCTCTCCCACGCCTGCTGCTGACAGGTTCACCCAGCCATCAAGTCACAAGTGGACCTGAGAACAACGCACGTGTGTGTTCTTCTTTTAGAGGAAGGTTCTACAGAACCCTGCCTGAGTAACGGAGCTGCACAAGACTGGAGGAACGGACACGGCAGCTTTTCCTTTGCAATATGAAAAAATACAGTAATTTTTGGCAATCTGAAGAAATGGGACTCATCTTGTCATTCATTTGACTGGAGCAGCACAGGCCGGCATACCTGAGCTCTGAGGTTGTTTTTCCACTCCTGCGTCTCCAGAGCCTTGAAGCGTCCGCTGCTGTCGGAGGAGACCGACATGCAGAGGGGCCGGTGGGCTCGGGGGGGGAGCTGGGGGGTGAGGGCCACGGGGACGGGCCGCACATCGACGTGGTCGCTCCTACTCATCATCAGATTTGGACAAGAACCTGGAAGCAAACAAACATTCAGGTTAGGATTTCAACGCAAAAAATCACAGTCAGAGAAAACAAAGTGATTGGAACTCGTCAGGTTTGTTTCTGTGGAACTGAAGGAAACGTGGATTCCAGGCATTTCCACCTGGTGATTCTGAGAAAGTAAAGCAGGTCATGTGGAGGGTCTTTAGCACGTCTGTAGCGGCAACGTCACGATGGCTGTGACAGGCAGTGAAGAAGGAGACAACCAGGAAATACAGAAGAAAAAATGCAGACTGTTCTGGAAGAAGTTCTCATGGTTCTCTGGTGCCAGCGGGTACTGGACACGTTGCTGCTCCTCTGGAGACGAAGACAAAGTTCAGGAACAACCAGGAAGACGGTGGCGGCTGTCAATCACGTGCACTTGCAACATGTGAGTTGATTTGAATTAATATGTTTCAATCTACCATTTTGTGCGCTTTTACTCATTTTCAAAGAAGACAAAACCAAAAAACAACCTCATGAAGGTGTAAAAACATGTGTGTGTTTGAGGCAGTTTCATAAAAGCTACAAGAGCACCAACATCCCTCATCAGCTGCCTTCTTAGATTTGTTCCAGTACCGCATTACTGTTCCAGACCCTGGTTCGAAGTCTGTCAGGAGGAAACTGCAGTGTGGCTCGGGGACCCCTACCTGCACATTCTGAGCGGGTGACGGTCTGAATCTGCAGGGTGTTCTGGGTTTTCAACAGGCTGTGAAGAGTTCTGGCTACACCTGCGGAGGAGAGGTCGCCTTAGTTACCACAGCCCGGACTGGCGGCCGTCGCTGCGGGGACACAGCAGGGGTCTTACCGCTCCGTCCATGCTGCTTGCAGAGCACCTTTCTGTCCGGGAGTTTGAGAGCACTCAGGTCTTTGTTCCAGTCCTCCTCGGCTTCCATGTTCCACCTCCTGCTGGCAGAGGCACAAACACCCGGCTCGAACGGCGCGTCATCTTTGGCAAGCCGAGCGACACTTCAGCTCCATGGGACGCGCGCCGACCGAGCAGCCCGCAGCCTTCAGCCGCACCGCCCGCTAGCAGTTAGCCGCTAGAAGGCGACTGACCGACATTAGCTCCCTGCGTGTGAGTCATGCTGTGGAGCGGCACGTCAGTTATTTCAGCCCGTGGAGGAGAAGTGAAGGCCGCACACTACCCGCGCAACATGACGGCAGAAGAAGTAAATAACGTTGGAACTCGGGCTAACAGCAAAACCACCGCCAGCTAGCATCACTGCCCGCTGTCTGACGCCCCCCCGCAGCTCATCCCGCACAAATCCGCGACTAACACCCGCATCTCGTGTCGGGGCAGCAGCACCTTCCACTGTCCGTGACTCACGCCGCTAATGTGTTGACTAACGCAGAGCTGGAGTGACTGCTGGCCGGCCAACAAGCGGCTCCGCTAGCCCGGCAGCAGCGTTCAAGCTCGCCTTGCGTCGGCTCCTGATTTCAGGCAGATTGAACGCCTGGTGGCGCGATGCTGCCCCCATAGGTCAGGAGCAGACTGCAGGTTATGTTGAGCCGACCTGTTGGAGCAAGAAAAAAGCTAACGCAAACTTACTTCTGTAAATAAAGACAACAGTAATAATCTTTAATATTTAAACACTATTAATGTATTCCAACGTTATTAAAAACGTTCCCTTTGTCATCAGTTTGTGTTGTATTATATATATTCTATAAATAATATATATAATACAATGTATCATAGCTCATTATAGTTGGAAGATTTGGGTTTTTTTATGATGAAATGCAAAACAATTATCAACCATTAATAAAACTGTAGAATTCGTTACTAAGTGATTCAAGCATCAACCATTGACTGGGTTATGACAGTCACCTGTTCGTAGCACTTTGTTCTGAACAAAGTCGCTCGAATAAATGTCTGCTTTATGGATATTCGACAAATCCTTTTATTTAGATACTCAAGCATCACACAATCACGAACAAATACTCCATACGGTATGAAAGTGTTACTGTGTTTGCAACCACACACTCATACTGTCCTAGTGATACGAGACATAACTTCAGTGGGTGCAAACTTATGACAAAATACCATGAATTATTGCATAAATTATCATTAGATTCCACTTTTGAGATACAAACCAAACACCGGCTGCTCCACCGTCAGCTCTAATGCTCACTCACTCCTCACAGGAATGAAGGCACAAATTAATATTCCAACCTTCCAAGATTAAACCCTTGTTATTAAGACTGCAACCAGTCGGAACGACCAGTCAATGGATAGCAAGAAAAATACGAATAACAATCCAAAGAAACAACAAATTCACTCATCGTGGCAAAAAGAAAACTGAAGCAACAAAAATTCCAGAAAATCTCACAGATGAAGCTTGGATCAGACAAGCAAATTCCAGACTAAAAACCAAGCAAAGCAGAGCTTGGTGTACCAGGAACCGCCTGACTTAATTCATCTCCTCGTTTCGACGTCTTTAAATCGGCACCTCACCGGATGAATCGACACATAAAGACGTAAAGATCTGCTGCTGTAGCCGTCAGACCGGCTCCTGAGGAGGATCTGCCTCCTGCAGCTAAACCACATGAATGTGAAGTGACCTGCTTGGTCAAACAGAAGCAGATCATAAAGAGGAAACAGTGAAATCTAGAATATTCCCTCCAAGCTTCTGAGCATCAGACTGGCTGGACTCACTGTGTGTGGCGTGGTTGTTCGGCTGCTTCTCAGGGTGCCAGCAGACTGAAGCAGCTCAGTCTGAAAACAATTATCCCTAATCTGGAGCCTGTTTTCTTCCTCTTCTTCTTCTTGCATTTAATTGGATGGCTGGGCCTGTCTCCAGGTATCCCGGGTAACCCGCGATCTGCTGATGTCACTGCTCTCCATAATGAAGTGCGAGTGTATCCAGCAGCCTTTGTCAATAACCAGGCAGGGAAATTCAGCGCAGATAAGAGCGACACTGAAGGCCCCGTCGCCGTGATGGCAGCACCTCCCGCTCCTCCATCTGATGCCTCCAGCTTTGTTCTCAGTTTTCCAGGGAACAAACAACAGAAACAAAGTGGCTGACACACGCTCGTCTTTTACTGGTCAACACGAGAGGGTGAGGATGGAATGTGGGAAACCAATCTAACCTGCCGAGAGACTTTCTTTTAGTGAGAACAAAGTATTACAAGAGAAAAATTCAGGCTGGTTACCTGTTGGTCACAACTAGATGATCAAATGTGTGATGTCACTGAGGCGGGACGTCGGCACCTCGATACCTGGCTAGGATGATACTCTGAGTAGGACATACTTCTACCCACAAGCATACTTTTCTGTTCAAGTACTCACTAGTCATTGTCTCAAGCTCACGTTTCCCTTCCAGCTCAGCAGTTCATCCCTCAGGTGTGTGTGTGTGTGTGTGTGGGGGGGGGGGGGGGTTCAGGGGGGCCCACCCTGCTCCACCTGCCCAGGGCGGCCCCGCCCCTGCTGTTGGCAGGTGAGCCCATTTTCAGTCGTGTGAATTATATTTCAGAACTGATTTGAAAGAGGAGGCAGCACTCGCGGAGCGTCAGCTGCTGACGGTGCCGGGACCCGTTAATGAGGGGGGGCTGATCTCCAGAGGCCTGACACACCTGGTGATCTCAGCTTGATTGATGTAAACCAGCATCCAACTGGGAAAAGCCCAGTGAACACCAATGAACCTGCTGTACGTGGACGCGCTGCTTCGGAGCTCTCAGCCTGCATGTTTAGGGACTGGAAACGAGGTCGCAAAATGGCTCTGGTCCACATTTGTACCTCCCCCTGCACCACCGTAGGGGCTCAGACCAGAGGTTGGGAAACAGCCTAAGACCTTCATCCCAGAACTGAAGGGTTTCCAGGAACGTTTACTGTTCTTGCTCATCTCTTCTGAAGACTAACGACACAGGACACGTCATTATTGAGAAAAGAGTTTAATCCAGTAAACGCTGTTGGTGGCGTGACGCCGCTCAAACAGGAAGACGTAAGTGCTCAGGTTAAAACGCCAACCATCACTGATCTACTTGTGATTCCATACCAAAATAAAATCTTGAATGTAAAAGTATATTTTCCATCTGAGATATAAAAGATTTTAAACTACTTGAAATGTTCCCAGCCCCGCCGTCACCCATCAGAAGGGCAGCTTGCTGGCAAGGGGGATTTTCTTTTTCAGGGTCAAGGTGGAGTTGACCTGCTCGGCCGACAGCAGGCTGTGCCACTGGGCGATCGGCCGCCGCGGGTTGGACAACATGTCGGCCCAGTGCTGCAGCTGGTTCCCAGAGGCGTCGCAGCCCAGGAAGATCTTCCCCGTCGGGTCGTTGCGGGACATGACGTCATGGTCCCACACGGAGATCACCAGGTTGACCCTCTGAGGACGACACACAGAACCAACAGGAGAACCAACAGGAGTTGTTGGACGAAGAACAGAGAGAGGACAAGTCCATGTTCCCAGAGCTAAAACTGAGGACTCGGACTGGTGGGCTCTGATCTGGTTCCTCACCTGGATTTGGTCGAACGACACGTCGAAGTTGAAGGATTCGTTGTAATAAGGGTTCAGCGTCTTCTTTTTAATGGACGTCTTCTTTTTCTTCCACTTCCTCTTGTCCAGGGTCAGCTGCACCTTCACATACGGATCTGGAACATCAGGCAGAGCAGGTCACGTCCGAACGCCTGGTTTCACCCGTGAACGTCACTCCCTGATCTAACCACGATGGTCTCACGTCATGAACCCTCAGCGCTCCTGATGATGTCACCTCCAACTCTAATTAATTTCTTAGGTTAGTTTTAATTGACGCAAAAATTAAGCCACTAATATTAAACTTTTTTCTCTCTCTCTCTTTTTTAAAAAAGTCCAGGTTCCATAAACTGTATTTATCTATTTAAATGCAGCCGTCACTTATTGAGAATAAAAGACGGCTGTGACCAAAATCCCCATCAGTCCAGGACGTCATTTTCTAAACCAGCGCCTCACATGTGATTCGTAGGTCTGTGAATACCAAAGATCCCTTATACAACACATTTGAGGGTGGAAGATTTATGGCACAAACTGTGTGACAGAAAAGTGAAGTGCTCCCTCTCATGGTTCGCTTAGGTACTGCATAAATAAATCAATAAATCTATAATTCAGGTGCAGTGATCATTTCTAACTTCCTTCCTTTTACACACATATTAGCTTCAAGTTGAGTTTTGGCACTGAGCCTCAGAACCTTGTCAGGTAACTGCTGGGTTAAAGGGACAGTATGTAAGAACCTGGACCAGCTAGCATGGACCCTCCCACAGAGTTCCTGGACCTGGACCAGCCTGCCACTGAGGGAATGACCCTGAATTGATCAATAAATGAGGAGCTACAGAAGTTAGCATCTCCTTGCTTCTTACAAACAGGTTGGGAAATCCCAACTTCCTAGCAACAGGCTGCCCCCTGCTGGATCAAAAAATGAGGTGCTAGCTTGTTTGTTTTAGACCATATTGGGAGACGTGAGTTTGGATTGGACCTGAGGTTCCTCCACTGTCCGTGCTCTTCAGGTTCTTGGCCTCCAGGATCACCACCGTCAGTTTGCCGGTGGTAGGAACGTATCGCAGAGAGAAGCAGATCTCACCCAGGTTCTCCTCCTGCGAGAAAAACCACATGACAACACAACGAAAACGTATGAAAAGCTCTTTTCCTGGTTCTAGTCTGGTGAAACTCGTGAGGAGAGGACAGGAATGAACCAGGACAACCTCGAACTTGCTGGGCTCGGCGAGGTCCCGCCACTCCTCGATGATGTGGTTCCAGTCCACGCTGGCAAGCTCCACCCTGAGCTCGCCGATAATGTCGTGCTTGGTGAATCTGTCGAAGTCGTACACCTGCATCACCACCGTCGACTTCAGGAGGGAAGACTTGGAAATCTGAGGCAGAGACGGCGAGTTCAGGTCCACATTTGTTCAGCTCATGCCTTCGGTTTTCAAAGGTCCAGGGTTTAAATATCTCCTCCTGTACCTGGAATTTGAAGTACTCGTTGAAAAGGGGGTTCAGGTTGTTCTTGAACACTTTGGTCTCGAAGGTCTTGGATTTGTCGGGGCACATGTAGACTTTGACGTAGGGGTCGGACCCGCCCCCCAGGTCCATGGCCTTCAGGCTGCTGGCTTGTTTGATGCCCACCGTGAGCTGCAGACACAGTCACAGTTCACTCTCCCTCACTTCCCTCACACCAGCTCCGTGTACCTCAACAACAACGTGGATATTGTGTCACTTCCTGTTGCCACCAGGTGGCGCTATGACCCAGCTGACCCTCGGCCCAGCCCCCCCCCCCCCCCCGCACCAAGTTTAGCAGACGTGTCTGACCTCTGACAGAGCAACGTCAAACTCTAACGAGTAGAGCAGTTTCCCTCTCGTCTCCTTGGTGGCGCCGTAGTCCACATCCTTCACTTCCGGCTGGACCTGCGAGACACAGACAGGTGATGCAGGTGTGCCACCACTGCGCCTCAGCGGCGCCGTGATACCAGTCATACGTCTACAGATCTCTGTCACCGCGCACTGGACTAATGAGGCGTCACACACTTAGAAACTGTTGCCGTGGCAACAAACTGTGCCATGACAGCCATTCAACACTTATGCTGCTGTTGATGTGATGTTGTCTTGACTTCCTCGTCAATTAAATATAAAATACGTCGTGTTTACGCTTTGTATTGTGGACTGAGACTCAAGGAGCAACTGATAAGATGTTGGAGGTCAGAGGTCACTGTGACACCCTGAAGAGGCGTGTGCTCTGCAGCCAGGGGGCGCCGAGCCTCACCAGAGCAGTGGTGGTTTTCCCGTTCAGCCCCTTCAGGTCAACCTGCTCCTCTTTCTGCTTCATGTTCTTCTTCTTCTTCTTTTTGCAGTAGCACTTGATGCAGATACACAGACAGCAGAGGAGAATCAGCAGAGCTCCGCCCACAAAGATGGTGTAGATGGCCCACCGAGGCACTGGCAAACAGAACAAGGACTTTGACTCAAACCAGCTTGTCTCTCTTCAGAGTGACAGTTAAATCTGTCTGTGATGGAGAGAAAACAGAGGAGGAGGAGCAGGAGGAGGAAGAAGGGGAGGAGCGACTTACAGGGGATCCGGTCCAACACGCCATTGACCAGGTCACTGGCTGCAGCGGCGAAGGGGTCGACGGTGGTGTTGGTGGGGGTGAAGGTGGTGGTGGGGCGCTGGGCGGTGTTTGCCCATGTGGGTGGAGGATGAGATGAGGTCGTTAGCAGATGGAGAGCAGGCATGATGAGGATGAAGAGCTCTGAAACCAGAGGAGGAGGAGGAGGAGCATGGCGTCATGACGACTGGCTGTTATTCCCTTCTACAACAGGTAAGAACCTAAGAATGACAGTGGGATTCATCAGGAGCCACCGGGCCGCCATCCTGGTGTGAAGATTATTGGTTAATTTTATTGACGATAAATCTATCAACTCTCTCTTGCCTCCGCTGGCGACGTTTCCCATCACTGCGTCATCGGGTCATGTGCTAGAGGGCGCTGTTGACCCCTTGTGACAGAGGACTGGACGTCTAGATACAAAAGAAGAAGACGCAGCAGGCGGACGAATGCTCTGGTGGTCCAGGGGCCGGGACCAGAACTGCCATTTCGGGCGTGTGGCAAACAATCAAAGTAACGGCGTGGAAGCGAGAGAAAAAACCCCAAGTCAGTTCGTGGATGAAAGTGTTTCTCAGCTTCAAATCTGAGAGCGAAAGCAACCATCGCTCAAGCGGCGGCGAGGAAACGGAGGAACGGAGACGAGAGGCGTCACACCTTCTTGCGCAAGCTCAATTCCTCACAACCCCAGTAAAAATGAGAGTTAAGAGTAGTCGGAGGTTCCCTAACAACGGTGACGTAGCGAACAAACATCCAAGTGTGGCGTCACGGCTGCGGGCCGCCACCATGAACAAACAGCAGCCGGCCTGAGAACCTTGGCGCCTCCCTTCCTGCTGCTGGAGCCCAGACGGCAAAGTCAACACTCCAACAACGCATTCACCGTCTCCGCCCCGCAGACCGAACGCTCCCACTTTCCAATCATTGCTGACTCTTCTCGTTGTTCCTTCACCAGGTTCTGATCCCCAGAAATACAACAACAGGGAAACCTGCAAATAATTTCATCTACAAAAAAATTCCCACTCCTCCACTTCCTGGAAGTTTCACAACAAAATCAGATCAAATTCTGCAAATTAACTAAAATGCCCACTTGGAAAAAAAATGTCTCGACCTCCAAAAAACGTCCTTAATTCTTCTTAAACGTTCTTTTCACACAGAAATGTTACAAAGAACATCCAGAACGTTGGTCCCCTTTAATCTTCCCGGACTCAAACATTTACTCACTGAGGAGTTCTAGCGAGCCATGGAGACGCCAGAGACGGATTCTGCTCAGGAAGGAGGCGTGTGGCAGGAGAACCAGTGAGGAGGAAGGAAACCAGCAACGGCTGGGGAACTGGATCGTGAAACCAGTTAATGAGAGGAAACGTCCCCTCCCTCATCTGTAATCAGTCGATCACTGATGACATCATCGGGTTGGCTGCTCGTGAACACAGAAACTTCCTCTCCAAGTCAAAACTCTTCCCTTCCCCCTGCAGTAGTGTTTTTAGCCACTTGGCGGCAGCAGAAACATGCTGACACATTCGCGTTAGCTTAGCACGCTTAGCAGCTGGTTTCAACATGGCCCCTGTGGTTCTGACCACACGGTGAATCGATAACCTCATCATCTCGTTCACTCGCTACATACGGTTCTTTAGTTCAGAGCTCAAACTGAACGTTCCTAGAGCTCCCTGGTAGAACGTGGTCGTGTTCTCAGAACACTAGCGGGAAGCTCTCTAACGGCAGAGGAATGTTATGGAAGGTCGGATGAGGTTTCCCAGTCGCTTCAGGGCACTCGGGTCTCTTCACTCCAATCACTTCAGTTGCTAGGCAGATTTAACCTGTCCTCCTGTGAAACTCCAGTGTTTTGTGGCCTATAAAACAAAATAAATTCCTAATTTTTGGTGAACTGTCCCTTTAACGAAGTAAAACGAACCCAGATATTTAAATAGCTGCTGGTTTCACATGTGTACCAGCACAGTGGAACCAGTATGACACGCAAATGCAGCTCTGAAAAACGAGTTTGGTCCTCAAACAGCCAGAAGCTGTTGACCCTCGTCACGCGAGAGCGTCGCACCCCGCCTGCCTCATCCACCTGAGTCTGGGACAGGAAGGACGGAGGCTCCGCGCCAGTTGATATCGCCGCTGTTTTCTGCTTGAGAGCTGAACTTTACCGACTCAGAGACCCGCAGGTTGAGATCCCCGGACACACGGCGGTGGAGGACAGGAACCCGCGAGTCTGCTGAGAACGAGAGAGGCTGATGGAGCTCAGCCACTCAGGAAAATCAGCTGAGGGTTAACAAGCGACGAGCCGACGAAAGTCCAGATGTCAGAAAACTGATAAAAGGAAAAGAGAGATGAGAAGATAAACATCCACAGGAAAGAAGAATTACAGAAGGGAGAGGGGGAGAAAAGGTCAAGGTCAAGACCCAGAAACACCGATGGTACCTGAACGCAACGACGAGTTTAAGTCCTCCTGTTTTCTCTCTTATTTAAATCTCATTCTCCTCCGTTTGTTCAGTCGGCTTCTTAATTCGGTTTCTCTGTCTTGCTGAACTTCAACCGGCCATCTTCAACTCGTTTTCCTCTACCTGCAGCAGAACCACACCTGCTGAACACACACGCACACGCACACGCACACTAAGCTGCGTCGTTCAAACAGAGGTGGAGTCTGAGGTGATTCAGATGTCATCAGGTGCAACAGAAGCTCTGACGTCGGCCTCCTGTTTGATGAGACTGGATGAAGTCTGAAAATCCACTCGACGTTTTAACCCTTAATTCACTTTTTAATTATTATATTTAATTATTTTACTGTCTGAAGCTAATATGCTTGTGTGTGTGTGTGTGTGTGTGTGTGTGTGTGTGTTCAGTTCTCCCTCCACCAGGTCTCCAGTGGTTCTGGACCCTTGGTACTAGTCTGAGCTCCACCTGGCACACGTCAGGCTCAAGTCACACCTCATTATCAATGGAGGACAAATCAAGAGCGCCATGACACTCAGCTCACCGCCAGAACCTGCGCGCTTAGAGGCTCTGCCCCAGAACTACGCTCCTCCACCTGAACTACCCTCCTCCACCTGAACTACCCTCCTCCACCTGAACTACCCTCCTCCACCTGAACTACCCTGCTCATCCTGAACTACCCTCCTCCACCTGAACTACCCTCCTCCACCTGAACTACACTCCTCCACCTGAACTACCCTCCTCCACCTGAACTACGCTCCTCCACCTGAACTACCCTCCACCAGCTGATCTACCCTCATCCACCTGAACTACCCTCCACCAGCTGAACTACCCTGCTCATCCTGAACTACCCTCCTCCACCTGAACTACCCTCCTCCACCTGAACTACCCTGCTCATCCTGAACTACCCTCCTCCACCTGAACTACAGTCCTCCACCTGAACTACCCTCCTCCACCTGAACTACACTCCTCCACCTGAACTACGCTCCTCCACCTGAACTACCCTCCTCCACCTGAACTACCCTCCTCCACCTGAACTACCCTCCACCAGCTGAACTACCCTCATCCACCTGAACTACCCTCCACCAGCTGAACTACCTTCCTCTACCTGAACTACCCTCCACCAGCTGAACTACCCTGCTCATCCTGAACTACGCTCCTCCACCTGAACTACCCTCCTCCACCTGAACTACCCTCCACCAGCTGAACTACGCTCCTCCACCTGAACTACCCTCCTCCACCTGAACTACCCTCCACCAGCTGAACTACCCTCATCCACCTGAACTACCCTCCTCCACCTGAACTACCCTCCACCAGCTGAACTACCCTCCTCCACCTGAACTACCCTCCACCAGCTGAACTACCCTCATCCACCTGAACTACCCTCCTCCACCTGAACTACCCTCCTCCACCTGAACTACACTCCTCCACCTGAACTACCCTCCACCAGCTGAACTACCCTCATCCACCTGAACTACCCTCCTCCACCTGAACTACCCTCCACCAGCTGAACTACCCTCATCCACCTGAACTACCCTCCACCACCTGAACTACCCTCCACCAGCTGAACTACCCTCCTCCACCTGAACTACCCTCCTCCACCTGAACTACACTCCTCCACCTGAACTACCCTCCTCCACCTGAACTACACTCCTCCACCTGAACTACGCTCCTCCACCTGAACTACCCTCCTCCACCTGAACTACCCTCCACCAGCTGAACTACCCTCATCCACCTGAACTACCCTCATCCACCTGAACTACCCTCCTCCACCTGAACTACCCTCCACCACCTGAACTACCCTCCACCAGCTGAACTACCCTCCACCAGCTGAACTACCCTCCACCAGCTGAACTACCCTCCTCCACCTGAACTACCCTCCACCAGCTGAACTACCCTCCTCCACCTGAACTACCCTCCACCAGCTGAACTACCCTCCTCCACCTGAACTACCCTCCACCAGCTGAACTACACTCCTCCACCTGATCCAGTGAATTTCAGCCTCTAATTTTTCACATAATCCTGTGAAAAATTTAAAACCCTCCTAAACTAAAGTGACCGAGCAGCAAAGAAAAAATCATAAAAACACAGAACCCTGCTGACCCCATGAGCTTCAGTGGAATTTCCCTGCTTAAAGTTGAAGGTTGGTTTCTTCTTCTGTGGTGGGCAACAGTGCTGGCATTCAAGAGAGAAATTAATGCTGAGTTTGTCAGAGCAATGTAAATAAGGGACGCAGTCGTGCCGGCTCTTGAACAGATGATGCTTTTATTAGGGTTTGATAGTGAAGTAAAGCAAGAAGAGACCAGAGGTGAATCCCGGCGAAGCCATCAGATCAGGAAACGCGGTTGCATCAGTGACGTCACAGTCGGCGGTAAATCAAGACGTAGGCGGAACCCCTGGGGTGCATTTTCTTGATGGTTTTGTTACTGGTGTCCAATCCCTCGACAAACAAACTCACTGCTTTGATGAAGTTTTCAAAGCAAAGGTCGGAGTTCTGTTCACAGCCTTCAATGTGACGACTGCGACACGCTCCGTTTGCTAGTTAGGCGCCAGGTTTCCTTCACGAAAGCCGTTTCACGTCAACGTGAGGGAATAAACAAGTATGGGTCAGTAATTTTCGGTCACGATGCTGCCACCTGCTGGTCAGAGTTGTGTAGTTCTGTCATTCCCATCAGTCCCAAACATTCCAGAACTGGCTGTGACGTCACTCTTCAGCCGAGCGGATTCCGTTTCCTCAGCTGATCGCTACCATTTGTTGAGTTGTTTCACTGTAAAACTAAAACAAAGGACTCCTTCCCGCCCGCCGCCATCCGCCCGCTAATATTGAAATCTCTATGTAGCAGCGCGTCGTACGCTCAGGGACCTTTTGGACTACGTGGGTGGAAAACAAGAGGACTGATGCGCTGATGCCCTCTTTTATCATTTGAGAACATTTAAATAACGTAAGAACTAAAAGTGGTACAGTCTGGACGCCACAGCAGCTTCCTGTTTCTCCTCTGCTATGTACACTGAAGGTGCGACAGCGGCTGACGGATCAGAAGTTGATGGCTTTGCCGAAGGAGGCGGCCAGGTTTGCTTCTCTGAAGGCCTCCGACACCGTCTGCAGGAGGAGGAAGACAGAGGTTAACCAGATGAGGCTCCTTCATCTTCCTGCAATTCCCCAAAGGGACGGACGACTTGTGCATCTATCGTTCCGTCTCCACCAACGACAGACCAATGAGCCGTCCAGAGGGGACGATGAAGGTCAGCGGCTGAGTGATGTAGCAAGTGTGTGTGTGTGTGTGTGTGTGTGGGTGGGCTTCACGTACAGGGTGGGCGTGGCAGACTCTGGCGACATCCTCACATGACGCTCCGTACTCCATAGCTAAAGCAGCCTCGTTGATCATCTCTCCTGCCCCCTGCAGGACGAACACAGAAACAGATTCTGACTGAGCTCATCAGCGCCACGATTCTCCTTCTGACTTCATCTTGTCGTGATTCACGTCAGCAGCGAGACGCAAGCAGGTCTGCTCACTAGATTTAGTGCCAAATGTTGACATTAGCCTGCTAAGGTGGCTTCACACAGCAACGTGTTTATTGTGTGTTGGTCGTGTTCTTGAGAAGGAACCGTGTGAACCGATGTAATCTGTCGTATAAAAGCCAGGAAGAGAAGAAGCCATGTTTGTTTTTTCACATGTTCACCACTTGCACACCTCACCCTGTCACACTAATTGTCAGCATATTAGCATGCTAATTGTTGCATGTTAGCATGCTAATTGTTGCATGTTAGCATGCTAACAGCAGCTCTGGGAAGAACTGACGTGCAGAAGAAGCAGTTTCCCCATCAGCTCATGCTAAGGAAGTTAGCATGAGTTAGCGACAAACATTCATTCATACCTCTTACAATCAAGCTCATAAATGAGAGACAGGGAAAGCACGTAGCTGGAAGGAGGACGGTGTGACTGGCCAGGGTATGGTTGTGGTTGGAGGAAGGCGTGGCTATGAGTGGAGGTGTGAACGCACGTTTATCAGGACTGAATCATCCTGCAGTTGTGGATGGATGAACGGCTGGACACATCTGACTTGCATGGATGGGTTTTTTTTTTTAGTAGGACTGAATTTTTGGAATGTGGGCCAGGTTGATGCTTTGAGTTCATGGACGGCTGAGGTTGCAGCGCTCCGTCTGAGTCCACCGTGTTCTTACCGTCCTTTTCTACACATGCGGTCTGAGGTCTCTGCTGTGTGTTGAAACTGACGCAGCAATTTCCCTCGTATCAGTACAAGTTTCTCCCTGGGGAGACCAAGAAATTCTCTTTGAACTTTGTGTTGGTTCTTACAGATCCCAGGATGTGTGCACCCAGCATCCTGTCCGTCTCCTTGTGGCTGAGGATCTTCACCATCCCGTCGGTGTCTGCGTTGGTTTTGGCTCGGCTGTTAGCGGCGAAGGGGAACTTGCCAACTTTGTAGGGGACGCCCTGCAGCGGAGAGGAGATTCAGGCTGAGCGCCGGTGTGAAACCAGAACCGGCATTAAGACCAGGTCCAGATCGGCTTCAGTTCAACCTCTCGACACTCAGGACGGGGACGCCCTCACACCACCTCCTCACCTCCTCTTTGAGCTGCTCCTCAGTCTTGCCCACCCAGGCCACCTCTGGGTGCGTGTAGATGACGGAGGGAACGCAGTTGTAATCGATGTGCACGGCGCCGCCCGCCATCCCCTCCACACAGATGATGCCTTCATCCTCAGCCTTGTGGGCCAACATCGGCCCGGCGACCACATCACCGATGGCATAAATACTGAGAAGGTAAACATCATAGCTTGTGTCAAAAAGAAGCAAATGACAGGTGACGGGATGAACGCTGCTGTGACGCCTCACGGCCTTCGACCGTCAACCAAAGCACTAGTGGGACAAACGCTGGTACCTGGGCACTTTGGTCTGGAAGCGGTTGTTGACGGGGATGCGGCCACGGTTGTCCAGTTCGATGCCCACCGCCTCCAGGCCCAGGTTCTGGGTGAACGGCCGTCTGCCGATACAGACCAGCAGCACGTCACAGGTCAGTGTCTCGTTCTTCCCTCCGGCCGCCGCCTCCACGCTGAAACACATCAGCACACTTACACAAATGTCTACCACAGACACTTCGGAACGGTCCGGAGCATTTGACTCACGCCACATCGATCTTCCCGTCAGGCCTCTTGGTGGCGCCCATGACTTTGGTACCGAGCTTGAACTTGAGGCCCTGCTTCTGCAGGATACGCTGGAAGTTCTTGGAGATCTCCATGTCGATGCCCATGCCGCCCACGTGGCCCAGGAACTCCACCGCCGTGACCTTGGAGCCCAGACGCTGCCACACTGACCCCTGCAGGACAAACACCGCCATCACTTCAAGGCTTCAGAATCAGAACAAGGACACAGACACGCAGGGAATGTTGGTGACTGGAAGGACGCTGACCAGCTCCACTCCGATGACACCGGCTCCAATCACGATCAGCTCCTCTGGAACCTTCTTCAGGGACAGAGCTCCCGTCGACGACACCACGCTGTCCTCATCGATCTACCAGGAAAAACAGCCGAGAATCTTTCAGCAAACACTTGAACTGTTGAGGAAAGTGATCTTTCTCTGAGTTTCAGTTGGAATGTAATGAGTAATTAAACCATTTAACTGCCGAGCTGATCCGGACGCAACCGCCGCGGGACTTTGATCAGATATTTGGTTTCTCGATTGTTTTCCTTCCTGAGCTGCTTGCCAGACGATTGGATGGATTGAATCTTTGCTTCTGACTGGTTTTCACTGATGTGTGCGTTTACAAGAGCAGAGCTGGACGCATTTATCACCCCTCCACTCTAAAACCTTATCAGCTGTCACCCCAGCAACACCAGCATCTGAAACACGCCACACGCCGTAGCCCGTAAACCCAAACCCGTAGCAGCCGATAATCAGGGAGGTAAAGTCCTACTTGGATCCCAGGGAAGGGCGTGACCTCGGAGCCGGTGGCGATGAGGATGTTCTTGGTGTTGATGACCTGCTCGCTGCCGTCAGCTGACGTGGCCGTCACTTGGTTCTTACCGGTCACCCTCCCGAAGCCACTGACATGGGTCACCTGAGGGGAGTGATGTCACACAGTCAGCTGTCTTCATCAAGACTCAGACCAGAAGCGGTGAACTGGAGAGAAGCCTGACTTTGTTCTGTTTGAAGAGATGTGCGATTCCTCCGGTCAGCGCTTTGACCGCCCCGCTTTTCTGAGCCATCATCTTCTCCAGGTTCAGAGAGATCCCTGAGACTGAGAGAGAGAGATACCAGCATTAGCCTGCAGAGGGCAGCAGAGTTCACCCACACTACTTCTTGGCTCAGCCTGGTCGCTGTATGAACTCAAGAAGCTCCTTCGTTTTTATCCTTAAAAAACATCATCCAGAAACTTTGACGCAAAGAAAATCGGCGTCCAACGTTCCTGAAGACGTCTGAATGAAAGAACTCCACATTTCTGAGCTCCTAAGAATCGAAGAACCGGCCGAGCATCAACAGCTGCTTTTCCTACTGACCGTTTCCATCGACCTGCTTCGGCCGAACACGCGACTTGGTGTTTTTCTGCTTCCTGTCGTTTTCACTTTGGCTGGTGTGTGAACCTGAACTGTCCTTGTGGATGAAAAGGTTCTGACTGGAGCTTGGCGACATGGCCTGAAAATAACATCTCTGATTTTTTTTTTTTTTTTTACAAAAAATTCAATTTCCAATTTATTTGATTTTTCTCTGTCCTACTCAAAAGCAACAGATGACAAATAAACGGCTCAAAACAAGTTTCAACTTTATTCTGTTCTTTTTATCTCCCGGGTGAAAGATGGCGGACCGCCGTCCAAACACTACAAATATATATCTTATGATTCTATCTTATTATCAACCTGGCAACGACACAGCGACCTTCAAACTAGAACGTTGAAGAGGTGCCATTTTTGATAACACCAACAAAATAAGGATGAAACCCTGGGCTGCAGGCCTCTGCTCCGGTTGAAGCAAGCGAGCGCCGGTTTGTTCCAAGTCCGACGCAAGAAAACCGAACCAGTTCCATACAACAGATGTAGCAGTGCCGTACCTTGGTACAAGCCCCCCATCGCTGCCATGTTTGTGAATCTACAATGTTTGGGTGCGCCCCGCTAACGCACCCCTGGAGAATGTTCCGGCGCATTGGTGCCATCGCCCTAAAGTGTGAATTCACACGCGTCGATTTATCGCGCAGGTCGACTCCTGAATTAAAGCAAATCAGAGCACGGCTTCCTCCTCATCAACTCCACCAAAAGGGAACAGCGCTTTGTAAAGCTTCTTACTTTCGATTCCTCTGCTTTCAAAGTCCTTGCCGTGAGCCATGTGGTACAGGTAGGAGTTGTTCAGCAGCGCCTGCACACAGAGACAGCACAGCTGGAAATGCGGCCCAACCCTGCTACAATCAGCACTCAGCAACCCCGTGAGAGCGCCTCCACAGGCTGACGGCCACCACTACAGGACGCTTTTGCTCCCCAAACACAAGCGTGGGCGAGTCTCCTGGACAACAGCTTCAGATGAAGAAAGGCCATATTTTACCTTTGAGGGGATGCAGCCGACGTTGAGGCAAGTCCCGCCCAGTGTGAGGTTCTTCTCCACGCACACTGTCTGTCAAAGCAAAACCCTTTGTTAGATTCAACTCCTAAAAGAACCTGCGACGTTCACGATGAGCTGAGCTGAACAGACACAGCATCACCCACAACGAGCGGCGACAGGAAGCACGTCAATCATCTGGCCGGCGCAAAGAAAAGAGGAACACCAGGGTGGTGACTTACCTTGAAGCCCAGCTGAGCGGCTTTGATGGCGGCGACGTAGCCGCCTGGCCCGGACCCCACCACCGTAACGTCTGCATCGACTAAACAGAGGCGAGATGTGACGCACCATTAACCAAGAGACCAGACATCCGAGGCTAGAGAACACACCCACGCTCTACTACAGAATAAAAGCCTGTTTTAGGATCACCCGTGCTTATTGATGCTTTTACTTTGAAGTAACCCCAGGATATTCGCCCATCAGCCAAACATTCAAACCACTGAACGGCTTCATAATGACGTGAGAGCTTCGCCGCTTCAACTCGACCCTGAGTTGACAAACGTCTGAGTGACCGGCCGAGGAAACAAGCGGTCACTCCTCCGCGTGGATCGAGACAGTGGAGCTCCGCCAACTCGGCGTGTCTGTGGTGGGAGACACCGGAGCCCGGCTGCAAATCACCGCGTTCAGCCAGCAAAGAACGTGGGGATGTAAGTTCAGGACAGAGCCTGTGGACGCAGCTAGCAGGGCGCTCGGAAGCTAAGGTGAAGAGTTTTCTTGAGCAAATTCTGTCTCAAAATGCAACAAATCAGGATGAACCAACATCCATCAACCGCTAAGCCTGCCTCACGCCAGAGAACGTTGGTGAATAAACACGGGTGATCAGCTGAGCGCAGTGGAGGTGACGTCAGTTATCGTACTTGCTGCTTTGTCGGCGTAGGTTCTGACCGACAGCGCCGCAGCTCCGTGCAGTTTGCAGGGGAGGTGGTGGCTCCGCTGGGAGGTCGACGGAAGAGGACATGAAAACACAAGGTTACATCAACCAGACTGAGAACGTGAAATGATCAGAGGCAGCGCCGCCTCAGCAGCGCGTGAAAACTCTTCCATCATTCATGGCAAACCAGGCTCCAACACATCCCTGCTCAATTGAGGCCTCATGAAAAGAAAACCATTTAGATTTTTCTTAAAAAAGATTCTGAAAATGCTGCGATCAGAGCTTGAGACTTGAAAGTTGTTGAGAAGTCAGCATTTGCATGATTTTATATTTGTTCATGGAATTCAAACGTCACCCGGTGGAGTCGGAGACATTTCTGCAGGACAATTAACTAAAATGTGGTTCGGAGTGGAGAGGAGCCCCTCGGCTGTCAGCCTCACGCCGTCTTTGAATGAGAACTGAGGACTTCAGGAACGTCCCTCCAGGTTCTTGAGACACTGGTGTCACTTCATTGGGAGAGGTCTCCACAGAATCATCAGAGGATCCACAGCGTAGGGGAGCTCAAGCGTGGACCGAACGCTCTCAGGTGTTCTGCGGCCACCAGAAGAGCTGATTGACGTGAAGCTGCACCCACGTCAACATCAACACACTCGAACTCTCCTGTCGTGCTAACAAGCTGAGAGTTGATGACGAGAGGGAAGCAGTGCCGAGCCCAGCTGTGACACGTGACCGCACCAAACAACACCGACACTTAGGTAACCTCTGCTCACTAGTTTAGCATGCTAACCTAGCATTAGCCGACACTTGAGATATCACCTGACGACATTTATCACACCAAATACAACCTCCAGATATTGAATGTGATACATTAACGACCCTGGTTTAGGTGAACGGTGCGCCGTGCGCGGTGGGTTCCTGAGGCTCGGTGTCTCTGGAGCGCGTTGTTCGACAACACCCGGCAGCTGCACCGGTCTCCCTTCTGATGTTGTCAAAATGACCCATGCCGTGTGGAGCGGTAACCGTGAGACAACACCACTGTGTTTCTCATACGTGTTAGGCGACGTGTGTAATTCGAAATAACGACAACGGACTTGAAATGCAGGTTTCTTCAGCGCAGTCCGGAGCTGCTGTCCCCTCATTTGATTACATAGCAACTGTTAGCTAACCCGCTAGCCGAGCCCGGTCCGGTCTCAAAACTTTCTCCAACAAGACGGACAGCCGGCGAGGCCTGACAGCTGGAGTCGGTCAGTGGGTTGATAGAGCAGGTCCCTACCGTGGCCAGAGAGCGGTACAACGGTGTCCAGCTCTGCATTTTGTCTCTGTCCGCTCACAGGCTCGTTAACCTACAGCAGGCCGACCAACCAAGGACTCCTGGCACTGCGCACGCCTGCACGTCGCTTCCTTATGACGTCGGCGGAAGTGAAAGCTGAGCAAAGTAGACAACATGATGGGAAAACTCAACAATCTCTCAATAACTTTCCGAATCCAGGTTTAGTGTCGGGAGGGGATTTCGGTATGATTTTGGACCAAATTGAGAACTGTTGGATGATTGCTCTGTAAACAACAACCAGAAGATCCATTCTCCTCCACTCATTCCTACAGCGAGGGGCCACACAGGAAGATCGCGTGCTCCAGACGGGACTTGAACCCAGAACCTTCTTGCTGTGAGGCGACAGTGCTGACCACTGCCCCACCGTGCAGCTACAACGTATTGATGTTCATGCAAACATTTAATGATTGATATACGGTGGGGGCGGCCCGGTGGAGCAGTGGTCCTCCCTGTGGCCCCCATCAAGAAGGTTGTGGGTGGAGCCCCGGCTGCAGCACGGGGTCTTTCTGGGTGAGTCTCCATGTTCTCCCTGTTCCTGCTGGGTTCTCTCTGGTACTCCAGCTTCCTCCACAGTCCAAAGACATCAAGAGGGACCAGGTTAATCCAGACTCTAAATTGACCGTAGGCGTGGCTGGGAGAGCCAATGGTTGTCTGTCTCTATGTGTTGGCCCTGCCATGGACTGGTGACCTGTCCAGGGGGAAGGCTGCTGGGATAGGCTCCACTCCCGTGACCCTTACTAGTAAGGAATAAGCGGAAGACAACGATGGACGATGGACGGATCTGCTTAAGGTCCCCAAATAAAGAATTTGAATTCTAGGACATTACAAAATTGTAGAGCGTGAATAATCAAATGAATACACTAAGAAGAGAAGGTTTGAAATCCACATTTTAATTGGTGATTGAATAAAACCTAAGTCTTAAGGCGGAGTCTCAAACAGGCGCTTTGACCGGCGACGCACGTGTGGAGTGACGAGCCGCTGCCAAGGACGGCTCCTTCAGTGGGCCAAGTTTAAAATGCTGTGTCTGGGGAAATTCACATTGAACTGACACTCAAGGGTTCTATAATTAATCGTAATTAATTAATCTAATTGGTATGGCACGTTCATTTGTGGCTTAATTAATTAATCTAATTAATGCATTAAAGTGACAGCCCTAATATAAACATGTATAAATCACAAAAATATGGATATACATCTCTCTCTCTCTATATATACAGTATATATACATATATGTATATGTGTGTGTATATAAACATCTATATATCTATCTGTCTATATGTATAAATAGATATATACCTGTCTCCATATGTTTTAGTTATTGTAGTTCGATATCGTTTTCCTCTCTTTATCCTGGTATCGCGGTCTCAAAAGGGCGTAGGTGTACACAATTGCCAGCAGATGGCGTAGTTTTGTTACTGTTTTCATCAAAACTGAAAATGAAAGTTCCACAATCTTGCGTGGATGAAGGCCACCACAGAAAAGACGGTGGCTTTCACCCACGAAAACATCTGTTTGACTCCCTGATGACGCCTGAGAATTTTTCAACTCTATAAAAGCATTTCGAGCGTTAAAGAGAGCCGATCTTTCCATGATTCGTGGAATTTTAGGAGTTGCATCTTCATCTCAGTTCTTATATTTCCTAAACTCGACATTCAAACAACAGTGGGAGCTCAGCTGTTCGAGTCAACTGACCCAGTGATGCTCAGCGGGGCTCTGGCGAGAGGCCTGGTGAGCAGCTGAGTCGGTGGCAGCTCCTCTTTCCCTCCTGAGACAGAAAGTGATTTCTGCTGCTCAGCTCCTCCCCTCCTGCCTCTTGCTGTCGTCACAAGGTTTCACAGTCACGTGTGCAAAAGAAAAACTTATTTCCTCTGACAAAATATTGATACAAAAACGATCCCTTCAGATGTTTGACTCAAGATTCCATCTAATTTGCTGCAAAGCTGCTTGTCTGCGTGTCATTTCAGAGACGGGGAATGTGAAACAATCAAGTTCAGAGACGTTTCTGCAGTTTGTTCTCCACGTCACTAGAGGGCGTGAGAGCTCTGTCACAGTCTCCCCAACGGGAGACCAAGTTCAAGTCACTCTGCTGCTGCTGGATAAAAACTGCACACACACATTCACGTGTGTACTCTGCATGTACAAATATCTTGTTTTCACACGTGCCCACTGTTGTCTTCACGGTTCTCTTTGTGGTGGCACCTCAGGTTTGGTACGTCTTTGACAAGATCCATCGTCGTCTTCCTCACTAGTAAAGGTCGTGGGGGGTGGAGCCTATCCTAGCATCGATGGGCGAGAGGCGGGGTTCACCCTGGACAGGTCCCCAGTCCATCACAGGGCCAACACACAGAGACGAACAACCATTCACACTCACAGTCACACCTACAGTCAATTTAGAGAATCAATCAGCCTCGTCCCCAAATTGATGTCTTTGGACTGTGGAGGAAGCTGGAGTACCAGAGAGAACCCAGCAGGAACAGGGAGAACATGGAGACTCACACAGAAAGATCCCGCGCCCGAGCCGGGACTCGAACCCGGAACCTTCTTGCTGTGAGGCCACAGTGCTGACCACTGCTCCACCGTGCAGCCCCTTTGACAAGATACTTAACTCAAAAAGTAGATTTTACCTTTCAAGTTCTTTCTAATGTGTCTGAAGCTTACAAAGCTGTTTTTTTCTCCCTCTTTTATTAATTCTTTGTAACTCCAGAACGCAGGAAGAGCCAGCCATGTGTATTTAGCTTGAAGCTAACAGTGACTGACAGCTAACAACGGCTGAACTGTCCAGAACTGTTCCTCTACAAACTCTCACCTTTGTCCAGATGTGTGATCAAACACCTGACTACTGTGCCATGAACTGGGCGTGGCTTAACACAAAACTATAAATGAGAAAATAATCGCCCAATTTGCTCAATAGGGGGCGCCACCAGGTCCAAACATGGCCTCCAGCATCCAAATGTCATCAAGCAGCAGAGATTTCTTTTCAAAGAAGTTTCTAAACATTCCAAATTGAGTCTTAAATAAATATTTTTGTATTTTCCTTGAAGAGGAACTACGGTTTTGTTCTTTTCACAGTAAGAAACAAGTCTCCATTTATTGACTGGGCCTCCATCGTTTACAGTGTTTGAGGTGAACTGTCTACAAGTTTGGCTTCAGCTCGACTGTGCGTGGAAAAGCTGCTTGACCTTTCTTTCATGCTTGCCCCTGTTCCACTGCAGCCAGATTCCAGGAGAGCGTTTCTATAATAAGTTTATCTTGTGAAACACGGCTTGTTTGGGCCCCTTTGAGACCTGCTGACAGTTAAATTCAATTAAAACATGATGCCAGCATCCCGGCAAACACTCCCTGCTACTCTCTGAGAAATGCCGGCTTTCAGGGTCGATTGTGTGCAATGTGAAGAGCCGGCCGCCGCGTCCCGTCCGGAGCCTTTTCACGTGCTGAAATAAGAGTTTCCCCCGGTTCCTCCAGTCGACATGAGCAAAGTGAGCATTGTGAAAGGGCTGCCGAGGGCTTCCATGTGATGACTGGCAGCCTCAGGTCTTGTGTCTGCGTGACACTATGGGCCACCACAAAAGCCCGTCCATTCTCCTGCAGCAGAATAACACAGAGAAGAAAAGAGGCGGCGCATGATGGGAGAGGTGGGGGTTATGCAGAGAGAAAAGGGGGTCTGGCTTTTGAAACGAGGCCTGTGCAGACGTATGAGGCCGGCGGATTAGGCTGCGGGTGTTGGAGATGTTCACCCGGCTCCCTTCGCCGTGGCGCTTTGTGGCTCCTGGCAGCCTTGGGGTGGTAAGCTCGCAGTTGGCGTGCCAACGGGGCTCAGTGTGCAGCCAGACAACAGTGCTGCAACCGGCCACACCCACCAAAACTCATCGGCCGCAACTAGTGCCCCCCCTTCGTGTCCATCTCACGAAGTGCAGAGTCTGATGAGTGAGCACCACTTTTCTTCCGTAAATTTAAAAAAAAGTCATTTTCTTTGTATAATCAGCAAACAAGCTGCGGCGACCATTTTATGTCTGATTTTCACCAGACTTGGTGGAGGAGCGAGGCCTGGGTGGAGGGGCCTGTGAAGACTGAGAGGTCATTGTGGCGAGGAGGCGGCCATCTTTGATATCTGACCATAGATCAGGAAACTGTTGTAACTGGAGTCACATGGTCAGACCTTTGATGAGAGTCCTGAAGATGTCTACTGGCTGAGATCAAGGTCCTAGTGCCACCTGGTGGTTACAGGAAGTAAAACTCATGGAGCCAACATCACGTGACTCTGCGGTGTCTTCACCTGATGTACAACTCCATCACATTCAGGACGTGTGTGTTCCCTAGCGTCACCTAGAGGACATAGGAAGTGGTATTTACACCCAGGGGAGCATTAGTTTGAATATGATCAGGATTCACCTCCCTCTGTTGCTGCAGCACACACACACACACACACACACACACACACACACACACTGCTCATTACTGCTTGAAGCTTTAGTTAGCGCCAGAAAGCCAGGGGGTCAAAGTTCACCTCGGCAGAGGTGTGACCTCTCTGAGTGTTGTCTGTCCTCATGACATCGAAGCGTCTCGATGCTCCACCAATCCTCTGGTGTGACTCGCTGAACGGGACAGTTTTCCCTTCAAGCGTGAGGACTTTGTTCTGCGTGGGTGTTTATAATCTGCTTGGCATCATTTCAGGTTGTGTTTTTAATTGTTACTTTAACTCAGTTTGTTTCCTATCACTTCCTGGTCATCACGCATCATCTGGATACATCAGCGCTGTCAGAGAGGAGGGAGGGAGGGAAAAACACATATTCCCGAAGTGCTGCATTGTGGAGAGGAATGCCATTCAATCTGGGTGTTTTTTTTTCACGCGCCAGCCTCTTTTGTGTGCAGGCTAAGGAAGTCCATTGTGCATGCAGACACCCTGAGAAAGGAGGCGAGCTTGGATCCGTTGTCTGCTGGTGCTTCTGCAGCGCTTGGGCCCTAAAAAGACCTGAATGAAGCTCTGCCATCGGAAGCAGCCGCCCCTAACCGAGAGACAATGCCACCGGGCAACTTTGAAGACCAGCAACAATTAAAAATGCAGCTTCACTATATTAATTATGCATTCATTCCTTTGTCTTTTTTCATGGGTGGGGATAATGGAGGAGCTTTAAGATTCAACAGGTCTGTGGCAGAGAGAGAGAGAGAGAGAGAGAGAGAGAGAGAGAGTTTACAGTGGAAAAGCAACACATGCAAATGCTGCTGCTGTTGGAAATTCATAATGTGAGGTTCAGGGGATTACTGACCCTCGTATTCACCCAATAAAACCAAACATTGCTTCAGTAAGAAAAGAAAAAAAGTAAGAAAAAGAAATGTTCGGCAAACTCTCTGTTTCATCTTTCAGAGCATGTTGCTAGGATACCTGGACTTCCAGCTCTGAGTTGCACTTTCTTTAAGGCCCCTCTCCTCCCTCAGCTGCAGGCAGGACACACATAAAGCAGCTTTCTGGAGCCATTGAGGTGAATTTCGGCTGGCTGGCTGCTCTGTCAGGTGGCTCTGTTGTGCTCCCAGTCGCCAGCAAACAGAAGTGGGAAGGTTTATTGAGAAAAAGCCAAAACTGCTGTGAAAAATCACCGTGTTTGGAGGGAACTTCATTTAAAACCTAGTCTTTTACCCTGAGGGCAGGACAAGAGGGACTCAAGGTCGACCCCTGCTGGTCTACAGACACACTGCAGCTCATACAGATTCCAGGTTATTGACACTCCTATTGTTGAGCCCCCTTGCCAAATAGATGAATTAGGCCTGAAGACTGGTGGTTGGTTCGGCACCTCATCCTCCGAGGAAGAGGATGTTGGTTAGCTGATGGGAGAACAGCCGGGGCTCATCAGGGTGGGGGGCACACCTGAAGGATCTCGGGGGTAAAGAGCCAATGTGAGAATTAGTGGTGCTGTTATGTGGCGTCCTGTTGACCTTGTTCACGAGAGCAAACCACATGAGTGAGGCGTTCGTGACAATTCTGAAAACTTCAAGTTCACGTACTTTCAGAAATGGTGGAACTCATGGACCAGTTTTCTGGTGGATGGATTTACAATTTATTCAGTTTTCTTTGTGATTCGATGATACGTATGATTGTAATGTTGCGACGGCCACCAGCTCATTAATCCTCGTGGTTTCTTGATCTCTATAAACACATTCTCTGTTAATCTGTTGGCAATTGAGAAAACGTTGGATCAGGGAAGCTGCTGGTTTCCACGTAGCTCTGACATCACGTCTGAATGGGCCTGTTCACGTTAACAGTCTGTGTGGACTGAAAAGAGACAGAACGCATTTGATGTGATTTCAAATTGAGGACTGAGTGTAAACTGGCTACTTTGGAAACAATTGACTCATGCTTGTCTTAACGTTAGCCAGATCAGCTGATATAACGTTAGCCAGATCAGCTGATCTAACGTTAGCCAGATCAGCTGATCTAACGTTAGCCAGATCAGCTGATATAACGTTAGCCAGATCAGCTGATCTAACGTTAGCCAGATCAGTTGATATAACGTTAGCCAGATCAGTTAATATAACGTTAGCCAGATCAGCTGATCTAACGTTAGCCAGATCAGTTGATATAACGTTAGCCAGATCAGTTAATATAACGTTAGCCAGATCAGCTGATATAACGTTAGCCAGATCAGTTGATATAGCCAGATCAGCTGATCTTACATTAGCCAGATCAGCTGATATAACGTTAGACAGATCAGTTGATATAACGTTAGCCAGATCAGCTGATATAACATTAGCCAGATCAGTTGATATAACGTTAGACAGATCAGCTGATCTTACATTAGCCAGATCAGCTGATATAACGTTAGACAGATCAGCTGATCTTACATTAGCCAGATCAGCTGATATAACGTTAGACAGATCAGTTGATATAACGTTAGCCAGATCAGCTGATATAACATTAGCCAGATCAGTTGATATAACGTTAGACAGATCAGCTGATCTTACATTAGCCAGATCAGCTGATATAACGTTAGACAGATCAGCTGATCTTACATTAGCCAGATCAGTTGATATAACGTTAGCCAGATCAGCTGATATAACGTTAGCCAGATCAGCTGATCTAACGTTAGCCACATCAGCTGATCTAACGTTAGCCAGATCAGTTGATATAACGTTAGCCAGATCAGCTGATATAACGTTAGCCAGATCAGTTAATATAACGTTAGCCAGATCAGCTGATCTAACGTTAGCCAGATCAGTTAATATAACGTTAGCCAGATCAGCTGATATAACATTCGCCAGATCAGTTGATATAACGTTAGCCAGATCAGCTGATATAACGTTAGACAGATCAGCTGATCTAACATTAGCTAGATCGTTAGCTGATATAACGTTAGCCAGGTCAGCTTATAAAACATGAGCAAATGTGCGTTCAGTCCAACAACTGCACTCAGTCGTATAGATGCCGAATGTTAGCTACCTAGTGGCTTAAATTCATATTTATTATATTTTACATATTTTATTTTGATATTATCTGCTACAGCATCTGTGTTGACGTTGCTTAGCAATGGTGCTTTCAGGAAGTCACCACCTAGACACTACACCTTTGCTGTGTGCGATTCTCAACACAACGTAAGTGCCCAGTAAGGGGATGAGCTACATTAAGGGATGAGCTCTGGATCAAAGCAGTGCAACAGGAATCCCCTACATCCATCTGTTGGGATCTTTTGACTGACAGGCATGTCTGGAGTTGACCAGAGTTCAGAGGTCAAGTTAACCTTCATCACCAGACATCTACCCGTGATTTTGCCCTTAGTCACTCTGACAACAACAGGACAGGAAACTGAGCCCGAAAGGTTTCTGTGTCACCAGCAGAACTCGACCACGGATCAATTGTCATTAGCGGCTGCTGGAAGCAGGAAACCAACAAACACAGAAGTGGGGCAGGAGTTTGGCTAACAGTCAGCTTTGATATTAGCGGCAAAGCTGGATGTGCTCTGGTGGGAACACGGGGAACCAAACCCTGATGCTGGTAGGCAGAACATCAGACTTCTGCAACAGTTGTCTTTCGTCTCCTCTGGTTCTCTGATGTCACCGTCGGACTTTTCAACTCCACAACAGCGATTGCTCTCTGTTAACGGATCACGACCTCAAGCTGCTGCAGTTGTTCACCCCAAGCACAAACAAACATTCATGACAGTGAGTGGTAGAGAGCCGCTGGGTTCAGAGGTCGCGTGTGTTGGCAGTGTGTAATACAGCGCGGGTTTAAATACGAGCGTGAATGAACAGCTGAATGTGAAGCTCATTACTGCTGTCGAGTCAGAGATTGTGCCGCTTAAAGTGAACGCAGAGGAGCCTCGAACAAATTCCTGCCTCTTTATTAAGGTGATCTGTGACCTCGCCTGTGCTAAAATAGAACGATTTTCCATTGTGTGTGTGTGTGTGTGGTGGTAGAGGCTAATACAGAACATATCGGACCTCTTCTCTCCTAAAAAGGAACTTGTTGTCAGTTGAGAGACCACTTAGAGCTCTTATACTCTCGTCAGAGTGCAGATAAAAGCGAATCAGACCTGCTGCTTTCTGAAGCCTCCTCCACTGGAGAGGCTGCAGAGGAGCGTTTTGTTTCACCCCTGGTATGCTGAGAGCTGCCCGCATGCACAAAGACGCCGGTAATAACAGTCAATCTTTGCAAACGTTCAATGGCTGCCAACCAACCAACCGGCTCCGAGCCGTCTCAACAATGGCCAACAAACATCAAAGTCTGCGCGCCGCATGGCGGCCGGTTCCCATCAACTAAATCAACAAGACCTCGGCAGAAAGTAAACTGGCAGAGTTTAACAGGAGTCACGTTCACGTTACACGCCGCTTAAATCTGCCACAACACACACCTCACTTCCATTAAACACACGGGAGAGTGGGTTCCGTCTCAGATGGGTTCTCTGAAACAAACTTCTCAGCTAATATTTGTCACCGTGCCGCTGATCTGTGGTGAAATGTGCTCCAGTGAAAGAACTTTCCAGGCGATCAATCACATTCAGATAAATGATGCGGGGCTAAATGTGTGCAGACACTTCCTCTGAGAGGTGGCGAACCTCCCTGGAGGCGCAGCCGCTCTGGAGACGGAGACCACCTGGCAGAGCGATTCGACCACGCAGCTCTACCTCTCCCTTTGAAAAGTAATAAATGGAGTGAGAGAGGGGGGTTTAGGTTGGACAACAGTGGACTGGTATTCCAGGACCGTTCGCTCATCTCTGTCCACCTGCACCTCAGGCACCTGCAGTCGCCTGGAACGCTTCGAGGATGGAAGGCAGAATTTTCCCCCAGTTAGACGCTGACTGATGATGGTTGAGTCAATCCGCCGCCCAGTTTCTGCTCAACACCCAGAACTACCCAGATGGTTCTGGGGAGTGATGCAGGCTAAAGGGGAAATGCACCTTGATGCCAGAACCTTGTTCCAGCCCACAGCGATTATCAGCTGTTGACAGTCAGTCACCAGCTCCAGCGTGACCTCTGACCTCTCTGACACAGGGTACAGTGAGAGTGGCAGCGGGGGGAGGGAGGTGTTTAATGACACCCGCATCTGCTCTCTGTGACGTGACCTCATTACCTCAATCCATGTATTGATAGGGCGTGTGTGTGTGTGTGTGTGTGTGTGGGGGGGGGGGGGGCAGATTATCCTCAGTCTAACGCCATATTCAACACCGCTACTGGAGCGTCGTTAACACTCAGGAATACAAAGAGAGTCCAACTCTTAATGTGAGCTGAAAGCAACACAAGTTCCTTTCAGAAAACACAGCTAGTAAATAATGTCATTGTTATCATTATTATTCTTTAATGTCTTATTCATGACTTTAGAGAATGAACATCAAATACGCATGTCTGCATATGGGATGTATTTGTAGGAATGTTAAACATGTCGCAAAGAGGAAAAATAGAAATGTTGAAATTCCATTTGGGTTATTTGAGGGCATCAGAGGCGGGAACTCCGCCCTGCTGATATGTGGTTGAGTGTCCTGTGTGAATCTGCTGACCTGCATCAGCATCCATCAGGGTGGCGCTGAAGAGCCTCGGTGCAAGAAAAGGTTAAAAACAGACAAGGACAACAATAAAAACTGGATGTGCTTATCTGATGTCCTGAAAAACACCCTGGGAAACTTTCCTCAGGGGATTCCTTGTTGTGCATCTGATTCAAAGGCTGCTGCCTTTTCCCACGTAACACCATCCGAGGGTGGAGCCCAGCGATGCTGCAGCTTCAACAGATCGTCACATGAGTGCTGATGATTCCTCACCTGCAGACCAACAAGCTCTGACACCAAAACAGCAGAAAGTGCTTTTCAAATTAAGACATTATTACAATGAAAAAAAACAACACAACAAAGCAACACAAAATAATCACGGAGGAAACAACGTTGACTTAAAATCAGTGGCGGAGGAATATTTATGGTGATGAGAACAGACGTGAGCTGACTGAAACCTGTGTAAAGAGTCGAGTTGACCCCCCAGAGATGAGGTACGTTTGTAATCCTACAGGAAGTGGTCATCTCCATGGTTCCGCCACCAACAGGAAGTGGTCATCTCCTGGCTTCTCCACCAACAGGAAGTGGTCATCTCCATGGTTCCTCCACCAACAGGAAGTGGTCATCTCCATGGTTCCTCCACCAACAGGAAGTGGTCATCTCCATGGTTCCTCCACCAACAGGAAGTGGTCATCTCCTGGCTCCTCCACCAACAGGAAGTGGTCATCTCCTGGCTTCTCCACCAACAGGAAGTGGTCATCTCCATGGTTCCTCCACCAACAGGAAGTGGTCATCTCCATGGTTCCTCCACCAACAGGAAGTGGTCATCTCCATGGTTCCTCCACCAACAGGAAGTGGTCATCTCCATGGTTCCTCCACCAACAGGAAGTGGTCATCTCCTGGCTCCTCCACCAAGAGGAAGTGGTCATCTCCTGGCTTCTCCACCAACAGGAAGTGGTCATCTCCATGGTTCCTCCACCAACAGGAAGTGGTCATCTCCATGGTTCCTCCACCAACAGGAAGTGGTCATCTCCATGGTTCCTCCACCAACAGGAAGTGGTCATCTCCTGGCTCCTCCACCAACAGGAAGTGGTCATCTCCATGGTTCCTCCACCAACAGGAAGTGGTCATCTCCATGGTTCCTCCACCAACAGGAAGTGGTCATCTCCATGGTTCCTCCACCAACAGGAAGTGGTCATCTCCTGGCTCCTCCCCCAGCAGCCAATAGGATCGCTCCATGTGATTGTGGTGATTGAATCAGTAAATCAGCTCTGGGGAACAAAAGTTGATGATCTTCCAGGTTCAGTTCATCAAGATCGTCTTCACTAATGAACCCTCTGATGATGCTGGAAGCCTGGATGCTACGTTAGCAGTGCTAAGCTAACGTTAGCCTATGAAGAACTACACCAGTGTCACATGACTTCAAAGTCACCAGCACTGAGCTTCAGGCTTCTTGTGTTTCCTCTGATGACCTTTAATGGCCATGTTTTTAGGATGAATAGCCTCAAAACTAACATACTAACCCATTTACCATCGTATTTTATCTTCTCAGATCTCTGCTGTGATTGTTATACAACAATACGTAATAATTTCATAGCCATTTCAAGTTCAATCATTCATCCTCTAGCAGAATAAACATGTCAGATATTAGGTGTTAAGTGACGCTTGTATTTATTAGTTTCTCATATCCGGGTGGTGTCGATGATGCCAAACCTTTGGGGTTGCTATAGCAACTCCTGTTTGATCCTGTGAGAAAGTTTCACTGAATGAGTCACAGAAAGACAGAATTCCCCCGTGCTGGCGAGGCCTCGGTCTAAAGATCATTCCAGGTTACAGGACCAAGTTGGAGGGAAAATCTCTCTCAGTCCTGGAAAACTGTCTGGAAGCTCCAGAAATCCTTGAAAGGCTGCTCAGTGGGAGTACAACTAATTTCATCAGCCCCCTTGGAAACATTCAACTTAACAAGTGGAAAGCAGTTTGTGCATAAATTAAAGATAATCCAGAGGGAATTATGCAAATATATTCGCCGTGGTAAAGGAGGGGGCAGTGTGGTAGTTTATTGTGAGGTTAAAAAATCTGAGCCAGGGGTTGAAGCTGAAAGGAGGGGAGAGTTTGTGAGCGGGAAGGTTGCATCGTCTGTGAATCACTGAGAAGAAGAAGAAGAGGAGCGGCGCGCCGATGAGCTGCGAGTCAAAGTGTGGATGTAAAAAATCTGAACTGGCAACAATGAATGAGGTTCCATTGAAGTCCAGGTGGAGGCGCTCCGCAGAGAGGAGCGCCGTCACATCGGCTCGTTAACTTCCTATTTGGAGGAAACTCTTAGTTTTCACGCAGAAAGAGAAAGTTATTGCAAACATTGTTGGGGGGCCTGAGAACAAACGTGCAGCTGGGCCCTGCGGACCCCCGCTGGGAGGGAATTCTCTAAATCTGCTCCTTAAAAACCCCACCAGCTACTGTGTGTTTTAATTTCTTTACTTGAAAAAAACTGTCTTTTCCATGTCTTTTCTGTTTGTTTTGGAGGGTTTGTTTGGCAGAAATTTGAAGTAATATTCTGAACTACATTCCCATTTGTGTATTTTTACTACAAACTGTTTTATTTTCGCTCTGAGTGAGATCCTTGTGTCTGCCATGTTGGACAAAAGCTTTGTCTACTTTCTGTCCTGTTTGAGTTCCAGATTGTGGGAACATATTTAAATCGATTCTTCAACTAAAAGTGTATCGTGGCTTTCAAGCACGTACAAATACTTGCAGAAGTTCACCCCCCCAACTTCTCCAGAGTGCAGGAAGAGCCAGCCACATATATTCAGCGTGACGCGAACGGAGACTGACGACAGCTGAACTGTTTACAGTTCTGCAGATCATCGCCGTCTGCTCAGTGATCAGCAAACACTTTGATGTGGAAGATCAGCTAACAGCACTTCCTGCGTGGCGCCAGCGTGGAGCTGACGATGCGATTTAGTTTGTAAAAAATAAATTAATGTTTGTGGATACCGGGGAAGACCTGGGTTGTGCCAGACGACCTGGGGGGCTCGCCGTCAGTCTCCGTTAGCGTCACGCTGAATATAGCGTCACGCTGAATATAGCGTCACGCTGAATATAGCGTCGCCTTCTTAAAATGATCACCTTTGTCATGCTTGTTTTTCAGAATTCACAAAAAACTGGAGACAAAACATCATAAGGAGTTGATTTAGGCACAAAAAATTGCCAAAAAAATGACGTGACGATGATGGAGTCACTAAGGAGTATAAAAAAACATCTTGGCGGTCGTCAGACTTCTACCAGTGAATACTTGAAAGGTAAAATACCCTTCAGATGAAGTATCACTTGTTTCAGCTTTGGAATATTTTCTTTTGAAGTCAGTTTAATATAACAAGATTATCTGCAGTGTTGCATTCTGGGATCCCCACCAAGTGCTTCTCCTTCCCACAAATAAACTGCACACACACACACACACACACACACACACACACACACACACACACACACACACACACACAAATGAATTATAATTTCTGGGTCACTGCTGCTGTTTGAGCCTCCATTTCAGTGCGAGGTGCGAGTGTCTCCCAGGGGTCAGAGGTCGTCGACCCTGTGAACTCCACCACACTCTCTTCAAAACCAAAAACACTCCGTTACGCCGTGTCACTCAGTTACTCCCCGGGTCGTGCTAGCGGCTCCCGGAGGTTCGGGAACCACGTTCACCACAACATGATTCAGGGGGTCCAGATGAATGTGACGCTCAGTTTATACCAACAGTGATGGCATTTTTTTCACAGAAAAAAACGTTTTAATGTAAAAAATTCAATGTGTTTCTGTGAAGCGGATGTCTCAATGCCAGGTGGGAAAGTGCATGGTGGGAAATGTAGGACTCTTGGCTCATACGGGTGAACAAACCGCTGAGATCCCGTCTAACGGGTTCTTAAATCTAAAATTGTCAGTTTTATGAATTCTTAAATGAGTCTCATTTTTGATATTCGTCATGGACGCCGTGTGGGTCCAGGCGGGGCCATCGCAGTTGAACCAAACTCCATTTTGCATTTCTGGTTACAGTCATTAGAATTTCCATCAGGGGAGAAAAGGTCTGTAATATTTAGTGTGTGCGTATATTTGCACCTTTTATTCTGCAATTTGAACCTTCAAACACTGTCCCACTTTAACGGTGGATAAGTTTATATCCTTTGAATTTCATGCTTATCAGTTTTATTTTTTTATTTTTTTTGGTTCTTTCTTTCTGTCCGACCACATTCAGGCCCTTATTTCTCCTCCTCTCTCCTACCACGGAGCCCCGGAGTGGGAAAACCCTGGATGGTGGTGGAGGAAGCGAGGGCACAGCGGCTGACACCGTAAATAAATAAATAACTGCTGGTGGTTGTGGTGGAGGAAGTGAGGCCGGGGTGGCTGCGGGCTGTGGGCGGTGCACCACGTCAGTCTGGCGGCTCCCCTTCACTCAGTCAGTCGGTCCGGAGGAGAGCGGACGGAGAGGAACCACCTGAACCTTTGAGGCCACCACCGAGGAGCCGAGCGCGGCAGCATGGATCTGTGAGGCGCCGCGGGCCGACCGGGACCTGCCCCCACCCGCACCAGAACGCCTATCCCGATCTGTTCATCCCGCTCATCCGCGACCTCGCTGCCGACATGGAGCCCGGACGCTGCCGGCTGCTGCTCGCTGCTCAGCTCGTCCTCCTCTGCCAGCGAGGTAAGACGCGTTTACGGCCGCCTTCCGTCGGGGTTTATTTTTAAGTTGCTGCGCCAACTTTGAGGTGATTGCGCAGCAGCTCCAAGAGAACAGGGAGCGGGACTCCAGAAATCCGCAGGCAGTCTGCGGATTTGTACTCTACTTGTTGCAGTTTTTGGTTCCTGTGAATCCGCTCGCGGAACGTCCAGGGAGCCGCGCGTAACGTGGCGCGCGTCTTCAGGCGATATTCAGGGAAGCTTTTATTCTGTTTTGAGGTCGAATCCTCAGTCGAGGTGTTGTTTTTCTTCTTCTTGCTGGTAATCTGGCGCTCCTGTCAGTGGGGTCGCAGATTAAAACGTTGCAGAGGCGCAGAGCGGCTCCTATCAGCTCCAAACCGGAGCTGTCACGCGTGAAAGGAGACGTTTGGACACGGTGCTCTGACCGGCTCATTCGGAGTTTCAGGGGCTCCATGTCTGGCACCAGCAACAGCAGGGACCCAGGGCCGCTGCCACAGATGGTACCACCGCTGAAGTACCGACGTTCCCCGTCCTGGCGAACTCGGAACCGCTGATAGGTGGTGGAGTCGGAGGCAGTTGGAGGTGGAACAGGTTGTTCAGGTGGTTGCAGGCGACTGCTTGGTCTCGTCTGCTGTCAGAACGGCAGAGATGCAGGTTCAGAGACAACACGCGGGGGTCCAGGCCGGGGGGCAGCCGGGCCAGGCCAGGATGACCGCGGTGGACCCGCAGCTTTGGTTTTGTTCAGAAGCTGAACTTGAACACTGTGACCAGGGACACAAAGACAATATTTATGTATTGATGAGTTATCGGTCACATGATTGGTGGCTCGATCGATATCCCAAATAAAATGTGTCTCTCTTGGGTGTTTTCCTAAAATGGTGTGTGATTATTTTCAAAGGAGAAATAGAGCTGGGCGACTGTCTGCCTCCTCAGTCCGTTACTGTCACGTGATCTTTCAGCAGCAAAAGCGTTGGAGGCCATCTTTGAGTCCCAGTGGATGTGGGAACTATTTGAGTCCTCCAGGTGCTCCTCAGATATTGCATTCATATCAGGTGACAGTGACCTCCGACAACCAATGTCTTTTCAGGCCCTCCTTATCTGCGGCTATCAGATTGCGATGCGTGCTACTGGGGCGGAGGAATGCGGTCGAGGTGTGACGCCACTGGACAGAATTAGCATGGATAAGTACTTGTGTAGTCCTGTGGATGTTTTTACCACCCAAACAGGAAGTATTCCAGGTAGTGTCAGCTTTGGTCGTGACCTGGAGAGTTTGTGTAGCTGTCGTTAGCCGTCCTTCTCCGTTAGCCGTCCGTATCCGTTAGCCGTCCGTCTCCGTTGGCTTCCAGCTACACTTCAACACTAATATATGTCCTACTGGACAAATTTGTGCAGAGCAACATGTTGTTATGTTGAGAGGACGGTAGTTTTGTGTTCCAATCAGCTCCAATGTGCATCGATGCTTTCTAAATTCAAACATCTGTCATTTCTGTTTCACTTGCTTAAACCGAACGTCGGTGGTCTGGGCTACAAAGGTCTGGTACGGACCACCAGACCGTCCTGCAGCTGAGTGCTTAGAGGTGTTTTCCAGCTGGTATCCCCCCCCCCCCATCTTACGGTTCGCCAGCAGTGTGCCAGGGAGGTAACTGATCTGCTTGGTTGAATCTTTTGGGGGGCGGGATGTGAAACAAAGATTAGGGGAGAAGCTGGCCAGAGCCAGTTTTAGCTGAAGAGGTGGGAAACCTTTTATGCTTGGGTTCAGTGAGTTTGGATATGTGCTGCAGGGTTCGGTACCGGCTCCCTCGTGCCTCCTCCTTTTTCATTTTAAATGATGCTTTGATGGGAAGTCGGGGGCACAAAGGAGGTGCCGGCTTGCCGAGTAGGCGGTGACGGTGGCGGTGGCAGTGGCAGCCCAGGATTTGGGAAGGAGAAAAGACACTTGAGGGGAAAACTCAGCACCATCTGCCCTCCCAAAAGATATTTGGGAATGGGCAGTGCCAGCCGGGTCCTGCGCTCCGTCTGGGCTCCTCGGGTCTCCAGTTGTTCTGGGGTCTGTTGGCAGATGGCGTCACAGTCAGGGAGTCTGTCAATCAAACGTGTGCAGCTGTCGAAGTGCAGTCCACCTCCAGGGGCAGGGGGCATGCCTGGATACCCCTCAGCCATTATGAGCGACGCTGCCTCACAAAGGTGGAGTCCAGACATCCGCACAGTGCTGAGTCTGTCCCAGTCTGTGCTGGTTTCTCCACCAGAAGCACCAGATCCCCTCCCTCCTGCACAGGTGCCCCCAGAAACCAGAGGAGGCGCTAGAGCAGTGACCAGGACTCAAGCCATCATCCGGCTCCCCGCCCACAAGTTGTTACAAAAACCTGTAATCTTAACTGGATTCTGTCTGTAAGCAAAAACAAGACTCTCCACCCCCGTCGACTTTCCTCCCTTTATGATTCACATCGTCACCTCCTCACTTTCGATTTTCCATCATTTCATCTCTCCATCTCTTGATCCAGACCTTCCTCACCACAGACGACCTTTGCTGCTCCACCGGTTGTCTGGAAGTAAAAACACGCAGACCTCCAGTTGGGGCAGGGAGGGTATTTGATGACCAGATTAGCAGGTATTAGCCTTTCAATCAGGCAAACTCAGGGGCCACTGGTTTGAATCCTCCTGAGTCGCCTCTGTTTTTCTCCCCACTGGCCCTCGGCTGAATGGAGGCCGGGGTTACGTGGGGAAACAGCCAGCCAGGTCCTCGGCAGAGGTCAGCTGAGGAGGTCCGACCGTCCTGCGCCGCCTCCTCGGGTTCAGCCTGGTGAATTATGCTGTCAGAGGGGAGATTTGTTTTGTAACAGTAGGAAAGAGGGCAACTACAAAAAGAAGGGACGTGTGAGTGAGGGGGGTAGAAGGAGGGGAAGGAGGGAGGGAGGGAGAGCCAGAGAAAAGAAAGGCTGAGCGGTGGTTTCATGGGGGGGGGGGGGGGGGGGCATTTAAGTGTGACGCATGATGGCACTGCGATTTGTCCCGGTGGCGGCGGCAGCGGTGGTGTGAGTGTGGGAGCGCCATGGGCGAGGAGGAGGAGGGTCATCACACACGCATTCTCCCTCCGCCACCTCGAGGTTGGAGAGATGGAGGGCAGGTTAAGCAGCACTCCTGCCTTCATTAGTCTTCGTTAAACCCCCCCCCACCACCACCACCTCGCTGTGGGTCCCAGCTCGGTTCTCAGGCCTCGTCCCTTCACACGCTTTAAAAAAAAAAACAACAACCAAAAAACCCACATGTCCTGACAAGCTGTGCATGTGACCTCAGAACTCTCAAGGCTGGAAACGACCACCTCTGAATACAAGCGCTCTCTAGTGACCGCATCAGTGATGACGGCACAAATGAGGCCATCGCTGTTGTTGTGTCGTTGGCTGTTTGTCTCCATGGGCTACGAGCCAAGCATACGTGGCCGGCTCTTGCTACGTCCTGGAGTCAGAGTCGAACTTCCTCACCCAGTTGTGAGTACTTATAAGAAAAAACAAATACATTTTGGGTGAAGGATCACTTTAAGATGGAAACTTTTGCGGTATGTTTCCTGCCAGCCGGATCTTTGTTTGTTCTTTTTTTCACGTTCCTTCTCTCCGGCTCCTTTTCTCCTCACGTCTCTTAATCTCTCATTTTCTCTCGTCCTTTCACAGCGTCCCTGTGCTGCTGAACATCCTCCGTCACCCTGTTGTCCCACATGTCTCCCCCTCTTCCAGCCTCATGCATTCATCCCTCTACTGTCCTCCCCCCGCTCTCTCCCCTGCAATGTTTTTTAATCCTCATTTGTCTCCTCTCTGCTTTCTGTTTTTTTTTTTTTTTTGGTGAGCCAACCATCTTGTCTTTGCTGGTGTCCGTCTGGCGCTCCGCCACCACCATCGCTCTTCTCCTTCTTGTCCCCCTCGCTGCCCTGGACGCTGTAATGGATGACGGGGCAGATCCGGGTGGCCCGCGGTGCCTCTGAAAGGGGGGCCACTCACACCGGAGCCCATTGCAGGGGAGAACAAGTGGAGCCCCCGTAGAGTAGCTGGTGGAGAGCCATTCGATTTGTCCTCCACTTTTTTTCTCCTCCTCACTCCTCAGCTGCTGCAAGTGTGTGGTCTCTCCTCCGTCCTGGACATTCGATGGTCCTCGCCTCGCCAATGGCTGAATGAAAAATCCCTAAAGGTGACGCAGAGAAAAGGCCAGCGATAAAAGGCCTGCGTGGAGTACACGGGTCGGTCAAAGTCCTCCTCAGTGAAAAGGCCGGTTGGCTCCTTTTCTTCTCGGCTCTCCGGCTGCTGGAGGGGATCTAAGCAGGTGAATGTGGCGATGCTTTAGGCAGATGTGAGTCCGCACAAAAGGATTCAAAGGGCCTCAACGGGGCTTTTCAAGTATTTACAGAACATTTACATTTACATTTCAGGCATCGGTCTGATCCTCTTACCCAGATCAGCTTCTATTGAGTGCAGCAGGAGAATGAGCTTAAAATGCTCCATCAGCGACATTACAAGCTAACGGTGGCGGGGGTCAAGATGCACAGAGCCCCAGAGGAGCAGAAGAAGAAGAGCTAATACAGAGTGTGAGCCTCCATACACTCAAAACAACTGATAAATCAAATGAATAAATGATTTTCCTGACCCCTCTGGTTGCTCCTGAGCTTTGCTTTGATCCGATTCACATTTACGGGAGTGAAACCTCCAACGGCGAAGACCAAGTTTCTTCTGGAACGTCAGAATTAAAACTGTTACCATCTGATATTAGCAGTCACGCCTTCTGAGAAGCGACTGATGAAGGAAAAGAAACGGTTTCGTTGTTGATGAACGTAATCAAAGCCGTCCGCTGGCAGTGAGGCGACCTCAACGTTAGCTCAACGTTAGCTCAATGAGGTTTGCTTTCTCTTAAAACAAATGACGTCATACATCGGCCGCCACGACCGGTCGGTGCTCGAGGTCCACAGCCTCAGTAGTGTAGATGCAGACAAAAACATTGTTTAGCGAAAACTGACGCCAGCCGAAGTGTTTTCCTGACTGATGATTCCAGTCCGAGGGAAAGCCCTGGTTCGTTGCATCCTCAACGTTTGTTTGTCCTATGAATCGACGAAGCCGCTTCTCACTTTTGTGGTGAAGGCCATAAAATTGATGTCTGCTTTAAAGCAGTTGAGCGATGAGTTAAACTTTGAATTGTTTTTTCTATCCTTCCTGCGTGTTCAGCAGGCGACAAAAACGTTTGAGTGAAGCAGCTGCAGATCCAGATGTGGCCAGTTAGGCTGAAGTGCCCGAAAATTACAGCAGTGAACTGTAATGGGAAGCAGGCACAAAGTGACACTGGCAGCTGGTGGAGGAAGCGAGGAGGACTCCCAGGAAGGTGTGCTTCGAGCGGCCATGTTGTTGATCTTATCCTGAAAAACTTGTCGGCGCCTCAGCTCGTCCCACGTGTTTACGCCTCTCTTCCATCACTTGGGTCTTCTGCGAGATTCCAGCTTCCTGATGAGGGAAAGTCACGAAATCAAACCGCTTGCGCTCGTGACTGCAGGCGACCACAGGCTGATGGTGCGGTGGTGGAGGGACGGCAGGCGTGTTTATCGGTGCCAGGGATATTCCAGCTGATGTCTTGAGGATTGGCAGAGGGGCGCATGGGGATGAAGGTGGGCTGGGAGGCAGCTGGATGTGGAACAGCAGGAGGTCGGCACTAACCAGCTCCAACCTCACCGCCACATCTGGAGCGCCGGGAGCAGAGGATATTTTTAGGGACAAAGAAGGTTCACCCCGACTCTTCTCATAGGAGAGTCAAAATTTCTGTTTATAATGAAAATGTAGTCAGTAAAGTTATGGGTTCAGTTATAAACAATGTAAAAAGATGAATATGATGATGTTAGTGTGAGATCATATAAGATGATTAAAGTCTTAGAGGGTTACATTTTGGCCTAAAAAGCAAATATCAGGAAACACGATTAAATCATGAAAAGAGGAAAACATTTATTTTACAGTCCAAAACGATGACGCTGAGTTTGTTTGATTAACGGGGGAGTTCCTGCTGAAGTGTGTCAAGGTTAAAGGAGGACGAAGTGTGGAATCCATAATTTCCCCCGCTGTTCATTTCAATTAGGTCGTCCCTCAAAATAGTCATGCATTCCCCAAGGCGCCGTCACAAAATGTCCGCCTGCTAATGAGACTGTGATTGTGCTGCGTGGCGGATTCATGCAGGTGAAAAAAGCAATTAGTTGTGTAGCTACCGACCGCCGCTCCTGCTGCGACCCGCAACTGATGTGGTGATGACATCACCTGGCATGGCGGCTGACGTCCTGCTGGCAGACAGAGAGGACAGGAGGCACTTTGTGTTGTTGGACGCGTGAAAGAAATGATGCACCTCTTTGTCCTGCCCCTCCAGTTACGCTCAGTAGCGACAGTGGTGTTCGTACAGGGGTGGGGTTAATAAAGATTCTTCTTCCCACTCATTTTTGGGATTAATTAATCGATCCCCGCCGCTTCCCCGAAGGCTGCTGGGATAGGCTCCACCCCCCTGGCCACCCTGAACAGGAAAAGAAGTAGAAAATGGACGTTTGTTGAATGGAGGTCATTCATATTGTAAAAAATGCTGCTCGAAATAAGTGATATTCTTTCAGTCCAAGTACAGAAGAAATCCAACTTTACGAGGTTCGACTCTGTGCTCCACGTGAGCAAAACATTCAACACTGACCAGGACACGGAAATATAAATTGCCACAAGAGGGCGTGTCCGTGTTTGATTGACAGCAGCTGGAGGAGCGTGTCCGTGTTTGATTGGCATCAGGTGAAGGCGCATGTTGAGTGTTTGACAGCAGCTGGAGGGTGGCCATGTGTTTGACTGACAGAAGCTGGGGGCGTGTCATGTGTTTGACAGAAGTGGAAGGGGCGTGTCTTGTGGCTGACAGACAGCAGCTGGAGGGGCGTGTCTATGTTTGACTGACAGAAGCTGGAGGGGCGTGTCTGTTTGATTGACAGCAGCTGGAGCGACGTGTCCGTGTTCGATTGGCATCAGGTGAAGGAGCATGTCATGTGTTTGACTGACAGCAGCTGGAGGCGTGTCATGTGTTTGACTGACAGAAGTGGAAGGGAAGGGGCGTGTCCTGTGTCTGACTGACAGCAGCTGGGGGCGTGTCATGTGTTTGACTGACAGAAGTGGAAGGGGCGTGTCCTGTGTCCGACTGACAGCAGACTCGAAAGAGTCGAGTTTTCAAAGACTAAAGATCAACATATGGGGACATGGTGGTTGGAGCTGAAGGTTCTGTGAGCGTGAGACCACCTGCATGGACGCTGTGTTTGTTTACACGTGTAATCAGAGACAGACCAACCGTGATCACCGCTTTGTTGCGTGATTGAAGCCAACATGAGCCACATGCTACACACATGCAGTTAGTCCTTATTTATGTTCCGCTCGCTGGAGGATTTAAACACATAAAATGTCTCTGAGCTTTTTGTGTTCTGGCCATTTCCTCCTCTCTTCTCCACTAAATCTTCCTCTCCTCATAAACAAATCACTGTGAATGGGAGCGCTGTGTTTAAACATCCCGGCCTCGCTCTGGATGTTTGGAGGTGGCGAACAGGGAGCAGGAGGCGGAGTGATGCAGAGTTTGGCAAACAGCGAGCGGCCGACATTAAAACGCTGAGACTGTCGGCGTTGCTGCTGACGACTGCTGTAAATAAGGAAGCTGAGACTGAACAGGCCGTCCTCTTGAGCTGCTGCTGAGGAGTCCGGATCAAACAGTTGGTTAGATTGTAGTTTGCTTTGTGATGTCATCACGCCAAAACACAACGGCACAATTAAAAAGCCTTTGATTCATTTCAACTCCGTCAGCATCGCTCACACTCCGGCGGTGTCTTTTGTGCTTGTGTGCCTCTCTGACTCTGATTGGCTGTTAGCAGCGTGTAGTTGTTGTACAAGGTCAGAGCTCTTTGTCTCTTTGACTCCTCATACATCTAAACACACTTACAATTCAATACAAGTGCGCGCTCGTGTGTGTGTGTGTGTGTGTGTGTGTGTGTGTGTGTCCAGTTGCATGACTTGTTTTTCGAGCTCATTGACAAGTGGGAGTGAAGCTGTGAGCAGGAGATCCTTGTATGGACAGTTTTCTCTTCTGTTTGACAGCTGGTATTTGCTGCCTGGTCCATTTGTCCAGGAAGTACTGAGTCTCTCCTCCTGCTCTCGATCCTGGAGCGCTCATTCCAAGTGAACTCATCCTCTCTGCTTCTTTCATGTCTCCGCCTCCTTTTAAGGCCGATGGACTTGACCGGATATAATCCGCCAAATTTTGTTCCTCTGCCATTTCTGGTTAAAAGGCAAAGATCAATGAGGAGAACTTCAACCTGGATGAGTTTAGATTTCTCCCCTATGTTCCTGCCCCCAGCAGCAGTTTGTACAGTTCTCCGTTAGAACCGACTTCTCATCTTTCTAGTGCCTTCGGCGCTGTAACGAGGGGCTGCGATTCCCTCTGGGAGGTCCTCTGGTGGAGGATCTGCTCGATGAAGCACTGCATCTGCTGTCTGAAGCTCTGAACCTCTTTCACTGGGAAAGACTCAAAGCCAGTTTGAGGATGATGAAGGGAACCATTGTTTTCCATCCTGTCCTCCTCCATAGAAGAGAGGGAGGCTGCGTTCCTCCCAGGGGGGAGTCTGTAGAGGGAGAGGGAGGTGAAGCTTGATCCTAGATGGATTTTTGCATGAAGCAGCAGGCTGATGAGGTGTAAATATCACTTCCTGCATTTGCTCTGTAAGCTGTTGCTGTCCACCAAGTGACCACAGCACATGAACATGACGCCACCAGGTGCTTCTGACACTCATCTGACCACAAGCGATTCAGGGTCTTCCTTGGCCCAGGCTCCGCCCCTCCACCAGCGTGGGTGACAATCAGTTTTGTAGTTTTGGCATCCATACTTACTGCATTATGACTGAGCTACTGACTGAAGCAGGCGGTGGACGATGGGACCACGCGAGTCCCGGTCCTCTCTCATTTGTCTCTAACAGACAGGGCCCGTCCTCCAGTAGCCTCCAGGAGGCTTTGTTATGACAGGCGAGCCGCTTCGCTTGGTCTTTTCTCGCCGCCTGCCGTCAGATGAGACCCGCAGTCGGACCTCTGAGGGCTGAAACAGTCCAGCTGCTCATCCTCGGCGCTCAGCCTGCCAGGGAATGTCAGCCTACCTGGCTTCTTGGACTGTTAGGGTTGCTGGATTTGAACTGAGCGCAGGTTTCCTGGACTCTTCAGGTCATCTGCTGTAATCCAGGTCTTCTTAATCCAGCCAGATGATCAATAAACCAACAACACTTTGATTGAAGTTAAAAACGAACAAACTAAAACAATTCTGGTTTGGCGCTCCTGTGACTGGACGACGACTCACAGTTTCAGGCTCAAGACTCTGAAATGTGAGTGAGGATGAGAGCACAAACACTTTTTTATTGAAGGATCGCTTCAGAACTCAGTTTTTCAGAAAAACAACTCTCGGTGGCGTGATAAGAGTCGTCTACCGAGACGGACAATCACTGCAGCGGAGCGCGTCACAGATCAACTGACTCCTCTTTCAGAAATATCCTTCACTCCTATTGGCCGTCACCTCAATCACATGACTCCAAACTTGATTTAGTCCTTAAATTCATAATCAGGTATTCAGTTACTGGCAAGGTTAGAATCCGTCTCGCCACTCGTTGCCTCTGTAGAAAGAAACACAGACTTGACGGTGATTGTTGAGGAACAGGAGGAGCTCAAACCGCGCAGGCTGTCCTCAGATTAACCTGAACCCCCCCCCCCCCCCCCCGCAGCCCCCCCACACAGCCACACATGAGGAGCAGAGAGGTGGAGCTTTGGGTGGACGTAGGGGGTCGGGGTTAGTCAGATTCTGGCGCCGCCACCCGTTCTCACCCCCTCGGCCTGTGGACGTTCTGGCTCTCCCAGCGTTCAGCTAATCCTCTTATTCAGCGTCCGGCTGGCGAGCGCGGGGATCCCACAGACCGAAGTGGCGAGCCGGCCACTCTCCGCTGAATAAAGACACTGACACAGTTGTGGTCTCTTTCTGTCGGTGCAGACGCTGAGCTTCAACTCATTCACTGTTGTCCTGTGAACAGATGCATGTCGCTGTCATCACCGTGGTCACCGCCGTGGTCATTTCCTCCTCTCTATTGATCTTAGCTCAGCTGTGACTCCACCGCATAGTTTAGTTTTGGTGAATCAGATCTGACACCAGGTGATGACTGAATCTACAGGCCGACTGGGAGGGTGCCATGTGACTTCGCTGCCTCTACTCCTCCGCCTGGGTCAGCGCCGTTGTTTTTCGGCAGCATCCCACAAAAGCTATCAACTGTCTGAGCCAAGGAGTAATCCATTCCACCATGAGGCAAAATAGTCTTAGCGCCACCTGGTGGTAACAGGAAATGACAAGTGTTTTTTACACATTGATGTCCTCCTTGTCCAACCAGAGCCTCTCAGAAGACTCCTTCAGAACCTGGTGACGGGTCGCTGTGAAGACAGAGGGGTTACCGTGGCGAAGAGGCGGCCATGTTTGATATCTGACTGTAGAACAGGAAAGTGTAGTAATTGGAGTCACATGGTCAAATCTGTGACGAGAATCCTGAAGAGGGTTCAAGCTCAATTTAAGTCATGGCGCCACCTGGTGGTTGAGGGGAAGAGGGTCCTTGAAAAAAACAATGAAAAAGATGACTTAAAGTCTTGAAAAAGGAGTTGCTTTTTAATTTCAAGAGCAACAGCAGACGTTTCAGCCGTCTGGCTCTCAGTGCTCGCCACCTGGTGGTTACAGGAAGTAAAACTGGTGGAAAAAACATCACATGACTGTGTCATAATCCCAGGCTAAAACTGCGTCCTCCTCTGCCACCCCTCCGTGCCAGGCGTCAAGCTTCTGTATCTGTTACCCTGCTATAGTCAGGTGGTGGAGAGGTTTGAGTCGATGTGATCTTTAGACCGCCAGAAGAATAAGTGAGTCATTAGCAGCCATGTTGGATGTCAGGCCTCCTCTGTTGTGCCCTAACATTTACAGCAGGTGGTTTCTTTGTACTCCCTGACAACAAAGGTTTCAGCCCAACTGTGTCCACCATTGTCGCGCTGGCGTGGCGTGTAACTGAAACCTGCAGCGGTTGAAGTGAGCATGTCAGAGGAGTTGTATTTACCTGCAGCAGGACAATGGCGAGTCAGCAGATGCTCCGCGGTGAGAAAAGAACAGCCGTGTCTGGGAAATCCGGAGAAAATCCCAGAGGAGTTCTAGAGATACAGAGGTGGTCTTGACCACCGAAATCCTAGTGGACATTTGAGCCCAATTAGAGGAGGTTCCTGTGAGGCGCTGCAGAGAACCATGAAAGAGACGGAGAACACGAGAGCAGAGGACCTGGAGGGGAACAGAGTGAAACTTGAACTTCTTTGATAAATTATTTTACAAGAAATAAAAACAGTTTAAACAGCTTTTTAAAAGTGCAAATAAGTTCAACCAAAATTGTAAAAAAAATACACATTGACAAGTTTACAAGTTCTACAAACAAACAGGATCTTCACGTCCTGCATGAGCACAGCTGGACACCCGAGGCGTTCTAGAGATACAGAGGTGGTCTTGGTATCACAATGACCATGTAGAAACCTCCTCACCTCCCTGTGACTGAGATAAAAGCCTCCCATTGCTTGAACTTCTCCCCTCTGACCTTTAAGCCAGAGGTCGTGACCTTGCTGCTGCCTGGGTGTCTTGGCAGCTGAGATGAAGTGAAAGTGCCAGAGTGAATAACGGCACCAGAGTCTGCGAAGTCACATGAAGGCCAGAGGAACGCCGTCACTTCTCCCCGCCAGCCTGATTGTTTCTTTATTGCTGCTGTCGGCTGGGAGCTGCAGCGCAGCTGGAAAGTGCCGCTCTAAATCACTGTGTGTGTGCACATGCAATGATTCATGGGAAAGCAGCAGGCCGGGAGGTTTAGTTCCACTTAGCTGCTCTGTTACTCTTCTCATCTGAGCAACAGGAGCTTCAGTGTTGTTTTAACCTGCTGTAGATCCAGAGATTAGGTTCGTCTCCTGATGCCCCGTCAGGAACAAGAAAGATTTTGTTGTCTCAGGGGAAGGAAATCTGACGGAGCGGCATTGCACCGTTAACCGTGACCACGATTCAGGCCTCCAACGATTACACACACCATCGATTGATACTCACTCTTACACAACACCACACTCACATTTCCAAAACATCAGGCTGGAAACCTTTTCTTTCTTTTAAATGTTCTCGAAGCGAAGCGCCTGGAGAGACGGGGTGTTTGAGGTGGAGGAAAAAACACTGTGGTGCTGAAGCTAACATGCTAGCAATGAGTCACCTGTTGCGCGGTCCCAGGTGCTTTGGCCTGGCGGGGTTTCCACTCAGGGCCACCAACCCTGACACTGCATTCTAGCCAAGTAACTAGCGAGGATGCTAGCTGGGTCCGTCATCCTGGACTTCCTCGCCAGCTCAGTGGTTAAACACTAGCTTTACCACTAGCAGGTTCTGCTAGCGTTAGCATAACTCACTGCTAGTGAGCTCGCTGTAAATCGTCTCCTTCACTTCATCAAAAACTGAAGTTCCAAAGTGAAGAGCTGTAACCAGGGAACAAGCGCCTGGTTTGTGTTTAACGTTCTTCAGTGACAGAGAGCTAGAACCCAAAGACGTCTGACCCCCACTTCCCACAGCTTCAGCATTATTCTGTCTGAGGACCTTCACTGCTGCGGCGCAGCTGTCGCTGTTCTGACTCTCTCACCTGGGGTTATCTGTGTCATCATATTCAAGGATGCTGATTGGCTAACTGGTGCTCACCGCGTCCAACGCTCCTGACTGGAGTCTTTCCAGGCAGCAAAGTGCTCTCAGCTGACGCCAGACCCTCATTCTGTGGGTGAGGCGTGCTAATGCTAGCAGCACCCGTGAGCAGGGAGTGAGAGAACACCAAGGAGGTCATGTTTTGACCTGCATCTGTTGTTTATCCGTCTCTGACCGGGATGATGAAACACCCAGCAGCTGATATTAAGGAAACTTGGTGGAAGGTTAAGGGGAGGATCTGACTGGTTTCTACTGCGGCCTCACAGCAAAAAAGTTCCGGGCTCGAGCCCCGGCGTTCCCTTTGGTCTGTTTTTGACTCCAGACCAAATTTAATCTTACATTTTGTCTGATTGTCACAATAAAAATCTTCATTTAACCTTCGCTTTCTGCACCATTTTAATTGTGTTCATGCAATCTGACCCTGCTGGAAGTTGTAATCTCAAACTTTCAGAGTGATTGTGATCTCCATTTTAACTCATGAACATTTAATCTCCTGCAGCTACTCTGGCCAGATTAGGGGCAGCCTGCACGCTCGCTCCTGCTCCACACGAGAACTTCCTGTCCAATGTTCTTAATATCAGGGAAGCCGAAGGTGCCACCCTGCAGGCAACATCTTCCTTCTGCAGACTGTCAAACCTCTAATCTGGATTAGACGGCTATCATCCAGCGCTCGGGGGGAATAAACGGTGCCCAGCAGGAAACCTCATCTCCTAATTTACTGCAGACTAAGACTGAACGAGCTTAACCGGGTCAGGAAATGTAATTTGGTAAAGAACGAGCTCCACAGGGAAGTCTGACTGAGTGGAGATCGCAGTTTGGAGTTTGTAAATTCGCAGATTGTCCCCGAGGTTCAGTCTGGACACAACAACACGTACAACTGGAAACATAAACAGAAAAACTAGAGGACAGATGCTCCACCTGTCACCTGGGGTCACCTGGGGTCACCTGTAAACACACCTCATCCTGCCACTTTGTCTTCTCTCTCTGTGTCATGTGACCGGACACCCTCGCCGCTCTGTGGTGCTAACGGCACGGCGCTTTGGCCCATCACAGCCTCCACGCCACTTCATTTATGTGACAGACTCCTGAGCAGCTGGGTTTGATGATGTCACCTCATGACATCACAAGGTGCAGGATGTGATTATAAACCTGTTGAGCAGAGTGGTCCCAGTCCATCAGCAGGATGGAGGAGTGGCTGTGGATTCGCTCTCATCAGGCTTCAGTCTCTGGCGTTGTTAGCTTAGCTGGACTCGTGCTGTTAGCCGTCAGTCTCTATTAGCATCAAGCTAACTGTACGTTACTGGCTCTTCCTGCATTCTGGGGTCACAAAGAAGCGATGCAGGAAAACATCTTGGTGAGCTCAAGACTCCTGTTAGTACTTGAAAGGCAAAATACACTTTTTAGATGAACATCACTTCATTCCTAGGAATTTTGACGTGATGATAAAGTTTGAGGTGTCGCAGAGGAAGCGTACAGGTGAGACGTTATATTTAGAGACCAGGATGCAGGACGGAGGTTTTTCAGAGCAGTATAAGAGGCGCAGTAGTTTTTACTCACAGCTCGAATCAGCTGAGATTTAAAATCTCTGAGAGGTTCATAGAAGGAAAAACCAACATGACGAACCAGGTCACTGTTCCGATGGCGAGTGACTCACTGATCCTCTCCGTCTTTGAGGTGGATTCAGATGGCGCCTGAGGCGGTTTTCGGCAGCTGGAGAGTTGAAGCAGGTTTGTGGTTTTGTTTGGCAGCTCTTCAGAACCGCCAGTGCAGCATCGCCGAGCTGCAACACAAATTAAAATCCTAATAAAACAGGAAGGTAAATCCTGAATCCAGTCAAGGCGATGAACCTGTCAGAAGGACTTCTGTCAACGACTTTGATTCTACAACTTTTTACACAAAGCAACAACCACTGTGATTGAGGGAGGACATTTTGAGGGTCACATCCTTTGTGGGCAGGCAAAGAAAGTGCTTCAGGGAGACACTGCTCCTGGGTTCTCTATTAATACTTGAATGCAGTTCTTTTTCCCCGGCAGCTTCCATATCCAGGAACCCAGCAGCTCAATAGCAGATCTCACCAGACGTGTCAGGCCAGACCGGCGTTGATGGATGTTGTTGCATCGTAATCCAACGACCTGTAGTGTGTAGAGATTTATGTTTTTTGCTTTTTTCCCAAAATGTTGCCTAACTTGTTCGGATCTGGGTCGAAAGGGCCTGAGCTGGGGAAGGAGAGGTCCCGCTTACTGAGGTTGAAGAGCCGGCTTGAAGGAGTTGGGGATCTTCTGATTTATTGTGACGCCGTTGTGGTTTGTGCTCATCAACATTTCTAGAAATGGTAAATTATTGGATGTCACGCTTGCTAACAGCAGCAGCGCCAGTCGTCGATCCACAAACCTGCAAGACTCATGAAACATGGAGACCTGGAATCTTTATGTGGGCAGCAATCTGCTTCGTTCCCTTCGGGCAGGATGTGGAGACGCAGCCCCTGGTTTTCTGATTCATCCTTTTTTTTTTTGCAAAACTTTGTTGTAAACATTAAATTTCCTCAACATGGAAGTTCAGTGGGAGCGAATACGTGAGTGACCGTCTCTTTCTCTGTCTTGCAGCTGAAGGATACACGTACAGGAATCAACGCAAGTTCACCGAGGACATCGACTGGTCCTACGCAGGTAGGAGAGCGATGTGATGTCACCAGTGAAAGTACTGTCATTTTACCAGCTGCAGGTTGTTGTCGAGTGGAAACAGTGAAATAAGTAAGTAGCTACTTGCTTATCCAGCGTCAAGGAATCTTTTCACAGTTGATAAAGTAGCACATGACACAGGGGATGTGTTGTGATGTTGGCTTGTTGTGTGTGTGTGTGTGTGTGTGTGTGTGTGTGTGTGTTTTTGAATAAAAAAGATGTGTGTGTTCTGACCTGCTGGCTTCAGCTTCACTGACAGGCAGCAAAGACTTTAATGTTTGATGCTTTGATGACTTTCAATAGATGCTGACGTGAGTGTGTGTGTGTGTGTGTGTGTGTGTGTGTGTGAGAGAGAGAGAGAGAGAGAGAGAGAGAGAGAGAGTGTCGTGCAACTTCAAAGAATAACCTCATTGATTCGGAATGAAAGTGAAGTCATTTCAAGCCTCCTCGATTATTCTACATCTTTAAAATGTGGTTGTGTTGAAATGATGAATGGGGAAAAAAATCCTGGTCCCAAGGAAAGAACAAAGGCTTTGCTAACATTCATCAATTTTAATCAAACAGATTCATGAATCCCTCTGTCGGGAGACCACATGTAGCTGGTAGTTTAACTTTGTTGCATGTTTCAGTCTTGTTTTCTGTCTTTCGTGCTGCTGTTCAGGCGTCGTCGTTGCTTCGGTGGTATTTTGATTCTTTCAGTGTATTTTTTTTTCACATCTCTAATAAAACACAAGATATGTGTGTGTATGTGTGTTCTCCGTTGCCGTGCCGACATCGGTCCTGACCCAGAGGCCCGTCTGACCTGGTTGAGAGATGCACTAACAGCCAATCAGAACAAGGGCCACGAGAGTCACGCGACTGCTGGCGCCTGCTGGCAACAGCAATACTACAGCACTTAATTAGCACAAAAGAGCGAATGAGCTGCCAACATCTGCATGGAGGCGCTTCATCAGCAGGAACATCTGGGTGGTTGGGGGCGGGGGTTCCAGCTGAGGCGATGTTGTTGGGGCAGACGGCAGGCTCCTCCTCCTAAGATGAGGACCTCCACACTGTGTCCTTGAGCAAGGCACTGAGGACTTTATTGCCTCTGATGACGAGGACGTTGGCGCCGAGGGAATCTCCGAGCGCTATGAGGCTCTCAGCTCGTCCAACTGACGGCTGGACTGCAACCAGTGACTGTGAATCTACCAGAGCAGAACAAGTTGGGCGAAACCAGCAAAGCTGCTCTGCTTCATTCACAAAGAAGTGTGCAACAAAAAGCCGTAGATCAGGCGAACCTGCGCGTGAACCGCCGGCCGGCGTGGGGAACCCCTGAGTGAGGAGCGCTCATGGCTGTAACTCTACTGTATTTATGTCACCCATCATCGCTTTGCTCAGGTTTTGAAGCGAAGAGGAAACCTGAAGCCTGGAGCAGCAATTATCAGCCAAACGCTACAGATCCATTTCAGGAAGGTCTGCTGGAACATTAAAATCAATCTTTGACCTTCGACCTTTGGGAAGCTGCAAGGCATGAGCTGATATAAAGTTAGAGTGCAGCTGGACAGCTGGATGCTGTTAGCTCATTAGCTCGTTGCTAACTGCCACAGCAGCGCACCTGGAAGCAGTCACTGGGTCGAGGGAGACGTCTGCCCTTTGTCACCCTCACCTCTCCTGTCAAATACTGGTTTCACACATGAACGTCATTCGAAATTTGTCACCTCTGGACTCGTAGCGCCTGTCTGCCAAAATACAAAGTAAACTTGATCAAAACGACTGATCAGCCAAGTGAAAAGCACAACAACGGGAATTAAAAGCGATAAGAATTGCAACTGGATGGATAAAAGCGATGAGCACAGGTTGAGGTACAAATACCTTGCTGCTATACTTCAGTAGAGTTTTCAAGTATCGGCACTTTAGTATTTACTTGACTGTCTCTCAGTTTTCAACTCTCTCAAAACCATACGACTTCATTTCCTGTCATCGATGACAATGAGGCTGCCAATCCAGATCCTGAAGCATCTGGAACCAGCAAAGATTTGACATATTTGCCTAAAACAAATAATCAATAATCAAAGCAGAATTCAATTAATTTTCTTAAATTTCTGCAACTTTATTCTTGTGTTGATTGTAATATTTTGAGTTCTGTTTTCACTGGAAACTCATTTGCCTCCTCAAACTTTTATTTGACGTGAGAGTGGTTTAATATTCTTCAAATATGAGACTGATATGACTCAAGGCCAGTGCTCGACTTTATACTTGTATACTTTGAGTACTGCTCTGCGGTCCTGTACTTCTACTTCTGCCAGTCTTTCCCTGAAGTAATGACGAGGTTATTTGCCGCTCGTCTGGGTTCCGTAGACATTCAGCAGATTTCCTGGTGGCGGCCATGTTGCTGCTTGCTGCTGTCATGTGAACACTCGTCACACAAGTTCCCAAACATTCCTAAATCCCAGCTGCCTGAACACATGATTAGTGGGAGACTGATGGGCCGAGAGGTTCTGGTCACCAGGTCATGGTAGAAATGAGTCATAAAAGTCTTTTCCTGGGTCGGCAGGTTAACCACCTCCAGCTTGTCAGCGGCGGTGGAAGGAAATGAAGCCTGGAGAACTCCTGCAGGTGGAGCCCGACTTCCCCGACATCGCATTTGTCATGATTGAATCGTGAAAATATCAGACAGGAATCCGCTCTCTCAGGGGCGAGGCCAGGGAATTTGATTCCCTTAACGTGATTCTCTACCGGGACGACCTCTTCTTTGTTAGGCCAGGAGGCAGAGAGAGTCTCCTGACTGGGTGATAAACGAAGGATTCCTGAAACCCCTCCAGCCACAAGCAGGGCCCCCGAGCAGCTATCGTGTAATTTAATGGGCGAAGTGTATTTCTCCACACCGACAGGCTCCGGTTGTTTTTGTAGCCGTCTGACAAGACAACGGAAAGAAGAACTGACCGTCTGTCTGCAGCTTCATCTGGATCCTCCTCCTTTCTCTCTGGTCTGCTCTGAAATCTCGCGAGTTGAGTTGCTGACGCGAACTCGCTGAGGTGGAGGCCGTTTGTGCTACAAACGGATGCTAACGCTGCCGTTGATGCACTGCACCCGGCCACCCTCGGGGCCACAGTGACACCCAAACAGAACATGTGAACATTTGTTTCTTCTGCCCTCCAGGAACATTAAACCAGAACAACTGGGCCAAGAAGTTTCCGTCCTGCAGCAGCGCCAAGCAGTCCCCCATCAACATCGAGGAGAACCTGACTCAGGTGAAGCTGCAGTACCAGCAGCTGGTGTTTGACGGCTGGGAGAACCTGACAGGTGACGGGACCACCATCAAGAATGACGGCAAGACTGGTGAGACGCGGCTCTGATACAGTCACTGAGGGTGGGGGTGAGGGTTCATACGTGAGCCCACGTCGCAACTCAGCCCATCAGACTTGGATTTTAACTTTAAACAGTGACGGGATGTTTGACGTCACAGCTTGGGGGATCAAATTCAGGTGCTTTCAAGGCACGAAGAGCAAACATTTGTCATCACTCACTGAATTCCAACTTACTTGTGTTTTCCCTTGATTGTGAAGTTCATCCTGGTTTATTGGAGGCCGGACATCTTGTGCCAGTCTTCGCCACAACATTTTCCTTCCCAAGCATGAAAATATCGAATCAAGTCAATGAACGTTCAGAACAAATCAGCTGCGTCGCTTTGCAACTTTCACCAAAACCTGCAGGCAGAAATGTTCAGACACTCTGAGCTTTTGTTTTATTTTTCCAAAAACTGTAAAACTGTACAAACACGACCTCCCCCCTCAGCTCAGTTGATCCCAGTGAAATCAGCAAAATACTGATGCCATCGTGGATGGAGGTCGAAAAAAGGGCAGACTGAAAAGAAGAGAAATCGTGGTTTCAAGTAAGGAGCATCGATCTTTGTCAGGATGAAATAATTAACAGACGCATCTTGTTTAGATGAAGGAGTTTGTCCTGATGGAAGTTTCAGCTCCCAACCTTGGCGATGTCATGAAGACATTTTTGATTCCAAATTGGCAAGAAACCCAACAGGATCGTGATCTGGAAGGGTTTGGAGCTGAATAAACCAGCAGAAGTTCTCACGTGTGGATATGAAACAGGACTCAGTCCTTGTTTCAACCGTATTCATCTCCCCCCGTTTGTCGTCTTCTTCCTCTTCAGTGTTCTTGCATTTGTTTGCAGGGAGAACTCTCACGTCCGTCTGCGTTTCTGAGGGTCCGCGCTCACGTGGAAGCGTTCTGTCGAGGCAGTGATCAGAGCTGAGGTTGAAGCTTCGGGGAAGTTCTAGAAACACAAGCGATGGGGCCTGTTCTATCGTTCTATTGTAGTGGATACGGTTACCAGTCTTTTCTATGTTTCCTCTCTCTAAGTGGAGTGAAACACAATAACCTGTGGCGAGCATTCAAGGTCGTTGTTAAGTGTAATTGTAGACAAGAGTGATTCGCCTCGTCGTTCTAAAAGCTCCGAGCCGACGAGTCTGGCGCTCCTCAGCAACGGGACTCTCTGAGAACTGAGAAGCGCTGTGTTGTGGTTGCTGTTGGGGCGCCAGCTGCGCAAAGGCTTGGTGGACAATCCATACTGACACGGGGTTTTGTCAGCACACAGATGCGGCAGGTTGAAGTCTGCCGTGCATGCACACTGGCGAGGAAGCTCAACACAATTGGAAGGTTCAGAGTAAAGAGGCGGTGCGCGGGGCGTATGGATCCGCTCCGGCTTTTGATGCAGCACAAACAGACTTTTCAGCAGTTCTGAATTGAGTGGAGTCAATATTTGCTTTCCCTTGAGGGGGAAATTAGATTTTAGTCCTGAATGAGGCCGAGCACTTCCACAACAAAGTGTTGCAAAGAATAAAAACACACCAAGAGCAAACAGAGCTGTCCGAGCGCTTCACCAGATCGATGACTGACCAGGGTGACTTTCTGCAAGGCGGAGAGTATTTTATTATCCACACAAAGCAGCAGCCTCAAGCACTTTCTGCTTGTGAGGTGGTGGAGATGTTCAGTGTCGGTAGGAAGATGAAAGCGTGTGTAACGCTCCACCTTCTATTAGACCGCCAAAGAAGAATCGAACACCTCTGACAGCCTGATTTCATGATCTGGTGAACCACGACGACGTGATCTCAACCTTGGGTCTCTGTCGTAACTCCCTTCGCTGGCGGTGAGGGTTTTACCTGAGTGGAGGTTTGTTTGCACCGTGAACTCACACAAACACACAGGCTTGTTCAACTCACGTGTACATTGTCTGAAACAAGTTCTTCACCCAAAATGTGTGTTTTACTTTTGAAGGACTCGCTTATTGGTGCCTTGAGCTCATGAAGTTGTTTTCTTCCAAAAAATGTCAGAATAAACTCACGATTCTTGCGAGTCAGCACTTGAAAGAAAACTTCACACTCAGGCTGACGTTTCACTTTACATCGTTGGGAAGGTGCCAAAGACTCACGATAGCCGACATTTACATTCAGATGTTCCATCAAATGTCAGATGTTTACCTGGTGACTGAGCAGGATGCTGTCATCCAACACTTCAAGTATTACTCGTAAAGTTCCAGTGACAAAGTGAGTATGAAGAGGATTAAATGGAAACAGAAGATATGAATGATACTCTGATGTTGGAGTTTCCTTGAGTCAAAGTTCTGTCAGAAGTACAAAAAGCAAAGGGAGAATTTAGATGGTCATGTGACTGTCATCGCCTGACCTTTCTGCTTGTAGTGGCAGTTGAGGTGGATGGAGACTTCTATGTGAGCGGAGGAGGCCTCAGGTCAAAGTTCAAGGTCGGGCGTCTCACCTTCCACTGGGGGCGCTGCAACGCCTCTTCAGAGGGATCCGAACACAGTCTGGATGGAGTCAAATACCCTCTGGAGGTGAGAACTCTTGTAGTATCCGGCTGAAAATCCTTCACGCGCTGCTCGTGTGAGCTAATGCTGCTAGCGCAGCTAACGCTAACGCTACCTGAACATATTTGTGTGGTTTCCTACAGATGCAGGTCTACTGTTATGAGTCCGACCGCTTCGACTCTCTGGATTTAACCATCAAGGCTGGAGGCAGAATCACAGCCCTCGCTGTGCTGTTTGAGGTGCGTGTTTGTGGTTAACCTCACCTGGATAGTGGTGGTTAACCTTGACGAGACCATGTGATCTGACGTCAGTTTACAGGCCCGTCTCCCCTCTGTCCTTAGCAAGCTAAGCTAAGCTTAGCTTAGCTGTTAAAATTCAATCAAGAAGTCAGTTGTGGTGGCTGAAAATGAAAGTAGGAGATAATTATTGTTAAATTACATGTTTATACCTTTTTTCAAAGCAAGGTATGGTGAATCTTTGCTAGCTGGACGATGTTAGCGACATGACCACACACCCGGGTTTTTCCTGTAATGGGATCAACTTTAATCCACAATCAGGGTGTTTTAATTGGCTCGGCTCCATTTGGGATCGATGGGAACTCAAACCCAGGTGAACGTGGAAGTTAATGGCCGGGTTCTGGTGCCTCCAATCTCAGACACATGAATGGTGAATAGGGAGGTAGAGGGGTTCACAGCAGGAGGTGGGGTTGTTGGGGGGGGGGGGGGGCGTTACTGGAATTAACAGGACTGGATCAGTCAATTTTTGAAGTCGTGTACCCCCTGAGACACATCTGCACCTCCACAGATGGCGCTAGCGTCACAAGACGCTTGGCTAGGACTGCTAATGTTGATGGACCTGGAGCAGGTGGACCCAACAGTCAGGATTCTTGTGAGTCTTGGGCGGGACCACTTCAACCTTTTATCCACATCAGAGCTAGTCAGGTGGCATATTGGCAGGGAATAGTCACAGGCCTCTTGGGGGGAGTGTCCAAAAGACCCACCTGCCATCATACTCAGGTTCTGATTGGCTAGATGGTACCTCACAGCAGCATGTGGCGATGGATCAGAGCCAATCAGAGGAAGAGAACATAAAGTTATTGTTGAGGTTTTTGGCAACTGAGGAACTGCAGAGTGACCTCTGGCTTGAAGACAGATAATCTAAAGTTTGATCTGCAGCTCAGAAAAGTTTGAAATCTCACGTGTGTGCAGGTTTAAAACAGAAAACAAGTCAGACTGAAGATTGAGTCAAAGTAACTCTCGTAGTTGTACTACAGTAGTACCTCAGACCTGGATGTGTGCTCCTGATCATTGCTGGGCTCCTGAAGGGGTTTTCATGTTCAGGGTGCAGGCTTTTCTATTTCTTCTTGCTCTGTGCAGTCGCGCTGCCTCTGGCACCGTTGGCGTGTTTGAACCAGCAGAGGCCATGTTGGTACGAGACTCAGAAGAGACGTGAGGCTGCAGGCGGTGTTGGGTGGAGAGCAGGGTGTGATGATACCAGCCGACACTACAAAGCTGCTGCATTTTTAACTCTCCAGCGCTGGTGCTGAGGGGAGGTCTCGTGGCTTTGGTGCTGATGACTCCTGCTCACCTGGAGGTGCCGTTGAATCTGCCCTGGAGGGGTTTCTGTTGCTATGGCCCACAAAACCTTGTCCCTCTGAGAAATAGATTAAGATACAATTAACATGGTGATTTCGACGGCTCTCGAAACACAAAACTAAATTCGTTCCTGAAAACCAAAAAGAAATGCAGACTCAGAAACAGAGGCCCTTAAACTTTCCATTTCATGTTAAATCCAAGGAAAAGTTTGTCCAGTTTTCTGTCCTCAGTCCTCATAAGGAAGCGGGTCTGTGTAAGATGTTGGTTTTCTCTTCTCAGACGAGTGAAGAGGAGAACATGAACTACGGGTCCATCATTGACGGTGTCAACAGCGTGAGCAGATACGGTACATCAGCCTCCTCCTCTCCCTCCTCAGTGCTGCTTTCTTCTTCTGTTGTCTTTATTGAAGTCGTCTCCTTTACTGTCCAGGAAAGAGCGCAGAGGTTTTACCCTTAACGCTGCAAGGCCTCCTGCCAAACTCCACGCTGAAGTACTTCATCTATAACGGCTCCCTGACCACGCCGCCCTGCAGCGAGACCGTGGAGTGGATCGTCTTCAAGAACCCGGCGGTCATCTCGGACAAACAGGTGCGAAAGTTTAAGACGCAGGTGTGACGCGTGTGTGTTATCCCTCGGTCCACCTGTACAAGTGACACATCTCTGGGATGTTGTGAGGGACTCAAGAAGACGTCAGTGGTCACAGGTGACTTGGATTTGATCACCTACATTTAGTTCAGTAGTCAGGAAACATTGTAATATGACCTAGCGTGTGTGTGTGTGTGTGTGTGTGTGTGTGTGTGTGTGTGTGTGTGTGTGTGTGTGTGTGTGTGTGTGTGTGTTATACACGCTGGAACAGGATTTGCCACACAGGTTGGTTGGAATTCTCAGGAAGGTGCTAATTTGTCTGTCTGACTGTGACGACGTCAGTTGAAGGTGCACAGGTTCACAGGTGATGGCCGGATCAGGAATCTGTCACTGGTTCTGTTTGTTCTATTGTTGTATGTCAGCCGTCCAAACACTTCCTGTCAGTTCCCGGCGTCTCCCGGCCGACTGAAGCCGGTTGCAGGTCTCTGGATGTGAAGATCGTTGCTCTTCTTTAGTCAGTGACTCAACAACTGAAAAGTCCGGAAACACATTCAGAGAACTGAAAGAAGGAATTATCATGCCAGAGCTGAGGGAAAACACCAGTAGTGTGTGTGTGTGTGTGTGTGTGTGTGTGTGTGTGTGTGTGTGTGTGTGTGTGTGTGTGAGAGGCTGCCCTCAGGCAGTCTGTGATTGACAGTCATACACAGGCGCTCATTACATATAACAAATGTAGAGCACAAAAGACCTTCAGTGGATTTATGCTGATACACACACGTTTTGTTCACGGAGGTTGTGTTAATCCCATAGATGCACTCGTCTGTCGTGACGCTGGATGTGAACATGAAGCTCCACATCTCAGTGCTGAAAAATAATGATGATGATGATGATGATGATGATGATGGTGACGATGGTGATGATGATGATGATGATGATGATGGTGACGATGGTGATGATGGTGATGGTGGTGATGATGATGATGATGGTGATGGTGGTGATGATGATGGTGACGATGGTGATGATGGTGACGATGATGATGATGGTGGTGATGATGGTGACGATGGTGATGATGGTGACGATGATGATGATGGTGGTGATGATGATGATGATGATGATGATGGTGACGATGATGATGATGATGGTGATGATGGTGATGATGATGGTGATGATGATGATGGTGACGATGGTGATGATGGTGATGATGATGATGGTGATGATGATGATGGTGACGATGGTGATGATGGTGACGATGATGATGATGATGATCTATTTCATCTTTGTATCTTAGCTGCTCATAGTTCAGTTGTTGCCCAGTCAGGTGACACGTCTGTGTCGTCTGTCTCTCCGCCACATTCTCATTGATAAATAGATGAACTTTACTTGAGTTTTGCAAAGTCACAACTTGTGATGACAAAACCATTCAAACCGTCATCTTCCTTGTTACTTTCATCTTATATTTTATTGGTATTTCAACAGTTTTGCCTCTCAACACCTCGTTATTATCGTATTATTATCAACTCATATAAATTATAGCACTATTAATCCTTAGTAAACATTGATTATTAATTGATTGCAGTAAAAAAAAATAGGAAAAAAGTGCTCCCTCAACTATGGCGGTGTCGTGTTTGGCCGGTTTTATTCAATGTACAAACCTAAAATGACTAAAATCTCCATATTTGAATGAAGTAAATTCAAGAAACGACCTCCTTTGCGACTATGAAAGAAAAAATTCTCTCCTGGAGTCTCTGGCGTTTGAGGGATAATCGGCCCTGATGGGGGAGTTAATGGCGGGCGGCTCATCTCTTCATTTCAAAACCTCCGTAACATGTCTCAGCTGGTCCACACGCACCTCACTGTGCGTCAGATGAGTCAGACGACGGGTGTTGTGTAACCGGGGGAGGAGGCGGCTCACCTGAGCAGGTAGATGCAGGGTTCAGCTGTGATTGACAGGTGCTCCGCACCCACTCCTAGAATGCTTTGATGCGATTTGGGTGTGGAGTTTTTGTTTTTCAGAGTCAGAAAAGCTGAAGAGCCTTCAGGGTTGTGCAATAATGAGGCACCTGAATGTGAAGATCATGCAGCTTCATGATTGACAGGCTCCAGGCTGTCAGACGACTCATCAGTCGTCGTAATCATTTTCTGAAGTCAAACACGAAACATTTACCTGGCAGAAGTGCCTCTGAAGATCCGTATCAGTGTGGAAGAGACGGATGGAGTTCATTTAGACGTTCGGGTTCATCGTTTAGAGCTGAACGTGTTTGTGTGGTTCGTCTTGTTTGAAGGACGACAGATCAGAGCTGAACGTGCTTTTAAACCAGAGACAAGACTGGAGAAACAGAAGCTGCCCCGGTTTGAGGGAACTACAAAAATGACACCTTGATACCATGAATGCGTGTAAGCATAAACACACAGGGGCGTCTATTGTCACGTGATGCTTGCACACGCATGTTAGGAACCCTTCACATCTCATAAAAGAACAGAGGAAGACGGTGTGGATTTGTCCCCGGCTGCTCCTCGACTGGGCTGCATGGTGGTGCAGTGGTCAGCACTGTGGCCTCACAAGGTTCCGGGTTTGAGTCCCGGCTCGGGCGCGGGGTCTTTCTGTGTGGAGTCTCCATGTTCTCCCTGTTCCTGTGTGGGTTCTCTCTGGTACTCCAGCTTCCTCCCACCGTCCAAAGACATCAATTTGGGGACGAGGCTGATTGATACTCTAAATTGACCGTAGGTGTGAATGTGAGTGTGAATGGTTGTCTGTCTCTCTGTGTTGGCCCTGCGATGGACTGGCGACCTGTCCAGGGTGAACCCCGCCTCTCGCCCGTAGATGCTGGGATAGGCTCCACCCCCCCTTAC